>NC_139988.1:6177528-6439288 GCF_964263955.1 Coregonus lavaretus
GTCTGTTCCTCTCTCCAGTCCGTTCCTCTCTCCAGTCTGTTCCCTTCTCCAGTCCGTTTCTCTCTCTAGTCCGTTCCCCTCGTCCTCTCTAGCTGGCTGTTGCTACGTTCCTCTATATTTCTGTGTTCAGTGGAGGATGTCAGGTCTTCCACTGAAACAGATGTTTTCCGAGTGTCAGTCATATATCCTGGAGACTGTGTTTCGACTAACACCTCAGCGCCATAACATGCTCCCCCCTCCTCCCCCTCCACCATACACACTCGGGGTCTGAGTGACAGTCGCTCCACTGCCCTAGCCTGGCGAGAAGGTACAACCTGACCCATCAGGTTCTGATCGCCCCCAAACACGGATAGGCAATACGCTCGCTAAGTCTTGTCCTTGTCAAGAAACCTGCTGAATCGGTACCTCTAGATCCACTGTGGCAGGTCAATTTCTGTGACATTTTAAGGTAAATCAAAACAGTGTCTAGGGGAGGTGATATGACACATTTTATCTCTGCCTGGACTATCGTGAAGCAATTCTACTTTGAAAGAAGCAATCGTTTTTTGTCATATATTTCAGTCACACATCAGAAGCCAACATCACACTTATGAAACAGCTAGATAACATTTCTAAGATGTTTAAAATTATTGCCCGCATAGCCACCGAGTTCAAATCTATCACCGCTCAAGTAAAATGATCAGTTACCATCCCACTAAACCATCTAGTCAAGGTAACAAACTGACAACTATTCTGTTGAGGTTTTCGGTTACCACATATAGTACAGTACATTGCATTTTCATATTCAACTGTCTCTGTAAACTTCAGCTTCTGGAAGGGAAATTATTCCCTGTAATATAACCTAACTAGCCTAGAACTATTGTATATTGCGGAACAGATTATGATTTGCCCTTACAGCATGATTTACTGTTACTAACTCTAAATGGAATCAGATACGACCTCATACTTCTATACCTGCTTTGGGCAAACGGTAAAGATCAAGTTCAAAGGGTTAATTAATCAATAAAATTATATGTTTATTTCGTTCAGTTAAAAAAACAAATGTAATGTTTACTTGTGTTCAAATCCATGTATGATATACAGAGACACACGATACCCTGCCAATCAAGACTGATCATCAACAAGGTCTAAGTAACAATCGAATGACAATATATGAAAACCTATTCTTTACCTCACTGTTTTCTATTTTATAGTAAATGTACAGTATGTAGCCTACCCTATTTAAACCCTCAGAAATCCACTTCCGAGACATGGGTAACACAGTGGAGGAGGAGGAAGAGAGACAGGACTGAGGAGGAAGCTGGATTAGTGCAGAGAAAAATAAATACCTGGCTGAAGCTGGAGATTGGAGGGGTTTAGACATTGTTTACTGTGAGTATCATGCTGGATGGGTGATGTTAAGAGTAGCCCTCCCATCTTAGGCCCCGGTGACCTCTCTCCTCCTGCTAGCTCTCATTCAAACAGAGAAGAAACAACAGAGGAAGTCAAGTGGGTGTCGTCAGAGACGGAAGGGGAAGTGAGACATCCCACTCTCTGATTTTGTCTGATTCATATACAGTCAATGAACTAAGCAGACTAGACCCAGCTGCTATCACGTTGGTGCCTATGGGAGAGCTACCCCCTTAAGCAGACCGGAGCTGTGACCATTTCTTCCAATGGTAAACGGCCTGAGTAAGACATCTTCATTTATCCACCATCTTTGGTGTCGTGTCACATTGAAATAAAGAGTTTGCCCCGTCTGCCCCTCTTTGTATATTTTCTACATGATATTGGTGACTTACAAAACGCTGTTCAGTAATCCTATTTTAGCATCATATCAAATGGTATAGGTTTACAGTAACCAATGCCTATCTAAAAACCGATGGCATCATCATCTTTGGGGTTTCTGCCTATAGGCCTACATGTAGGCAGTGTCGGTTACAGGCATAAGCAACATAAGTGGTTGCTTAGGGCCCCCGGCAACTAGGAACTCAGTTGGGATCTCAACTTACTGTTGAGAGTTAGAATGGTAGAATACCCAAGGTACAATTTCGAAATCTGGTTGTGCAACAGTTTTTTTGTTGTTATGTCAGTCACTGACATTCACTTAATTTGCCATGTCAGCTAACCATTTTTAGATTGGTGAATTAGTCTAGCCAGCCAACTAAACTTGTAGTAATCATGGCCGAATACCGACCGGGCACACAGGGCACGTGCCCAGGGGCCCTGACCTCCAGCGGCCCCCCATTGATTTTATTATTCACTCTCACTCAAATATCATATTATGGAATGGCACGTTGCATTGAACAACAAAGGAGCTGATTAGCTGACACTGCCATTCCAAAATGGCTTCTGTGGCTTCTGCTACCTAGCATGAGGATGGAAAGGGCAGTTTTCCGGAAAAACTAGCAGTAGTTCGGAGTACAACACATTTCTCATCCCTGGATTGAGGTCTGTTTTCTGAGTCATATCTCTCGCCAGCTCCGCGGTGTCTTAATATACACAGCGGCTCAGATCTGCTGGCTAAGATAATACTACGCCACATTATTCCAGAAGTCGTTGCTAAATAGTGTTTTCAAAGTTTTGGTCCATTTGATGCCCTGTGTTAGCCGACTACCACATTAGATTACGGTGTGCACATGGGGACAAATAAATAATGCTGTTGTCTCCTTTCTCCATATGGGGGATGTCTTTGTGACATTTTAAAACTGAAACCCCTTATTTTTGTCTTTCAGTATTTCATTCCTCTCTCTCTAATCTCTGTCTCCTTTTGAGTTGAGGAATAGGCTACAGACAGAAAGCTTTTTGCAGGGATTATAGGTCTTGAAAAACAACTTAACATAGACAGAATAGTTGTTTGAGAAGCCAGAGTTGGCCTCTTCTGCCTGTGAAGATACAGATTCCAGCCGAGATGAGGATGAGCTGTACTTCACCAAAGCTGTCTGTTCCTAAAATAAACATCTGCCCTGCTAATAAATGTGTGTGTGTGTGTGTGTGTGTGTGTGTGTGTGTGTGTGTGTGTGTGTGTGTGTGTGTGTGTGTGTGTGTGTGTGTGTGTGTGTGTGTATGTGTGTGTGTGTGTGTGTGTGTGTGTTGAAGGAACAGAGTTGGTTCTTTCCCATATTAAATGTCTGAACTGTGATTTAATGTCAGACAGAGAGTTGCCTGAGGAGGTATCAGAGCTACTCTCTACTCCACTCTAAGATAATAGACTCTGATAATGAATTCACTCCGAGTCAGAAACTATTTTTTTATAAAAGAGAAATTCCGTCTTACACTCTGTTATTGCCAGCGGTGGATCCCACCATCCCTCTCCTCTGGGACAGAAAATACAACCTGATGACATTACCTTTCTAACTGTTATTGTAATTGATGTTGTTATTACATGTTTTCACACTGGCTGAAACGTTGGAGTGTGACTGAGAGGGAGAAAGGAGGGAACCTGAAAAAAGGTGAGCTGATTTATTAAGCTATGCTGGGATATTATTGTAATCTGTCTAGAATTCTGGTTCATGAGTGAAGGTTGACATCCCCTCCACACACACACACACACACACACACCTGTAGCGGTCACTGAGGAAGCCAAGCCAAGCCAGTAAAAAAAAAATATTGTGATAATTGCGTTGTTTGCTCTATAACCCATTTGTTCATATGCCACCGTGATATACAATAAGGCCGTGACAACAAAAAGACAACCGTCACACAGTGGTGGAATAAATTCAACTACACATATGTTTGTTTTATCACAAAACCGGAAAGGAACATCTGTCCGGTGAAGTCCAAAAAGCAAATATTGCATGTGTCAAACAGTTTTATGACCTGCAGCATGGTCAAGCAAGTTAATGCTTTCTACAGTTTACTAAACAACTACTGATTTAGAACCACTGAATTACCACAAGTCAGCACAATGACAACAGGAGCACTGTGTCGTGTCGCGTCGGCTGCTGGTGGCTATTGCTGTCAACCAAAGAGTCTGCTTAAGCTGCACCGTGTTCAAAGGCTTTTATTAAAATCACGAGGTTACAACATAAGTTACAGACACGCGAAGTCTGGTGAAGCAGTCCCAAATGAATCTCAATGCTTTCTGACCCTCCTTCGTTTTTCCCCCAGTATATATAAATTCCCAAGATGTGGGTGGCTCCCTCTACGGTCCAATCCCCTGTCTGCAACACACTTCCTGTCTGTTGTATGTGACGTTACACTAAAACATTCCCTCTTGATACTAAAATCAACATTCTTTCAGTTCCACTTAAAAACATTTAACACCTTCATAATCTCAATACACTACAACTGCCTCCACTATTCCAGCACCATTTCAACTTAAACATTTAAACATCATCAAATCAACAAGGCTATATATGCTTAGTTTAACATGCTGAAAACAAACCTAAAGATACCAAAAACTATTTAGTCCAATCATGTGGCTGTCCATTGAACTGATTTATGTCTGTGTGTGTGTGTGTGTGTGTGTGTGGGTGTGTGTGTGTGTGTGTGTGTGTGTGTGTGTGTGTGTGTGTGTGTGTGTGTGTGAGCGCACAAGTAAAACAAAAATGTTGACTCACCCTACTTGTAGACTAGATGAACGCCAACGCCATCCTCCCCTCTTTTATGTTGGCAAAACATCATAGGCTACCTGGCTAAAAGGCTTGCTAGCCTAACTTCCTGGCATGGGCAAAAACGAACCAGCTACGTTAGCTAGCTAGTTAACGTGGGCAACAATGAACCAGCTAAGTAAGCTAGCTAGTTAACGTGAGCCTACTAGGCTACATCTAGGCTACATGTTGAACTTCAATCATCTCAGGTCAGTGGCACAACATATTAATTCATGGCTGGATCAGAATCACCGTCATAATCATTGGCCATTAAGACAAATCCCCAACTCTATCCATGGCTTAGGAAAGGGCCGCTTTAGCAAGCTAGCTACTGCAGGACATCAACAGAAGCAGACCAGAAACAGAAAAAAGTAAGTCTAGCTTAGGAAGTGATTTGATTGGCGTGAAGCCAAATCCAAACTTGCCTCCCTTGGGGGGCATTTTCATTCACCAGGACAACCCACAATTGAGCTCAGCTCAGCGCTGATTGGCTAATTATTTTTTATTTTTTATCAAGGGAGGCCAAATGCTTGCTGGCATCAATCAATCAAATGCTACAGCGGCAACATGTTATGCTCTTTTGGTCCAGACAGCATCAGATACATGGGCTACACAGACTGAGACAGAGGGGTGCTGTTTCCCTCGCTCTGATGATTTCTCCAGTGAGATTCAGCCACTTAAGAATTGACTGAAAATTATGAAAACACAGAGAGAGATGAAAGATAACTTCTTTTATAGAATTCATTTTTTTATTGCTCAAATATTTGGGGAAGCCTGGCTTCTCTTGGCATCCATGAATACACACCACTGACACACACACACACACACACACTGAGTAAATCTCTCTAATCTGCTTGGTGAGTAGAAGACATCCCCCATAAACACTTGTTTAGAAGTGATGAGGAGTGAAAAGCTCTTAAGTGAGCCGCCTCCATTCCATTGGAGAGGTAACACAACATTTTTTTTATTTTTTTTTATTTTTTTTCACCTATATTTAACCAGGTAAGCCAGTTGAGAACAAGTTCTCATTTACAACTGTGACCTAGCCAAGATAAAGCAAAGCAGTGCGATAAAAACAACAACAACACAGAGTTACACATGGAATAAACAAAACGTACAGTGAATAACAAAATAGAAAATATATATACAGTGTGTGCAAATGTAGTAAGTTATGGAGGTAAGGCAATAAATAGGCCATAGTGCAAAATAATTACAATGTAGTATTAACACTGGAGTGATAGATGTGCAGAAGATGATGTGCAAATAGAGATACTGGGGTGCAAATTAGCAAAATAAATAACAATATGGGGATGAGTTAGTTGGGTGGGCTAATTACAGATGGGCTGTGTACAGGTGCAGTGATCGGTAAGCTGCTCTGACAACTGATGCTTAAAGTTAGTGAGGGAGATTCTCCAGCTTCAGAGATTTTTGCAGTTTGTTCCAGTCATTGGCAGCAGAGAACTGGAAGGAATGGCGGCCAAAGGAGGTGTTGGCTTTGGGGATGACCAGTGAGATATACCTGCTGGAGCGCATACTACGGGTGGGTGTTGCTATGGTGACCAATGAGCTAAGATAAGGCAGGGATTTGCCTAGCAGTGATTTATAGATGACCTGGAGCCAGTGGGTTTGGCGACGAATATGTAGTGAGGGCCAGCCAACAAGAGCGTACAGGTCACAATGGTGGGTAGTATATGGGGCTTTGGTGACAAAACGGATGGCACTGTGATAGACTACATCCAATTTGTAGAGTGTTGGAGGCTATTTTGTAAATTTACATTTACATTTTAGTCATTTAGCAGACGCTCTTATCCAGAGCGACTTACAGTTAGTGAGTGCATACATTATTTAGTTTGAGTATTATTATTTTTTTTTTCATACCCCCCCTTGGGAAACGAACCCACAACCCTGGCGTTACAAACACCATGCTCTACCAACTGAGCTACATCCCCTGCCGGCCATTCCCTCCCCTACCCTGGACGACGCTGGGCCAATTGTGCGCCGCCCCATAGGTCTAAATGACATCGCCGAAGTCAAGGATCGGTAGGATAGTCAGTTTTACGAGGGCATGTTTGGCAGCATGAGTGAAGGAGGCTTTGTTGCGAAATAGGAAGCCGATTCTAGATGTAACTTTGGATTGGAGATGCTTAATGTGAGTCTGGAAGGAGAGTTTACGGTCTAACCAGACACCTAGGTATTTGTAGTTGTCCACATATTCTAAATGAGACCCGCTGAGAGTAGTGATTCTAGTCAGGCGGGTGGGTGCAAGTAGCATTCGATTGAAGAGCATGCATTTAGTTTTACGAGCGTTTAAGAGCATTTGGAGGCCACGGAAGGAATGTTGTATGGCATTGAAGCTCGTTTGGAGGTTTGTTAACACAGTGTCCAATGAAGGGCCAGATGTATACAAAATGGTGTCATCTGCGTAGATTTGGATCTGAGAGTCACCAGCAGCAAGAGCGACATCATTGATATACACAGAGAATAGTGAAAAAAAAATGTAAAGAAAAAATAGAGTCAGCCCGAGAATTGAATCCTGTGGCACCCCCATAGAGACTGCCAGAGGTCCAGACAACAGGCCCTCCGATTTGACAAATTGAACTCTATCTGAGAAGTAGTTGGTGAACCAGGCGAGGCAGTCATTTGAGAAACCAAGGCTATTTAGTCTGCCAATAAGAATGCAGTGATTGACAAAGTCAAAAGCCTTGGCCAGGTAGATAAAGACGGCTGCACAGTACTGTCTTTTATCGATCGCGGGTATTATATTTTTTAGGACCTTGAGCGTGGCTGAGGTGCACCCATGACCAGCTCGGAAACCAGATTCCATAGCGGAGAAGGTATGGTGGGATTCGAAATGGTCGGTGATCTGTTTGTTAACTTGGCTTTCAACTATGACCGCGGCAGCTTTCCAATCTCTGGGGATCTCAGACTATAAGTCGCTTTGGATAAAAGCGTCTGATAAATGGCATATATTATTATATATTAACACCCCACTGAGTATCAAACTTATCACTCCATGTGTCCCAATGTTGTTTTATAGCCCAACTGATAATTTAATTAATACACTCCATTAAAAGTCTACAAAGTTCAACATCTTTAATAGCAAATGTATGGAAGTACAGAGATGACATATGAATAACAAATTATTCCCTCATTATGTCAAGATCACAAGATAAACTCTATAAATAGAGACGCACTGTGGAGGTGTCATATTACTTACTGTATAAAACCCAGCGGTCAAACAGGGAAATTGTTCCAATCGTTTTTCCACCATTCACTGTTCCCATCGGGGATTTTAGAAACACTTAACATAAGGGCTGTGTTTCATGTAGGCTTACTCTGACGTGATGTTTTGATAACCATGTAAATCTCTCTCGGACAAGGTGACTTTTATCAATATATTCAGGTCTATTTACTCTCAGATTTGAAAATGCACCAAAGTAGACATCATGCAAAACCCCAAATCCCTGCAAGCTCCTGCACATCATATCTAGCTGACACCTTTGCTAACAGGGTACTGTTCACAGAATTTATTCATTGCTACATTTAGCTAACATTAGATAGTTCATCCAGAGATTCTTACCTTTGCCTCAATTCTGCAGTCTCGTCCAGATCATAATGGCATTTGTAGTTTTTATGATAGCCACATTAGCAGCTACTTAGCATTTCATTTTGGGGGGGGGTAAATACAGGCAAATATATTGATAAAAGTCACCTTGTCCTAGAGAGATTTACACTGTTATCAAAACGTCACACCAGGGTAAGCCTACACAAAACACAGCCCTTATTTGAAGTGTAAAATCCTCTATAGGAAAAATGAATGGTGGAAAAACAATTGGAACCATTTCCCTGTTTGACCACTAGGTTTTATGGGTATTATGACTCATACTGTGGTACTCTATAGGAGTGGACATATTGATGATACATTGACAGTATGGCTGAGGCAGCAGAGCCCACAGTGGATCAGCGCTTATGTTTTTATTGATTGCTACGCTAAGAGATGGTACATTTTATGCTGATCTCAGTTACCCAGAAGTAAAGTTATCTTGCGAAAGTTTATAATTTCCTGTTTTACTTCTTGGGGGAATATAGGAAAAATGCCAAGGGGGGTGAATAATTTCGCAAGCCACTGTACCCCAAAAATATTATGAACAGTGTAGTACAGTTCAGTGTGTCTGAGTGTGTCTCATGTGTAGAGACAGACAAGTGCAGAGAACTGTAGTTGCAGATTGTTCACCAGATAATGTGATTTACCCAAAGACTTTTGCCGACATCTTGTCTATTTCAAGTCTTCTTTCATTGATCGAGACAGGTGTGTGTCCACCCCAAAGTGATGCATGTCATGATGACAGAGACAAGTGGGTGTCCACCCCAAAGTGCTGCATGTCATGATGACAGATAGGTGGGTGTCCACCCCATAGTGCTGCATGTCATGATGACAGACCTGTCTCGATCAATGATTGAGAATAGTTGAAATAGACACAATGGCAGAGCACATATTGATGGATTACTTTATGGCGCAAGAAAGTATAACAGAGCATTTTCTAAATTCAAACTGACCCCCTGTAACTAGACATTTTATGAGACTCCTGTTTCCCCGAATTGAGGACGAAGACGGCATCGCTAAGGTTGGTAGAAAATGTGCTACGGTTGGTAAAAAATGATCTCTGTGCTACACCAAAAAGTACCTATCCTGTAACTCCCAGTAATGTATACAAAACATATTTGGCTAAATCACATTATCTGGTGTAACAATCCGTATCTAAGAAAACTGGTGATCAGCAAATGATGGGAGAGGTGGTCATGACATACAGTAAGTTCAGGGGATACTTGTTAAGCTGTGGGAGGAGTGTTGTCATGATCAAACTGCCATTCAGCTCCTCATGAGTCATCTGCTTGAAAACCAACATAATGTCTAATCCCTCGAGAGGGATACAGTTCACGGGATACAGTTCTGCTAGAATGAGACACTCAAGCAAAGGAAATATGTTTCTGTATCAAGAATCCACTCTAGGAAGAAGCCCAGGCACCAAACGGTATTGTCTGTAAGACAATGTTTGATTTATTATACTATATTGTACAGCTTGAACAACAGTTGAACTGTGCCAGCATAACATCAACATTAGGGTAGAGTAGTTGAACATGTATACATATGTACAGGCACAAACATTACAACAATATGTAGCTTACGAAATATGGCATAACCCTCAACCTTTGCACAGTGACCAGACTGTACAAATGAGCCTAGGTAGGTAGGCAGACAGTATCTACCTACAGCCATGTCTATCAAGCATGCTTAGGCAAATATTTTATAGTACAACCAGCTTCAGTTTTAGAGATTTACAACAGAAAATTGTTGTATTATTGTTTCTCCTCACGGTTTGCTAGTAAAATTAGCTAGCTAGCATGCTGGATATGCAATACTTGTTATTTACATCTGTTTGGATTCCTATCTTGCATCATGCCTATAATTTTGTGAGATTGAAATGCATCCAAGGTCATAATCATAACAATGTCAATCCTCGTCAATTATGTTGCATAGCTAGATATTTACAGTTGCTGATGTTACACATCATTGCTAACAAGTTACAAATGTGAGGCGTGGCGCATAACACGTTAGCACACAACAGGCTAACTAGCTAGCCAACTCCAGTCATGTGATAATGTTTGCTGGTAAACCTAGCTTTAGCTAGCCATATCTACGACTAAAAAGAGAAGAGATTTTACAATCAAGATACAAAATTAAAGATGGCATGGCAGTGCGGTTGTGTTTTCTGTAGTGTCCTCATGTAAATAGCCAGTTTTTTTTTTTTTTTGTATTTTTCGTATATATATTTCTCAATCTCACTTTCCATCCTTTAACTAAATATACTTTCCTGCAACCCGCCTCACCCAATGTGGAACGGATTCTATTATTTCTTCATACATTTTTATCCAGAACCTCTGGCTGAAACTAGCCAGCTAGCCAGCTAACTAGCTACTTGCTATTAGCCAACATTAGCGGTCTTCACCATTGTCTGTGGCCGTGGCCTGCACTACCTACCAGCCAGCTCTAGCCTGGACAATTATCGGCCAGTCTGCACAGTCTGCACATCACGCTATTGAGCCAGATCATATCGGATTTTCTGCCGGAATCACTAAATCACTGGACCTTAACACCTCCAAACTCTCCTATTGCTGTTGACCGGACCTTATGATAACTCAGCTATACAGCTGATGCCTGCTGGACTGTTCCTTTATACGGTATCGCATCCTGTTTATGTTTAGCCTCAGCCCAAACTTTGTTGTCATTACCAGCTGTTGTCTTAGCTCTCTCGAATAACACCCGTGATTGCTTTATGCCTCTCTCCCATGTCAATATGCCTTGCTTATTGCTGTTTCGGTTATTTCTTATTGTAATATTCCACTGTAGAGCCCCCAGCCCAGCTCAACCTGCCTTAGACAGCTCCTTTGTCCCACCCACACCATACACGCAGAGACCGACTCAATCGGTGCCTCCAGTGATGCTCTCTCTTTCATCATTACCCAATGCTTAGGTTTACCTCCACTGTACTCATATCCTTCCATATCCTTGTCTGTACATAATGCCCTAAATCTATTCTACAACGCAAGGAAATCTGCCCCTTTTTTCTCTGTACCCAGCACACTAGAAGACCAGTTCTTAAAGCCTTTAGCCATATCCTTATTCTACTCCTCCTCTGTTCCTCTGGTGATGTAGAGGTTAACCCAGGCCCTGTAGCCCCCCAGTATCACTCCTACTCCCCAGGCGTTATCATTTGCTGACTTCTGTAACCGTAAAACCCTTGGTTTTTTGCCCGTTAACATCCGAAGCCTCCTCCCTAAGTTTGAGTTATTCACTGCGTTAGCACACTCCGCCAACCCTGATGTTCTAGTAGTGTCTGAATCCTGGCTTAGGAAGGCCACCAAAAATTCAGAAATGTCCATCCCCAACTTCAACGTTTTCCGTCTCGATAGAACTGCCAAAGGGGGTGGGGTTGCAATCTACTGTAGAGATAGCCTGCAGAGCTCTACTATACTATCCAGGTCTGTGCCCAAACAGTTTGAGCTTCTACTTCTAAAAATCCACCTTTCCAGAAATAAGTCTCTCACTGTTGCCGCTTGCTACAGACCCCCCTCAACCCCCAGCTGTGCCCTGGACATCATATGTGAACTGATTGCCCCCCCATCTATCCTCAGAGTTTGTACTGCTTGGTGACCTAAACTGGGATATGCTTAACACCCCGGCCAACCTACAATCTAAGCTAGATGCCCTCAATCTCACACAAATTATCAAGGAACCTACCAGGTACAACCCAAAATCTGTAAATATGGGCACCCTCATTGATATCATCCTGACAAATGTACCCTCTAAATACACCTCCGCTGTCTTCAACCAGGATCTCAGTGATCACTGCCTTATTGCCTGCGTCCGTAATGGGTCCGCGGTCAAACGAACACCCCTCATCACTGTCAAACGCTCCCTAAAACATTTTAGCGAGCAGGCCTTTCTAATTGACCTGGCCCGGGTATCCTGGATGGATATTGACCTCATTCCGTCAGTAGAGGATGCCTGGTTGTTCTTTAAAAATGCTTTCCTCTCAATCTTAAATAAGCATGCCCCATTCAAAACATTCAGAACTAAGAACAGATATAGCCCCTGGTTCTCCTCAGATTTGATTGCCCTTGACCAACACAAAAACATCCTGTGGCGTACTGCATTAGCATCGAACAGCCCCCGCGATATGCAACTTTTCAGGGAAGTCAGGAACCAATATACACAATCAGTTAGGAAAGCAAAGGCTAGCTTTTTCAAACAGAAATTTGCATCCTGTAGCACTAACTCCAAAAAGTTTTGGGACACTGTAAAGTCCATGGAGAATAAGAGCACCTCCTCCCAACTACCCACTGCACTGAGGCTAGGAAACACTGTCACCACCGATACATCTACAATAATCGAGAATTTCAACAAGCATTTTGCTACGGCTGGCCATGCTTTCCACCTGGCTACCCCTACCCCGGCCACCAGCTCTGCACCCTCCGCTGCAACTTGCCCATACCCCCCCCCCCCCCCCCCCCCCCACACACACTTCTCCTTTACACAAATTCAGACAGCTGTTGTTCTGTAAGAGCTGGAAAATCTGGACCCCTAAAAATCATCTGGGCTAGACAATCTGGACCCTTTCTTTCTAAAATAAGCTGCCGAAATTGTCGCAACCCCTAATACTAGCCTGTTCAACCTTCCTTTCGTAACGTCTGAGAACCACAGAGATTGGAAAGCTGCCGCGGTCATCCCCCTCTTCAAAGCGGTGACACTCTAGATCCAAACTGTTACAGACCTATATCCATCCTGCCCTGCCTTTCGAACGTTTTTGAAAGCCAAGTTAACAAACAGATCACCGACCATTTCGAATCCCACCGTACCTTCTCCGCTATGGAATCTGGTTTCCGAGCTGGTCATGGGTGCACCTCAGCCACGCTCAAGGTCCTAAACGATATTATAACCGCGATCGATAAAAGACAGTACTGCGCAGCCATCTTCATCGAGCTGGACAAGGCTTTCGACTCTGTCAACCACCGCATTCTTTTTGGCAGACTAAATAGCCTTGGTTTCTCAAATGACTGCCTCGCCTGGTTCACCAACTACTTCTCAGATAGAGTTCACTGTGTCAAATCGGAGGGCCTGTTGTCTGGACCTCTGGCAGTCTTTATGGAAACAGAAACAGATGAAGAAAATGTAGAGAGGAGGGAGTGAAAAGATGCCAGGTCCGCAGGGAGTCTAGTTTTCTTCCATTTCCGCTCAGCTGCCCGGAGCCCTGTTCTGTGAGCTCGCAATGAGTCGTCAAGCCACGGAGCTGGAGGGGAGGACCGAGCCGGCCGGGAGGATAGGGGACATAGAGAGTCAAAGGATGCAGAAAGGGAGGAGAGGAGGGTTGAGGAGGCAGAATCAGGAGATTGGAGGGAGAAGGATTGAGCAGAGGGAAGAGATGATAGGATGGAAGAGGAGAGAGTAGCGGGAGAGAGAGAGCGAAGGTTGCGACGGCGCATTACCATCTGTGTAGGGGCAGAGTGAGTAGTGTTGGAGGAGAGCGAGAGAGAAAAGGATACAAAGTAGTGGTCGGAGACATGGAGGGGAGTTGCAGTGAGATTAGTAGAACAACAGCATCTAGTAAAGATGAGGTCAAGCGTATTGCCTGCCTTGTGAGTAGGGGGGGACGGTGAGAGGGTGAGGTCAAAAGAGGAGAGGAGTTGAAAGAAGGAGGCAGAGAGAAATGAGTCAAATGTAGACGTCGGAGGTTGAAATCCCCCAGAACTGTGAGGGGTGAGCCATCCTCAGGAAAGGAACTTATCAAGGCGTCAAGCTCATTGATGAACTCTCCAAGGGAACCTGGAGGGCGATAGATGACAAGGATATTAAGCTTAAATGGGCTATTGACTGTGACAGCATGGAATTCAAATGAGGAGATAGACAAATGGGTCAGGGGAAAAATTGAGAATGTCCACTTGGGAGAGATGAGGATTCCTGTGCCACCACCCCGCTGACCAGATGCTCTTGGGGTATGCGAGAACACATGGTCAGACGAGGAGAAAGCAGTAGGAGTAGCAGTGTTTTCAGTGGTAATCCATGTTTCCGTCAGCGCCAAGAAGTCGAGGGACTGGAGGGTAGCATAGGCTGAGATGAACTCTGCCTTGTTGGCAGCAGAACGGCAGTTCCAGAGGCTGCCTGAGACCTGGAACTCCACGTGGGTGGTGCGTGCAGGGACCACCAGGTTAGAGAGGCAGCAGCCACGCGGTGTGAGGCGTTTTGTAAAGCCTGTGCGGAGAGGAGAGAACAGGAATAGGCAGAGGCACAGTTGACAGGCTGCAGCAAATGGCTACAATAATGCAGAGGAGATCGGAATGAAATGAACTAAACATCTGGGAAAGGAGAGAGCGGGGCCTCCCTCACCACAACTCCCAAATATAACTCTCCCAACTTCCACCTCAGAAACTATAATTGTTGTAAACTACAGCGGTTCAATGTTTTCTAGGAATAGACTAACTTAGTTTATTCAGCTAGCTAACTAGGTACAGTATTATTCCGTGAAAATCGTCCGGGCACCTAGTCATAAGACGCCACAGCCAGCTAGCATGCCGGACTCCAACAACACGGTTAAGCGCCAATACTCGGCCACAACAACGATTTGCTTGAATGTGTCAACATTCAAGCAGATCGTTCGTGTCCGTGTCTAACGTTGTGGGTTAGTCCCGACAGCTTGTGCGAGTCCGTCGTCAACTTATTCAGCCAGTTAGTTAGCTAGAATAGTTAGCAAACTAGCTAGCCATTGCTTTCAGACAAATAAGAAACCCCTCCTTTCACGGCACGAATCACACAGAGAGAGCCAAACTAACGTTAACTAGTCACCCATGCCCGAATTCCTTGAACGACTCGGGCTACCAATATGTAAAAAACAAAACACAAATGTAGGTTATGACTTACCCCTAGCAGCTACTGTTAACTAGCCAAGTGCAAAGCTAGCCACTGAATTGACTCAGCCAGTTCGCGTCTGTTCGCTAGGTCGTTCCAGCTATTGTTTACTAGTAGCTATCCAGGTAGCAACAAGCTAGCTAAATTTCAAGCACAGTAGCCACTTGCTACCTCACGTTAACGGTTCAGACAATGAGGTTAGAAAACAGCTGAATGATAGGCAATTATTGTATGTAATTATTGTAGGCAGCCAGCTGGCGTAATTACAGGCACTCTCAGGCGTGAAACAACTATACCGTTGCTAATAGCTACTCGCCAGCTAGTCCAGGTGGTGGGTTAGCTAGCTAGCTTCGTGCTACACTGGGCTATCACAGTGCCATCCGTTTTGTCACCAAAGCCCCATATACTACCCACCATTGTGACCTGTTCGCTCTCGTTGGCTGGCCCTCACTACATATTCGTCGCCAAACCCACTGGCTCCAGGTCATCTATAAATCACTGCTAGGCAAATCCCAGCCTTATCTTAGCTCATTAGTCACCAGAGCAACACCCACCCGTAGTATGCATTCCAGCAGGTATATCTCACTGGTCATCCCCAAAGCCAACACCTCATTTGGTCGCCATTCCTTCCAGTTCTCTGCTGCAAATGACTGGAACGAACTGCAAAAATCTCTGAAGCTGGAGACACTTATCTCCCTCACTATCTTTAAGCATCCGTTGTCAGAGCAGCTTGGCGATCACTGCGCCTGTACACAGCCCATCTGCAATTAGCCCACCCAACTACCTCATCCCCATATTGTTATTTATTTTGCTCATTTTCACCCCAGTATCTTTATTTGCACATCATCTTCTGCACATATATCACTCCAGTGTTAATACTAAATTATAATTATAATTATTTTGCACTATGGCCTATTTATTGCCTTACCTCCATAACTTACTACATTTGCACACACTGTACAAAGATTTTCTATTGTGTTATTGACTGTACATTTTGTTTATTCCATATGTAACTCTGTGTTGTTGTTGTTTTTCTGCACTGCTTTGCTTTATCTTGGCCAGGTCGCAGTTGTAAATGAGAACTTGTTCTCAACTGGTTTACCTGGTTAAATAAAGGTGAAAAAAAAAGAAGAAAAAAATATCTCAGATTATAAAACCTTTTCTATTTTTAAATCATAGATATGGCTACCGGTAGTTGTTTAGCTACTTAACTTAGCTAGTTAGCTAGCTACCTAGCACCTAGCTAGATAAGTTAGCAAACAGAACAATTATTTGATTTTTCCCCATTGTAAAACAGTAGTATGTTAGCCAGCAATACACAATATGGGTTTCAGTAGATAAACTAAAGTTAGCTAGTTATGGTAGGTGGCTTGCAGGAAAAATCTCTTACTTATCTAGGCACTGTATTTGTCATCTGCCCTCTTGGTGCTGGCATCAGCTGTAGCTGAGTTTCTAAAGTTAGCTAAATTCAACTCTTTGTTTCGAATCCTCTTCGCTATCTTTAGTTTCAAACATGTATGTTTGAATGTCACCATGTAGCTAAAAGATGCTCCATTGTCAAATTCGTGTTGATGAGAGGAATCACTTGAAGCCATTGCGTCTGGTCAGTTTTTTTCAGTTTTTTCAGTTTTGCCCAAAGGATTGTTGTTAAAAAAGCCCGCCTTGGGGGAGGGAAGGGGGCCAGAGCACGAAGCACCACCCAACACAAGTTGTAGTCTTTCAGAGACTGCTTGTATATTTAGCAATTAATCTGCCGATAGGAACATTGCTGAAAAACGTCCAATGGCTATATCAAACAAGGACAACCACATCTACACCAACAAAAACATATGGTACGATCAGTATAACATGGAGCCTTCGTGAAATGCCACAAAGCAGGACTACATGTATTTTTAGACCCCCCCCCCCCCCCATTAATACACCGGAAGCTGTCATAGGGTGTATCAATTAAGTGCGCGAAGCCCTGACCTGCCTTCCTCCTGGCAGTTATGTGTGAAACAAATCTCACAGTCCTAGAAATGCCTCAGAAATGAAAACAAGCCCAGATTCCCCCATGGTGAAATTCCCCTTTAACTGTAACAGACATGATGCATCACTCAGACCCATCCTTGTCCACTAATGCAGGGAACAGGGGCTTAATTTTATTACCGCGTGTCCGAGTGTTTGGACAATCTCTCGATTTACAAAAGCAACGTTGACAGGCCTCCTCATTGAGCCAAGCCCCACAGATGTCCAAATACCAGCTAATGTAACCGGCAGGACCTCATAAAAGGCCCATACGAGGTCCATACGAGGCCCATACAAGGCCCATCGTGACAGCAGAATAAGAAATGGAGGACAGAGTAAAGTCACTCAAATGGAATGGCTGATTAGTTCACACCAGGCTGGAAATAGGGAGTTTAATGTAAGCCTGCGGTCTGGCAGATTTAAACAGACATCTTCAGGGTCATCCTAAGAGGCTCATTTGGTCATCTCACACCGCAGAAACAGTTTTGATTAAATCCTGTGACCTTTGACAGAGGAACACATTTACATTTTACATTTTAGTCATTTAGCAGACGCTCTTATCCAGAGCGACTTACAGGAGCAATTAGGGTTAAGTGCCTTGCTCAAGGGCACATTTACGTCATTTAGCAGACGCTCTTATCCAGAGCGACTACAAATTGGTGCATTCACCCTATAGCCAGTGGGATAACCACTTTACAATTAAACTATTATTTTTTTTATTTTTAGAAGGATTACTTTATCCTATCCCAGGTGTTAACACATGCAGACAGCCATTACATCCTGTTTGTGTGTGGGGTCGGTCCGCTGTTAATCTGCACATTATCTGATACACTCTGACAGTCTACGCAATATCTCTGGGGGTTACAGTAAACCCCAACACACGCCCAAGACAACGGGAAAGAGATTTGATAAAATATTATTATTTTATCAAATAAGATACAATTTGTCTTGCGTCAGTCAAACTACATACAGTACATTGATACTAGAGCATGCATGTATTATTTTTTATATTTAGATCAATTAGAACCTTTGTTTCCTTTGTACATATAAAGTATAAATAACATTCTATTTTGGAATTATACATCACATTTTTCATTGCATTTCGCACTAATTTGCAGTAACAATACACACGGCATATTTACATTGACTAAAAACACAAGCCAAATATCCCATTTCAGGTACATCTGCAGTGCAGACTCTTTCTCTGCAGTCATGAAATGCATACTACTGTTCGACTACATGACTAGCAGT
The DNA here is from genome assembly GCF_964263955.1 of Coregonus lavaretus. Lineage (NCBI taxonomy): Eukaryota > Metazoa > Chordata > Actinopteri > Salmoniformes > Salmonidae > Coregonus > Coregonus lavaretus. Next base: position 6,195,820 of record NC_139988.1, read on the forward strand.
CTCATATTGCATGAGTTCATAGAGACGTCAGTTTGATTAGGTTAGAATGTATGGACAATATTACAAAGACCTTGAAAGTCAATAAGATTTTTTTGATATTCGTTTTTTAAATGTAAAACTTTGGAGTATTTGTAGATATATCATTAACAGTGGAATAGTGCATTTACGTCTCTGTAGATATTGAAATTGTAACATTTGCTTTGAAACATTTTCTCATATGTAGCTGTTAATTTGATCAGTTTGGAACATTCAAGACCTTGAAAGGAATAGCTCAGTGCAAACAAATGCTCCTCCTGTTCCCAATGTGTAACAAAACATTTCCGCGGTCATTGTGGTATTGAATGAAGTTTCAATGCCGTTTATTTTTTATCTAGGCCCATAGCTAATGCGCCGCTATCTAGGCTTTTAATGGAGGGGAAAAACCATACAAACACCACCTTTTGGCCCGGAGCAAAAAGGCTTTGAGAAAATCAATGGGATTTTTTTCTCACATTTCAGAGAATTCAGTGAGAAACCTATATGCCATATGAGGCACTACAGTTTAACTCTGAACTCTATCAGATATAACAGTAATGGTAAAACACAAGACTATAGGAGAACAAAATCCAGGAAATATGAAATAGGCTATTTGGTTTGGTGTCAGTATAGTAATGTGTGCTATGGCTCTGTTGTCCTACCCATGACCTTTACGTCCAGATCACATTTCTACTATCCTGCACACATCACAGGTTAATGCATGGGCAGTTTCTATGTTGCAATAGTTACCATCATGTTAATTAGAGATACAGGACATTCTGAATAGTTAGAAATAAAGATTAAAAAAGAAAAAAGAAAAATACAAAAATATTGTTGAAGGATTGAGAACAGAACAATTGAAATGAAAGCATGACATTATTTTTATCCTCCTTACAAATATCCTCTTCATTCTATGATTGGAAACTGGAGCAAATGGTGACCCATTTGGGACAATGTGACTCTGCATGTGCCTTAAAACAGCCCTGTCACTCTGTGGCCAGCAGGACAGAGTCACAGACAAACACAGGCCATCTCTCCTACATAGAGCCTGTTTGCCAAACCCTCTCTGGAAAAACTGAGCCTTTCCTGTAGGCTCAACTTGGTTTTAGCTTTTTGATTTGTTTGACAGTGGAAAAATATGACAGTGTGGAAAAAAGAAAATATGGCCCGTAAATGTTTATGAACTATTTTCCTCTCTGGAAAGAAGTGTGAAATGAGCAAATGTTTAGTGCATAATGCAATAGATATGATTAGAATAAATAAAATCAAAAATACGGTATGACGCTCTCATCATATATATTGCAGGTTTCGTTTCTTTAGGGATTGTTTTAGCTGACTTTGCTTTCATTCTTCGCTGCTGCGTGACTCTTCATTCATTCCTCTTTATGACGTTGGTTTCCACCCCAGCCACTGTTTGTTGAGGGATTGTCCACTGATTTGTTTTAGAACTAAACATTTCAAAATGATGGTTCAGTTGAGCAAAACCAAAAACAGACGGCTCATCCAGAAATGGAAATATCACAGTAACCTTTAGGACACACACGTGCATGCTTATACACAAGGAGACAAATTTGTTTTATATTGAAACATGCCTACAACATACAGTACCCATTATAAATGTCATATAATATATGTACTGTATGTGAAATATACTTACAGTGGGCGCCCTTCATAAAGATGCAATAATGACTGTATAAAAAAAATAATTCAAAAACTGAGCTATATTGTATGCTTTTGGGTAGTTACAGTGCCTTCAGAAGGTATTCAGACCCCTTGACTTTTTCGACATTTTGTTACGTTACAGCCTTATTCTAAAATTGATTAAATAGTTTTTTTCCCTCATCAATCTACACACAATACCCCATAATGACAAAGCAAGAACAGGTTTTTAGATTCTTTTTGCAAATGTATAAAAAATAGAAAACCGAAATAGCACATTTACATAATTATTCAGACCCTTTACTCAGTACTTTGTTGAAGCACCTTTGGCAGCAATTACAGCCTCGAGTCTTCTTGGGTATGACACTACAAGCTTGGCACACCTGTATTTGGGGAGTTTCTCCCATTCTTCTCTGCAGATCCTCTCAAGCTCTGTTAGGTTGGATGGGGAGCGTCGCTGCACAGCTATTTTCAGGTCTCTCCAAAGATGTTCGATCAAGTTCAAGTCCGGGCTCTGGCTGGGCCACTCAAGGACATTCAGAGGCATGTCCCGAAGCCACTCCTGCATCGTCTTGGCTGTGTGCTTAGGGTCATTGTCCTGTTGGAAGGTGAACCTTCGCCCCAATCTGAGGTCCTGAGCGCTCTGGAGCATATTTTCATCAAGGATCTCTCTGTACTTTGCTCTGTTAATCTTTCCCTCGATCCTGACTAGTCTCCCAGTCCTTGAAAAACATCACCACAGCATGATGCTGCCACCACCATGCTTCACCGTAGAGATGGTGCCAGGTTTCCTCCAGACGTGACGCTTGACATTTAGGCCAAAGAGTTCAATCTTGGTTTCATCAGACCAGAGAATCTTGTTTAGAGGGGTCAAAGATCATACCCCCAAGACACCCCCAAGACATGCTAACCTCTCACCAATACCAATAACAGGTAAGGTAAGCATGTCTTGGGGGTATGATCTTTGACCCTCTGTAACTTTCTCACTCATCAATGTTCACGATGCATTCAGGATTATCCGTAATCCTGCTAGCATCCACATTAATGTAGAAGTGTTTAAAAACATATTATATTTTTATAAAAGGGATTCCAAAATGACGCAATACATTATTTACCATCCATTTCTATTAGGCAGAAAATAATCTGAAACACGACCAAAACGCACTGCAAAGGCATCCAACAAGTTTTTCTAGAGTCACAAGCTTGCGTGCTAGGAATATGGGACCAAATTCTAAACTTTTGACTAATTTATTAATAAGAATCTTTAGGGGTTTAAATAATTTTGACCCTTACCTTTAGGAGAAAAAAAATGATTACTTGTTAAACAAAAACTCTCTCTCTGAGCAATTGTATTAGTATAAAATAATATAATTTCTCAATTTTTTTGAGCATACAATATAGCTCAGTATTTGAATTATTTATTTTAACAGTCATTTTTGCTCATCTTTATCAAAGGTGTCAATAATTTTGGACCCCACTGTATATATTTCAAAGGAGGCTGCTGAGAGGACGACGGCTCATAATAATGTCTGGAATGGAGTAAATGGAATGGTATTAAACACATGGTCCTCTGTAGCTCAACTGGTAGAGCACGGCGCTTGTAACGCCAAGGTAGTGGGTTCGATCCCCGGGACCACCCATACACACAAAAAAATGTATGCACGCATGACTGTAAGTCGCTTTGGATAAAAGCGTCTGCTAAATGGCATATTATATTATATTTATTATTACATGGAAACCATGTATTTGATGAGTTAAATACCATTCCATTGATTCCGTTGCAGCAATTACTATGAGCCACCAACTCCCTGTGATGTACTGTACATACAGTGCATTCAGAAAGTATTCTGACCCCTTGACTTTTTCCACATTTTGTTACGTTACAGTCTTATTCTAAAATGGATTAAATTGTTTATTTTCCTCATCAATCTACACACAATACTTCATAATGACAAAGCAAAAACAGGTTGCTGTCAGCTTTCCCTGGTGCCAGGTTTCCTCCTGACGTGACGCTTGGCATTCAGGCCAAAGAGTTCAATCTTGGTTTCATCAGACCAGAGAATCTTGTTTCTCATGGTCTGAGAGTCTTTAGGGGCCTTTTGGTAAACTCCAAGTGGGCTGTCATGTGCCTTTTACTGAGGAGTGGCTTCCGTCTGGCCACACTACCATAAAGGCCTGATTAGTGGAGTGCTGCAGAGATGGTTGTCCTTCTGGAAGGTTCTCCCATCTCCACAGATTGACCATAGGGTTCTTGGTCACCTCCCTGACCAAGGCCCTTCTCCCCCGATTGCTTCCAAACTTCTTCCATTTAAGAATGATGGAGGCCTTTGCCTCCCGAGTGGTGCCGTGGTCTAAGGCACTGCATCGAACTACAGACCCAGGTTCGATCCCAGGCTGTATCACAACCGGCCGTGTTCGGAAGTCCCATAAGGCGGCGCACAATTGGCCCAGCGTCGTCCGGGTTAGGGGAGGGTTTGGCTGGGGTGGGGCTTTACTTGGCTCATCGCGCTAAAGCGACTCCTTGTGGCGGGTTGGGCGCCTGCAGGCTGACCTCAGTCGTCAGTTGAATGGTGTTTCCTCCGGCACATTGGTGCGGTTGGCTTCCGGGTTAAGCAGGGGGTGTTAAGAAGTGCAGTTTGGCGGGTCATGTTTCGGAGGACGCATGACTCGACCTTCACCTCCCAAGCCTGTTGGGGAGTTGCAGCGACGAGACAAGGTTGAAACTGATGAGAAAAAGGGGGTAAAATACAAAAAATAATAAATAAACTGAATGATTGTGGTCACTGTGTTCTTGGTGACCTTCAATGCTGCAGAAATGTTTTGGTACCCTTCCCCAGATCTGTGCCTTGACACAATCCTGTCTCGGAGCTCTACGGACAATTCCTTCTACCTCATGGCTTGGTTTTTGCTCTGACATGCACTGTCATCTGTGGGACCTTATATAGACAGGTGTGTTCCTTTTTAAGTCATGTCTAATCAATTGAATTTACCACAGGTGGACTCCAATCAAGTTGTAGAAACATCTCAAGGATGATCAATGGAAACAGGATGCACATGAGCTCAATTACGAGTCTCATAGCAAAGGGTCTGAATACTTATGGAAATAAGGTATTTCTGTTTTTATTTGTAATACATTTGCAAAAATTTCCAAAAACCTGTTTTCACTTTGTCATTATGAGATATCGTGTGTATATAGAATAAGGCTGTAACGTAACAACATTTTTAAAAAAGTCACTGTACATCAATATATATTTTTATAGTATATCATTTTTTATTGCAGAATCAATTTAGCCACATACTTTACCAAGAACACTTACTCATCACTCTGGCACACTGGCTGGCCTGTAGCGAGACAAACACCTGCAGCACACCCTCCTACTGCTCCTGAGGCAGCGCAAGGCTACTGTACCCTTAACAAGCCACAGGGATTAAATGACTGTCTAGTGTTGGGATTCTAAAGGGATTGAGTGTTGGCAATCATGCTTGTTCCAAAAATGTTATTTGGACACTGCGGCAAAAACAGACACAGAAACACAGACGCTATTGTGCTGTGTGGAGTTTACAGCAGTGGTGAGAGAGAGAGAGAGAGAGAGAGAGAGAGAGAGAGAGAGAGAGAGAGAGAGAGAGAGAGAGAGAGAGAGAGAGAGAGAGAGAGAGAGAGAGAGAGAGAGAGAGAGGGGGGGGGGGGGGGGGGGAGGAGAGGTTGCGTAGGATCGATGGGCCTGCTCACCATTGGGACCGAGCTAACAGCATCTAGCTCTCAGGTGTCCATAGCTGATGCATTAGTCTGCTGATACGCGCCGGTTTTGGGTTTAAACACATATTTTCTTAATACAACATGATCCCATTTCCCCCTCTTATCAATCATGTAACCAGATTACGCCGGCCCTCTCTGCCTCTGCGTTTAATTTGGCCTGTCAGACCTCTCTCTTTCTCCTGCGCCGGGCACCGTGTAAACTCAGGAGGACGGCCCGCCTCTGAAGTCGTTGCGGTCGGGAATGATTGCAGCTGTATGATCCTTTTTTCCATCGTTTGGAGGAAATATTGCAGATGTATTACTGTATGACTCAGCTCAGCGACATGGTTGGTAGAAGTGAGCAGGAGAGACACTGCCTTTCAAAAGATTGACGGAGGGTGAAACTGAATATTCAAGAACTAAAATAGGGTACACAAGTTATATGAGAATGCAGTGCATTGGGTTTTGCTTGGGAGCTAATTTGTTGGGGGTTGTGTGTGGAGATGAAGTTTGGGTGACCACCATGACCACAGATGGACAGACAGGCTACTGACACTGTCTACCACTGTGTTGACGGGCTGTGCCTTATGTGTGCAGTGGCTGGCTTGTGGTTAGGACCAATGGTATACGGCGACACCGCCCAGAGCCCCTCCAAGCCCATCTCCCATGAGGCATCTCTCTGTAAACATTCCCCTTGAGGTGTTTATCTCTAATACATTTCTCCACTTCGCCTTCTATGGCTAATTAGCTTAGTGCTCAACATTCAAGCCCACCCCACCCTGCCCCGCCCATCTCCGCCCCTCTCCGCCCCGCCACTCTCCGCCCCGCCCCTCCCTGCCCATCTCCACCTCTCTCCGCCCTGCCCCTCTCCGCCTCGCCCCTCTCCGCACCACCCCTCTCCACCCCGCCCCGTCCCTCTCTGCCCTGCCCCTCTCAGCCCCGCCCCTCTCCGCCCAACAGGCCTCTGTTCTTTTTCTGCTCTGTACATGTTTCCTCAGTTCCACTATGACTCAATAATTCTACTGCTGCTGCAGTGGTGATGTTTCACTGGCCATTTGTCTTCATTTCCCCTGTTTCCTAGTTTGTTTATGAAAGTAAACACAGCGCCCTGGGAACATGGAAAAGGCTTGATCTATTTGTCTAATTAGATCTCAGTGCAACGCAAGCCAGGCCACAGACAGACAGTACTCCAGTGACTCTTCTGAGAGTAGAACACTGTTGGAACGGATCCGACTGAGCTGACCTTCAGGTACTGACTGGTTGACTGTAGACACAGTGTGTTCTGTGAGTCCAGTGTAGGCCTAATTTATTCAGTGAGTCACTGAGTCACTGTGTCAGGGGACAGGAATGGCCTCAGGGTGGTATAGCTAAGCGAGTCAGTGAGTCAGTGACTCTGAGTCAAGGGACAGGAATGGCCTCAGTGTGGTATAGCTGAGTCAGTGAGTCAGTGAGTCATGGGACAGGGGACAGGAATGGCCTCAGTGTGGTATAGCTAAGCGAGTCAGTGAGTCAGTGAGTCTGTGAGTCAGGGGACAGGAATGGCCTCAGTGTGGTATAGCTAAGTGAGTCAGTGAGTCAGTGAGTCAGGGGACAGGACTGTCCTCAGTGTGGTATAGCTAATAATGAGGGGTATGTCACACGCTTGCCGATTGGTTCGCCAGGGTCTTACCCAGGTTCCTAATAGCTGGTGTCAGAACAAAGGAAGTAGAGAAACGAGAGTCTGGAGTGTGTAGAACCCAGGGGTCAGAGTTACCAGGAACCAGAGACTGCAGGGTGTAGGACCCAGCGGTCAGAGTTACCAGGAACCAGAGACTGGAGGGTGTAGAACCCAGCGGTCAGAGTTACCAGGAACCAGAGACTGGATGGTGTAGAACCCAGGGGTCAGAGTTACCAGGAACCAGAGACTGGAGGGTGTAGAACCCAGGGGTCAGAGTTACCAGGAACCAGAGACTGGAGGATGTAGATCCCAGGGGTCAGAGTTACCAGGAACCAGAGACTGGAGGGTGTAGAACCCAGGGGTCAGAGTTACCAGGTCAGACTGGGTTTTTATGCCTGTCAGTTTGTCACCGATATCCCCGTGGCGTCTGTCACTCGCCACACACACATGCACACACAGATGCACACACACACACACACACACTCACACCTCAAGATGACTTGGCCATTTTCCTTTCCATTTCACCCTTTTCTCTTTTTATGATTCCCTGATGTAATGTGGTCTCTAACTAATTCCAGTCATTGCATATGAATTATTTCATGTTTGCTCCTCTAACCTGGTCTCTAAAACCTCTCTCCACCAGGGCTAGTACACAGTGCTGATTGTGTGTAAACAGGTTGGGTGTATTCAGAGTGCTCTGTTACACACTTTGGAGCAGCATTTCCCATCAATTGAGTTTTATTTTATTTTCCCCAGTGTGCTTAAGAATGCTGTCAAACAAAAGCAGAGTTGTGGAAGTATTATGGGTTTACATGATGTTGTGTGGAGGAAGTATTATGGGTTTACATGATGCTGTGTGGAGGAAGTATTATGGGTTTACATGATGTTGTGTGGAGGAAGTATTATGGGTTTACATGATGTTGTGTGGAGGAAGTATTATGGGTTTACATGATGTTGTGTGGAGGAAGTATTATGGGTTTACATGATGTTGTGTGGAGGAAGTATTATGGGTTTACATGATGTTGTGTGGAGGAAGTATTATGGATTTACATGATGTTGTGTGGAGGAAGTATTATGGATTTACATGATGTTGTGTGGAGGAAGTATTATGGGTTTACATGATGTTGTGTGGAGGAAGTATTATGGATTTACATGATGTTGTGTGGAGGAAGTATTATGGGTTTACATGATGTTGTGTGGAGGAAGTATTATGGGTTTACATGATGTTGTGTGGAGGAAGTATTATGGATTTACATGATGTTGTGTGGAGGAAGTATTATGGGTTTACATGATGTTGTGTGGAGGAAGTATTATGGGTTTACATGATGTTGTGTGGAGGAAGTATTATGGGTTTACATTATGTTGTGTGGAGGAAGTATTATGGATTTACATGATGTTGTGTGGAGGAAGTATTATGGGTTTTCATGATGTTGTGTGGAGGAAGTATTATGGGTTCACATGATGTTGTGTGGAGGAAGTATTATGGGTTTTCATGATGTTGTGTGGAGGAAGTATTATGGGTTTACATGATGTTGTGTGGAGGAAGTATTATGGATTTACATGATGTTATGTGGAGGACGTATTATAGGTTTACATGATGTTGTGTGGAGGAAGTATTATGGATTTACATGATGTTGTGTGGAGGAAGTATTATGGGTTTACATGATATTGTGTGGAGGAAGTATTATGGATTTACATGATGTTGTGTGGAGGAAGTATTATGGGTTTACATGATGTTGTGTGGAGGAAGTATTATGGGTTTACATGATGTTGTGTGGAGGAAGTATTATGGGTTTACATGATGTTGTGTGGAGGAAGTATTATGGATTTACATGATGTTGTGTGGAGGAAGTATTATGGGTTTTCATGATGATGTGTGGAGGAAGTATTATGGGTTCACATGATGTTGTGTGGAGGAAGTATTAAGGGTTTTCATGATGTTGTATGGAGGAAGTATTATGGGTTCACATGATGTTGTGTGGAGGAAGTATTATGGGTTTACATGATGTTGTGTGGAGGAAGTAGTATGGGTTTACATGATGTTGTGTGGAGAGCAAATATACAATTACCTAAAGGGGATATCATGAGCAACGAATGAATGGTATTTCCATACAACAGCGCACACACACACACACACACAGAGAGAGAGACACAGACACGCTCACATACACACAGAGAGAGAGACACAGACACACTCACACACACAGAGGATGGTATTTCAATCCCCTGTCACGACTTCCTCCGAGGCTGCCTGCCCTCCTTGTTCGGGCAGGCTTCAGCGTTCGTCGTCACCGGCTTACTAGCCACTGCCGCTCCATATATCATCATTCCATTTGTCTTGTCTTGTCAATTACACACACATGGTTCTTATCCCCTCATTAGTCCGTGTATAAGTGTTCCCTTTGTAGAATAATAGTGAAGACATCAAAAATATGAAATAACACATATGGAATCATGTAGTAACCACAAAAGTGTTAATCAAATCAAAACATATTTTATATTTGAGATTCTTCAAAGTAGCCACCCTTTGCCTTGATGACAGCTTTGCACACTCTTGGCATTCTCTCAACCAGCTTCATGAGGTAGTCACCTAGAATGCATTACAATTAACAGGTGTGCCTTGTTAAAAGTTAATTTGTGGAATGTATTTCCTTAATGCTTTTGAGCCGATCAGTTGTGTTGTGACAGGGTGGGGGTGGTGTACAGAAGATAGGCCTATTTAGTAAAAGACCAAGTCAATATTATGGCAAGCACAGCTCAAATAAACAAAGAGAAATGACAGTCCATTATTACTTTAAAACATGAAGGTCAGTCAATCTGGAAAATTTCAAGAAGTTTCAATTGGTCATAGCGCTTGCAGTCGCAAAAACCATCAAGCACTATGACCAATTGAAATGGTTTGGGATGTGTGGGACTGCAGAGTGAAGGAAAAGCAGCCAACAAGTGCTCAGAATATGTGGGAACTCCTTCAAGACTGTTGGAAAAGCATTCCAGGTGAGGCTGCTTGAGAGAATTCCAAGAGTGTGCTAAGCTGTCATCAAAGCAAAGGGTGGTTATTTGAAGAATCTCAAATATCAAATATATTTTGATTGGTTTAACACTTTTTTGGTTACTACATGATTCCATATGTGTTATATCATCGTTTTGATCTCTTCACTATTATTCTACAATGCAAAAAATAGTAAAAATAAAGAAAAACCCTTGAATTAGTAGGTGTGTCCAAACTTTTGACTGGTACTGTGTATACACACATGCCTTAGGTGTGCAATCATCCCAATAAGTGTAGAATATGAGCCAACACAGGAAAGGGTCCTTTAGAGATCTCTCCATGTGGTCAGCCTGATGTCATCCAAGTGTGGGAGTCTAGCTGCTATATGAGCGGTAGCTGCTGCCCATTGGCACCCACAGAAGTCCATGCCGGCTGCAAGTATTGAATTTAACTGTAGAGTTGATGTCTTTGAGGGCCACAACTCAAAGTCCTTAATAGGGCCTCTATTGACTCCGGGGTTGTAGTTTTCTTACTCCTGCCGATAGATATAGGCCTCACTCCAATACCCCAGACACTCAGATCAATGTGGGTCGTAAGTAGCGATCCCCACCCTGCCTCTAAACTGACACAGGGGCACTTGGTCACAAGCGGTCCCATCTTGTTAACATAGATTTCCTTATCAGTGGCTCTATGGACCAATGGACAAAGGGGCTGCCTGACCAGCTATTTAAGACCACGACGCCAATCAGGGATATCCACACTGGATGGGCCAGGCCCCCAATCAGGGTCTTCCACACTGGATGGGCCAGGCCCCCAATCAGGGTCTCCCACACTGGATGGGCCAGGCCCCCAATCAGGGTCTTCCACACTGGATGGGCTAGGCCCCCAATCAGAGTCTTCCACACTGGATGGGCCAGGCCCCCAATCAGGGTCTTCCACACTTGATGGGCTAGGCCCCCAATCAGGGATCTCCACACTGGATGGGCTAGGCCCCCAATCAGGGATCTCCACACTACATGGGCCAGGCCCCCAATCAGGGATCTCAACACTGGATTGGCCAGGCCCCCAATCAGGGATCTCCACACTGGATGGGCCAGGCCCCCAATCAGGGTCTTCCACACTGGATGGGCCAGGCCCCCAATCAGGGTCTTCCACACTGGATGGGCTAGGCCCCCAATCAGGGATCTCCAAACTCGACGGCAGGTCAGAATGCGCTCAAACAGAGGAGTAACAGTGGCTATATTTTTGGCAGTTAGTCGCAGTATTAGCTGTAGCTTCTGTATGTATCAACTACAGTAGCTATGGAAGTGGACTTCTGTCTTTGTTTTGACTGTATCAACTACAGTAGCTATGGAAGTGGACTTCTGTCTTTGTTTTGACTGTATCAACTACAGTAGCTATGGAAGTGGACTTATTTGATTCTCTGTGAGATACACTTTCCAGTTGTCCACCCATTGCCAACAACATTCAGTCTGACTGTAAAACCTGTAGCCCTGTGTAGTGTTCTTTCTGCTTGTCTGCATGCCCCACCACTCATTTTCCTATGAAGGCTTCAGAGCATCAGTAGCCAATGCAACTCTCTGTACCATCCTACCTTAACTTCACCAGAAATGTTATTTCACCCTGAACACACCAGCCCTACCTGTACCTCACCAGAAATGCTACTTCTCCCTGAACAAACCTCCCCTACATTAACCTCACCAGAAATGCAACTTCTCCCTGAACACCCCAGCCCTACCTTAACCTCACCAGAGATGCTACTTCTCCCTGAACACACCAACCCTACCTTAACCTCACCAGAAATGCTACTTCTCCCTGAACACACCAGCCCTACCTTAATTTCACCAGAAATGTTACTTCTCCCTGAACACACCAACCCTACCTTAACCTCACCAGAAATGCTACTTCTCCCTGAACACACCAACCCTACCTTAACCTCACCAGAAATGCTACTTCTCCCTGAACACACCAACCCTACCTTAACCTCACCAGAAATGCTACTTCTCCTGAACACACCAGCCCTACCTTAACGTCACCAGAAATGCTACTTAGTTAGTGGCCTGGGGTGAATGATTCCCAATAGTTACCCTCTCTCCTTACCAACCCTTCATGAAGCGCCCTCTCACCACTACACCCACCCACCCAGCTATATCCTGGCAATACACACACACACACACACACACTTTGGGTCGAGCAGCAAATTCCTGAGGGTTATCGGGTTTCCCGTAGCCATGGTGACAGAGCGGGGAGGCAGTACCATTAATCATTTAGAGCGCTGCTCAGAGTGGAGGTCAGCCTGATTGCGCCGGATAGGGTATCATCCCAGCGCCCCACCAGGGACCTCCTTGATTTGAATTAAAAAAGATTAAGCTGCCCAACCCCTCCTCCTCCACCGATGCTCAGGCATCATCAGCCGCCCCAGACCATATCATGTGACCATACTCGACGGAGCCGCTCGGATTAAGAGATTGGAGCTATGCGTTTATTTTTCAGGGACCCGCTGAAACATTAGACTCGCGCAGGTGTCTCCGGAAGAGAGGGAGAGAGAGAGGCTGAAAAAAGAGGATAGGAGATTATGCATCATCTTCTGCATTTCCTCCTTTCTCCTTTCTCCTTTCTCCTTTCTTTCTCTCTTTCTTTCCTCTCTCCTGTTCATCAGTAACTTGTTGCTGTGCTTTGTGAAACTGGAAACAGCAACTCAGTTTTATCCGTCCTCTGACATTTCCCACTCTTTCAAGCCAATAAAACGATGCATTTGTTATAAAACCTTTATAACTTAATAGGAATACGGTCTTTTACGAGCATGTAGACCAACTAGGTCTGCACGAGGGGAATACCTGAAGACACAGCAGAGACATAGATGGACAGTCGCGTGGGCAAACTGTCTGACAGCAGCTGGCTAGCAGGCTGGGCCAGGGGTGGGATAGTCTAGGGGGGTGGGATAGTGGGGGGATGGGATAGTCTGGGGGGGTGGGATAGTGGGGGGTGGATAGTCTGGGGGGTGGGATAGTCTGGGAGGTGGGATAGTCTGGGGGGGTGGGATAGTGGGGGGTGGATAGTCTGGGGGGTGGGATAGTCTGGGAGGTGGGATAGTGGGGGGTGGGATAGTATGGGGGGTGGGTGTGGGATCGTCTGGGGGGTGGGATAGTCTAGGGGGGTGGGATAGTCTGGGGGGTGGGATAGTGGGGGGTGGGATATTCTGGGGGGTGGGGGTGAGATAGTCTGGGGGGATGGGATAGTCTGGGGGGGTGGGTATGGGATAGTCTGGGGAATGGGATATTCTGGGGGGGGTAGTCTGGGGGGTGATGGTGGGATAGTCTGGGGTAATGGGATATTCTGGGGGGGGGTGGGATAGTCTGGGGGGATGTAATAGTCTGGGGGGTGGGGTCATCCAGACTAGGTGTGTGGGGGTGTGAAATGAATAGTGAAATGAGCAAAAGCTTTAGCCATTGAGAAGAGAAATGGCCTTCCCTCCACCAACCCCCCACCCCTAATGACGGCCGTAAAGGCCCCGAGATTTACTGTGCCTCGGAAACCGAGATGCAGAGGACCACAGATCATGATTACTATGAAATAGATGTAGGCCGACCACTTCACAGATCACCATTACTATGAAATAGAGGTAGGCCGACCACTTCACAGATCACCATTACTATAAAATAGAGGTAGGCCGACCACTTCACAGATCACCCTTACTATTAACATTTACATTTTTAGGCCGACCACTTCACAGATCACCATTGCTATGAAATAGGGGTATGCCGACCACTTCACAGATCACCATTGCAATGAAATAGAGGTAGGCCGACCACTTCACAGATCACTATTGCTATGAAATAGAGGTATGCCGACCACTTCACAGATCACCATTACTATGATATAGAGGTAGGCTGACCAATTCACAGATCACCATTACTATGATATAGAGGTAGGCCGACCACTTCACAGACCACAATTAGTATGATATAGAGGTAGGCCGACCACTTCACAGATCGTCAATGCTATCAAAAAGAGGTAGGCCGACCACTTCACCGGCTCCCAAAGGTGCCTACAAAATGTACGATCTCCTCCAGCACTTCAAAAGATCTCCATAACTTGGGTCCAGACCCATTTATAGTTCCATGGAAGGTAGAGGGAAAAACCACCAGAGTGAAAGATAAACACCTCCTTTGTCTCAGACAATTACAATTCTGATGGCGGCGGCCCCTGCCAAAGCATTAACGCAGCGAGCTGTGGATTCCTTTGCTCTAAGCGCTGTCTCTCGGTAATAATGATTAAACTAACACTGATGGGTATTGCATCTAGGCTTTGTTGTCTCTGGGGTTTCAGTGTGTTTTTGTTCCCCCCACCCCCATGTCCCAGAGCTCTGTAGTGAACCAACCACAGAGCAGGATGTCTGTGAAATAAGCGCTCCACTGAGATTATATCAACTTTCCTTGTTCAAATTAATGATCTCAACACCTTGCTCCTCTATTCCTGGCCACAGCGTTCCTCACTAACCAATGGCCAGTGGGGTAGGCCATACAGGCCATAGCTGGACTTGCCCTACACCATAGACTGTCAGATGCAGTAGTATATTGTGTGTGTGTGTGTGTGTGTGTGTGTGGGTGTTTGTGCATGTGTTCACGTTTGTGTTCCCACAAATTGTATTTGTCACATGCGCCGAATACACCAACAATGCAGTTCAAGAAATATAGTTAAGAAAATAGTTACAAAGTAAACTAAAGTTTAAAATAAAATAAAAAGTAGCACAATAAAATAACAATAACGAGGCTATAAACAGGGGGTACCGTAACCAAGTCAATGTGCGGGGGTACAGGTTAGTCGAGGTAATTTGCACATGTAGGTAGGGGTAAAGTGAAGTAAAGTCTTTGACAATTTTTTGGGCCTTCCCATGACACCGCCTGGTATAGACGTCCTGGATGGCAGGAAGATTGGCCCCAGTGATGTACTGGGTCGTACACACTACCCTATGTACCGCCTTTCAATAATATGCTGAGCAGTTGCAATACCAGGCGGTGATGCAACCGGTCAGGATGCTTTGAGGGTGCAGCTGTAGAACTGTTTGAAGATCTGGGAACCATGCCAAATCATTTCAGTCTCCTGAGGGGGAAAAGGTGTTGTCGTGCCCTCTTCATGACTGTCTTTGTGTGTTTGGACCATGATAGTTCATTGGTGATGTGGACACAAACTCTCGACCCGCTCCAATACAGCCCAGACGATGTTAATGGGGGCCTGTTCGGCCCGCCTTTTGCTGTTGTCCACGATCATCTCCTTTGTCTTGCTCACACTGAGGGAGAGGTTGTTGTCCTGGCACCACGCTGCCAGGTCTCTGACCTCCTCCCTATAGGCTGTCTCATCGTTGTCTGTGATCAGGCCTACCACTGTTGTGTCGTCAGAAAACGTAATGATGGTGCTGGAGTCGAGTTTGCCACGCAGTCATAGGTGAACAGGGAGTACAGGAGGGGACTAAGCACGCACCCCTGAGGGTCCCCCGTGTTGAGGATCAGCGTGGCAGATGTGTTGTTGCCTACCCTTACCACCTGGGGGCAGCCCGTCAGGAAGTCCAGGATCCAGTTGCAGAGGGAGGTGTTTAGTCCCAGGGTCCTTAGCTTAGTGATGAGCTTTGTGGGCACTATGGTGTTGAACACTGACCTGTAGTCAATGAACAGCATTCTCACATAGGTGTTCCTTTTGTCAAGGTGGGAAAGGGCAGTGTGGAGTGCGATTGAGATTGTGTCATCTGTGGATCTGTTCGGGCGGTATGCGAATTGGATTGGGTCAAGGGTTTCCGGGATGATGGTGTTGATGTGAGCCATGACCAGCCTTTCGAAGCACTTTATGGCTACCGACGTGAATAATACAGGGCGGTAATCATTTAGGCAGGTTACCATCGCTTCCTTGGGCACAGGGACTATGGTGGTCTGCTTGAAACATGTAGGTATTACAGACTCTGTCAGGGATAGGTTGAAAATGTCAGTGAAGACACTTGCCAGTTGGTCCGCACATGCTTTGAGAACACGTCCTGGTAATCAGTCTGGCCCCGCTGCTTTGTGAATGTTGACCTATTTAAAGGTCTTGCTCACATCGGCTACGGAGAACGTGATCACACAGTTGTCTGGAACAGCTGGTGCTCTCATGCATGCTTCAGTGTTGCTTGCCTCGAAGCGAGCATAAAAGGCATTTAGATCATCTGGACAGCTCGCGGCTGGGTTTCCCTTTGTAGTCCATAATAGTTTGCAAGCCCTGCCACATCCAACGAGCGTCAGAGCCGGTGTAGTAGGATTCAATCTTAGTCCTGTATTGACGCTTTGCCTGTTTGATGGTTAGTCTGAGGGCGTAGCGAGATTTCTTATGTGTCCAGATTACTGTCCCACTCCTTGAAAGCGGCAGCTCTAGCCTTTAGCTCGGTGCGGATGTTGCCTGTAATCCATGGTTTCTGGTTGGGATATGGACGTACGGTCACCATGGGGACCACGTCGTCGATGCACTTATTGATGAAGCCGGTGACTGATGTGGTATACTCCTCAATGCTGTTGAATAAATCCTGGAACATATTTCAGTCTGTGCTAGCAAAACAGTCCTGTAGCGTAGCATCCGGGTCATCTGACCACTTCCGTATTGAGCGAGTCACTGGTACTTCCTGCCTTAGTTTTTGCTTGTAAGCAGGAATCAGGAGGATAGAATTATGGTCAGATTTGCCAAATGGATGGCGATGGAGAGCTTTGTATGCGTCTCTGTGTGTGGCGTAATGGTGGTCTAGAGTTTTTTTTCCTCTGGTTGCACATATCCCCAACAGCAGGGCAGGGATATCACTCAAATTGAGGGGGGATCACTGAAGACCATCTAACTGATAAGATATCCCCGACAGACAGCAGGGCAGGGAAGTTCACTCACTGTGAGGGGGAATCACTAAAGACCATCTTACTGGTAAGATATCCCCGACAGCAGGGCAGGAAGATCACTCACTGTGATGGGGAGTCACTAAAGACCATCTAACTGATAAGATATCCCCAACAGCAGGGCAGTGAAGTTCACTCACTGTGAGGGGGAATCACTAAAGACCATCTTACTGATAATATATACCCGACAGAAAGCAGGGCAGGGATCTCACTCACTCACTGTGAGGGGGTATCACTAAAGACCATCTAACTGATAAGATACACCCGATAGCAGGGCAGGGAGTTCATTCACTGTAAGGGGAGAGTCACTAAAGACCATCTAACTTATAAGATATCTGCAACAGCAGGGCAGGGAGATCACTCACTGTGAGGGGGATGTTACTAAAGACCATCTAACTGATAAGATATCCCCGACAGCAGGGCAGGGAGATCACTCACTGTGAGGGGGAATCACTAAAGACCATCTTACTGGTAAGATATCCCGACAGACAGCATGGCAGGGAGATCCCTCACTGTGAGTGGGGGATCACTAAAGACCATCTAACTGATAAGATGTCCCCGACAGACAGCAGGGCAGGGCAGGGCAGAAGAGACAGACAACAAACACTCCAACAGTGAACAAGAGAAGTAGAGATGGTTGAATATACAGTCAGGTGTGGACGCATCAGATCTAGACAGGTACAGTTCTACTGGATTGAGACCAGCTCCTAAATGTTTTTAACACCTGTACCCAGCTAACAATTTGGTGAAATGTATTGACACCAAGTACATAAAACCATTGCTTTCAGCCAGGGCCCTGTCTTAATCTGCAACTTGCCAACTAGGAAATAATGATGCTATTACAACCATGTACTGGTGAAGGTTAGACTATAAGCCTCAGACAGAGCTTCCAACCAGACCACCACATAGGAATGGCCAGCCCATAGTCTGAGGATGTGATGAGTCATCACTCTCTTAATTATACACACCTGCCACACAACTCTCTCTAACCTCTGTTTTACCTCTGTTCTATCTCGGTTCTTGTGTTCAGGTCTGACCTGCTATAGCCCTGTTCCTACCATGACCCTCAAGCAGGCCAGTAGGGAGCAGACATCCCACATGCATGACCAATTAACCCAAATTAACTCTGTTCATTTGTGTGTGTGTGTGGTACGTGCATGTTTCCTTTTATATGTGTGTATGTGTGTGCGCGTGTGTGTGTGGGTGCATGTGCGTGTGTGTGTGTGTGTGTGTGTGTGTGTGTGTGTGTGTGTGTGTGTGTGTGTGTGTGTAATCTGTGTACCTGCATGGGGCCTGTGGTCCAAAGCTACATGGTCATTCCCTTTAATTAAGACCGAATCAATGAGGAACAATGAGCCTTCTGTCTGTTAAAGGAGCTGCAGTCAGAACCTGAAGCCAGCCTGGAGTCTGTTCGCTCTATCAGTCCAGCCTTTTACGGCCATATAGCACTGCTGGATAGATTCTGAGCCAATGTCAGTGTTGTTGCACTTGTTCATCTACTGAACTGAGACATGATTCAACATGCTGTCATCTGAGAGTGAGAGAGACAGAGGGAGAGAGAGCGAGAACGAGAGTGAGAGTGTCAAGGGGTGCTGAAGGTGGGTGTGGTGCATGAATCAAGCGCAGGACGCAGAAGCTCAGTCCAAAAGACTTTAGTGCAATATTCACGTAGAAAATAAGCACAATAAGCCCGAAGGCGAAATAACGGCGCACACAGGCGTCAGACAAACGGCGCACTAACATGTGCGAAAAACCTCTCCAAAACACTGGAGGGAAGTACGTAGCTCCAACACGAAACAGAAGAGCAATCACACACAAAGACAAACACACACAACGAGAACTAAATAGGACACTAACGAGGACTAACAAGACACAGGTGCACAACATCAAGACAAAACCAAACGAACATGAAATATAGATCGGTGGCAGCTAGTACTCCGGGGACGACGACCGCCGAAGCCTGCCCGAACCAGGAGGAGGAGCAGCCTCGGCCGAAACCGTGACAGTACCCACCCCTTGACGCGCGGCTCCAGCCGTGCGCCGACCCCGGCCTCGGGGACGACCAGGAGGACGCGGAGCAGGGCGCGCGGGATGGTCCCGGTGGAACTCCGACAGGAGAGATGGGTCTAGGATGTCCCTCCGCGGCACCCAGCACCGCTCCTCCGGGCCGTACCCCTCCCACTCCACGAGATACTGGAGACCCCCCATCCGGCATCTTGAGTCCAAGATGGACCGAACGGTGTACGCCGGAGCCCCCTCGATGTCCAGTGGGGGCGGAGGAGTCTCCCCTATCTCATTGTCCTGGAGTGGACCAGCTACCACCGGCCTGAGAAGAGACACATGGAACGAGGGGTTAATATTCTTATACTCAACAGGTAGATGTAACCTATAACACACCTCGTTCAATCTTCTCAGGACTTCAAAGGGCCCCACAAACCGCCGACCCAGCTTCCGGCAGGGCAGGCGGAGGGGTAGGTTTCTGGTAGAGAGCCAGACTCGATCTCCGGGTGCGTACACCGGCCCCTCACTGCGGTGGAGATCGGCGCTCGCCTTGTGACGAAGGACGGCCCGCTGCAGGTGGACGTGGGCAGCGTTCCACGTCTCTTCCGAGCGCCTCATTCAATCATCCACCGCAGGGGCCTCGATCTGGCTCTGCTGCCAAGGTGCCAGAACTGGCTGGTAACCTAACACACATTGGAAGGGGGTTAGGTTGGTAGAGGAGTGGCGGAGAGAGTTCTGGGCCATCTCGGCCCAGGGAATGTACCGTGCCCACTCCTCCGGCCGGCCCTGGCAATACGACCTCAGAAACCTACCCACATCCTGGTTGACACGTTCTACCTGCCCGTTACTCTCCGGGTGGTACCCTGAGGTAAGGCTAACCGAGACCCCCAAACGCTCCATGAACGCTCTCCAAACACGGGAGGTAAACTGGGGGCCTCGATCAGACACTATATCCTCGGGTACCCCGTAATGCCGGAAGACGTGGGTAAATAGGGCCTCAGCGGTCTGTAGGGCAGTAGGAAGACCTGACATAGGGAGAAGACGACAGGCCTTAGAGAACCGGTCCACAACGACCAGGATGGTGGTATTCCCCTGAGAGAGGGGAAGGTCTGTCACAAAATCCACCGAGAGGTGGGACCATGGTCGTTGTGGAACGGGCAGGGGTTGTAACTTACCCCTGGGCAGATGTCAGGGCGCCTTACACTGGGCGCACACCGAGCAGGAGGAGACTTAAACCCTCACATCCCTAGCCAAAGTGGGCCACCAGTATTTAGTGCTAAGGCAATGCACTGTCCGGCCAATACCCAGATGTCCAGAGGAGGGTGACGTGTGAGCCCAGTAAATGAGTCGATCCCGAATCTCGAGCGGAACGTACTTCCGACCCTCAGGACACTGTGGAGGGCTGGGGTCGGTACGCAACGCTCGCTCGATTTCGGCATCGACCTCCCACACCACCGGTGCCACAAGGCAAGACTCCGGTAGTATGGGAGTGGGCTCAACGGACCTCTCCTCCGTGTCATACCGCCGGGACAGCACATCTGCCTTACCATTCTGGGACCCAGGGATGTACGTGATTTTAAATACGAACCTGGTGAGAAACATACTCCATCGAGCCTGGCGAGGGTTCAGTCTCCTCGCTGCCCGGATGTACTCCAGGTTCCGATGGTCAGTCAAAATGAGGAAAGGGTGTTGAGCCCCCTCAAGCCAATGCCTCCACACCTTAAGGGCTTGAACTACAGCTAACAGCTCCCTGTCCCCAACGTCATAGTTACGCTCCGCCGGGCTGAGCTTTTTTGAGTAAAAAGCACAGGGGCGGAGTTTAGGTGGCGTGCCGGACCGTTGAGAGAGAACGGCCCCTATACCAGCCTCAGATGCGTCTACCTCAACCTGAAAGGGTAATGCGGGATCCGGATGCGCCAGCACCGGAGCCGACGTAAACAGGTCCTTCAGTCTCCTAAAGGCCCTGTCCGCATCAGCTGACCACTGCAGGCGCACCGGACCCCCTTTCAGAAGGGACGTGATGGGAGCTGCCACCTGTCCAAAACCCCGGATAAACCTCCGGTAGTAATTCGCAAAGCCCAAGAACTGCTGCACCTCTTTTACAGTGGTTGGAGTTTGCCAATTACGCACAGCGGACACACGATCCACCTCCATTCTCACCCCTGACGCGGAAAACCGATAACCCAAAAAGGAGACAGACTCCTGGAAAAAACAGACATTTCTCTGCCTTGACATATAGGTCGTGCTCCAACAGCCTCCTCAATACACGACGCACCAGGGTTATATGCTCGGCTCGGGTAGACGAGTACACCAGAATGTCATCAATGTACACGACCACCCCTTGTCCCTGCATATCCCGGAAAATGTCATCTACGAAGGATTGGAAGACTGATGGAGCATTCATCAACCCATATGGCATGACGAGATATTCGAAATGACCTGACGTGGTACTAAACGCTGTCTTCCATTCGTCGTCCTCCCTAATGCGCACCAAGTTATACGCGCTCCTGAGATCCAATTTTGTGAAAAACCGCGCTCCATGCAATGACTCTGTCATGGTCGCAATCAGAGGGAGTGGATAACTGTATTTCACAGTAATCTGATTGAGACCACGGTAATCAATGCACGGGCGCAACCCTCCATCTTTCTTCTTCACAAAAAAGAAACTTGAGGAGGCGGGAGAAGTGGAGGGCCGAATGTATCCCTGTCTCAAAGATTCGGCTATGTAAGTCTCCATAGCTTTTCTCTCCTCTTGAGACAAAGGATACACGTGGCTCCGTGGGAGCGCTGCTCCTGCCTGGAGATCAATCGCACAATCCCCCTGTCTATGAGGAGGCAACTGCGTCGCCCTAGTTTTACTAAACACGAGAGCTAAATCCCCATATTCAGGCGGAATGTGCAGTGCGGGCACTTGGTTTGGACTTTCCACCGAAGTCGCCCCCACGGAAACACCCAGACATCGCCCCTCGCACTGAGCAGACCACCCATCGAGAGCCCTCTGTTGCCACGAAATAGCAGGGTTATGGGTGCTTAACCATGGAATTCCCAGCACCACTGGGTACGCAGGAGAGTCGATCAGATACAGCTGTATAGTCTCTTCATGACCCCCCTGCGCACACATCCTAAGTGGTGCTGTGATCTCCCTAATCAACCCCGACCCCAACGGGCGGCTATCTAAGGCATGAACGGGAAAAGGTTTGTCAACAGGTAGGAGAGGGATCCCTAAATCTAAACAAAACTTCCGATCAACAAAATTCCCAGCTGCGCCTGAATCTACTAGCGCCTTATGCTGGGAATGAGGTGCAACCTGTGGAAAACACACAGGTATACAAAAGTGCGCAACAGAAAGCTCTGGGTAAGTGGGACGTCTACTCACCTGGGAGGCCCCCCCAGTGCGTGGCCTGTTGTCTTCTCCCCCGGAGAACCCTCCCCAGCACCTGGCCGCAGTGTGCCCTCCACGACCGCACTTGGTGCAGGAGACAGGCCCCCTCGGGCTCCTCCTCCTCCTTTCTCTAGCGCCGGCACCCCCGAGCTCCATAGGGCTCGGCTCGGAGGTGCCGGAGGGCGGAATGGACGGACCCCCCTCGGGACGACCACGGGTGGCCAGCAGGGTGTCCAGACGGATGGACATATCGACCAACTGGTCGAAGGTGAGATGGGTATCCCTGCAGGCCAACTCACGTTGAACGTCCTCCCGTAGGCTACATCGAAAATGGTCGATGAGGGCCCGTTCATTCCACCCTGCATCCGCCGCTAGAGTCCGGAACTCTAGAGCAAACGCCTGTGCGCTCCTCCTCCCCTGTCTCAGGTGGACTAGACGCTCCCCCGCCGCTTTGCCCTCAGGTGGATGGTCGAACACGGCCTTGAAGCGGCGGGAGAACTCGGCGTAGGAGATGGTGTTGGCGTCCATCTTCCTCCACTCGGCGTTAGCCCACTCCAACGCCTTGCCCGTGAGACAGGAGATGAGGGCGGAAACGCTCTCGTGTCCCGAGGGCACCGGGTGTACAGTGGCCAGGTAGAGCTCCACCTGCAGGAGGAACCCCTGACACCCGGCAGCTGTTCCGTCATACGCCCTCGGGAGCGAGAGCCGAATCCCCCTGGGTTCCGGACCTGGGACTGGTGGACCGGCCGATGGGGTTGGCAGGGTAGGTGGAGGTGTGGGTACCCCGCTGGCCTCCCATCGGTGCAGGGTGTTGATGACGTCCTGTAGAGCGGTCCCCAGTTGTCGTATCTGGTCATCTTGGCCGCGAACATGCTCCTCGAGCGACTCAGGCGTAACTGCAGATCCTGCTGATTCCATTTTGGTGTGTGATTCTGTCAAGGGGTGCTGAAGGTGGGTGTGGTGCATGAATCAAGCGCAGGACGCAGAAGCTCAGTCCAAAAGACTTTAGTGCAATATTCACGTAGAAAATAAGCACAATAAGCCCGAAGGCGAAATAACGGCGCACACAGGCGTCAGACAAACGGCGCACTAAACATGTGCGAAAAACCTCTCCAAAACACTGGAGGGAAGTACATAGCTCCAACACGAAACAGAAGTGCAATCACACACAAAGACAAACACACACAACAAGAACTAAATAGGACACTAACGAGGTCTAACATGACACAGGTGTACAACATCAAGACAAAACCAAACGAACATGAAACATAGATCGGTGGCAGCTAGTACTCCAGGGACGACGACCGCCGAAGCCTGCCCGAACCAGGAGGAGGAGCAGCCTCGGCCGAAACCGTGACAGAGAGAGAGAGAGAGAGAGAGAGAGCGAGAGAGAGAGAGAGAGAGAGAGAGAGAGAGAGAGAGAGAGAGAGAGAGAGAGAGAGAGAGAGAGAGAGAGAGAGAGAGAGAAATGTAGCGAGAGAGAGTGAGAGAGAGAGCGAGAGAGAGCGAGAGAGAGAGCGAGAGAGAGTGAGAGAGAGAGAGAGAGAGAGAGAGAAGGAGAAGAAGTGTATGGGAGTTTGATGTGTGCCCGAGGCTGCTGCATGTCAGCCCAAGTCCCAGGGGACAGAGAGGGGCCGAGGGAGTTAGTGGCAGAAAGCTACACCCCTTTCACTATTTTTTATGAACGACTATAATGTTTCAGCTCTCTGGCAAAGAGCTTATGAGCAGGTAGAGAAAAAAAATGTATCATCCACAACTGATAAAACAACAGAAGGCATAAACTTGGGATGCTGTAAAGTAGCATGGGGTGGCTCAGGGAGGATCATGGCAGACTGATTACAGAATGGTTTTATAGAAAAGGAATCTGTCCACAAAAATAATGTTGCACTAGCCTGGTCCATTCACCAGATGAAGCGCTAGCCTGGTCCATTCACCAGATGATGCGCTCGCCTGGTCCATCCACCAGATGATGCGCTCGCCTGGTCCATTCACCAGATTATGCACTAGCCTGGTCCATTCACTTTTTAATTTTCCTTCCTTTTTTCTTCCTCATAACAAAGGGGATATTGAGGGAGGATTTTTAGAGTTTACTTTTATTACAGGAAGGTTTTGTTTTACCCGTCAATCAGAAGGATTGTCGTAATACCTCAGAGCGCTTCCCTTGTGGAGGGTTCGGGAGAAGGTCCTTAGGGCCCTGCTTGTGTGTGTGTGTGTGTGTGTGTGTGTGTGTGTGTGTCTGTGTGTTTGGGTCCCTACACTGTTCTCTGAGCATATTGTATTTGTTTGGAATTTATTCTGTAATCTAGTCCTTGTGTAGCTAGACAGATAACCCAAGATTTCAGATTATTTGCTGGTACTATTTAGGAAGAAATGGAAATCAAAAGTGCAAAAGACAAACAGTGGTGGTCTAACGTGGGATGAAACAGTGGTGCTCTCTCTAACGTGGGATGAAACAGTGGTGCTCTCTCTAACGTGGGATGAAACAGTGGTGCTCTCTCTAACGTGGGATGAACTTTGAGAAGCCATGAATTGAGTTGCATTGCCTTTATAAATTGAACTTGACTGGCCAAATTGTTTTTTAAACAGTCTCCACCAGCAGGTCGACCGGGGGTCACGCCCCTCTCTCCAATCGAGAGGGACTGATCTGTCTCACTGTTTTTGCCCAAAACACAAACGGTGAAATGCATACTTCAACAATGTCAGCTTTCCTCCGCACCGCTGTCACTCAGAGCAGGCTGGCCTCACAGCAGGAAAAAGAGGGGAGTAAGAGGATCCCTTGTCATTTCCTGTTCCACCATTCCGTGTCTTTCTGATCTTGTTTGCTGATCTGCCCTGAGCTTCTCCGTTTCCCCGCTCACTGTCTGTCTGTCTGTCTGTCTGTCTGTCTGTCTGTCTGTCTGTCTGTCTGTCTGTCTGTCTGTCTGTCTGTCTGTCTGTCTGTCTGTCTGTCTGTCTGTCTGTCTGTCTGTCTGTCTGTCTGTCTGTCTGTCTGTCTGTCTGTCTGTCTGTCTGTCTGTCTGTCTGTCTGTCTGTGTCTCTCTCTCTCTCTCTCTCTCTCTCTCTCTGTCTCTCTCTTGCTCTCTCACTCTCTCACAATCTCTCTTCCTGTGCCTCTGTGGAGAGGGCAGGGGCGCTCACACTCTCTGGGCCATGTGCCAGCCTGTCCTAAACACCCATGTTTGACCACAGAGCCAAAAATGAGTGTTTTCTGTTTCGCTTGGATCCCTCTTTCAAAAGGTTTTTCTTGCTCTGTTGAAAGCTTAACCCCCTTTTCCAACTAGAAGTGCTAAACGGCTTCTCCTAACACAGAATATTTCATTTTCAGCTACAAAAAGGAAAGGTGAGACAAAGGTAAATGCCTCGGCTCATTAAAGTAGAATTGACTCTGGCTTGAATGTCTTTCCATAAAAGCCTTCGCCGACTGAGTCAACGTCTTTTAATCCCGCACAGGGTTGGTTAAAACCTCTTCATCACGAGGTTCCCC
Source organism: Coregonus lavaretus (assembly GCF_964263955.1). Taxonomy (NCBI): domain Eukaryota; kingdom Metazoa; phylum Chordata; class Actinopteri; order Salmoniformes; family Salmonidae; genus Coregonus; species Coregonus lavaretus. Next base: position 6,221,645 of record NC_139988.1, read on the forward strand.
ATATCCGGGGTACTAATCCCGCAATCTCAAACAATGGCATAGTACGGTTTTTAAACATGTGTGAATACCTGAATGTTATACACTACTGGAACGAGAAGCGTCTCAACTGTGAATCTAGTTAAACTGTTGTTGCCCAAATAAAATAATATTCCGATTCCAAGCAAATATATAAGCATATAGCAAAACCAGTACTGTATTTTGAAACTGTGCATGCCCCTATATTTGTAGACAGATAACGTATTTTTCTCAACCTATCTACACAAACGATACACCATTCAAAAGCTGCTACCTCACATATTCCAACAGTGATAGCCGTGTTCCTCTATGACCAACACTCAATAAACTATTAATCAAAGAACGTCAATAACAAACTTCCATTTTAATAAAAAAAAACAAATCAAATCAAATCAAATTTGATTGGTCACATGCGCCGAATACAACAGGTGCAGACATTACAGTGAAATGCTTACTTACAGCCCTTAACCAACAGTGCATTTATTTTTAACATATTTTTAACATATTTATTTTAAAAATAAAACAACAACAAAAAAAGTGTTGAGAAAAAAAGAGCAGAAGTAAAATAAAATAACAGTAGGGAGGCTATATATACAGGGGGGTACCGGTGCAGAGTCAATGTGCGGGGGCACCGGCTAGTTGAGATAGTTGAAGTAATATGTACATGTGGGTAGAGTTAAAGTGACTATGCATAAATCATTAACAGAGTAGCAGCAGCGTAAAAAGGATGGGGTGGGGGGGCAGTGCAAATAGTCCGGGTAGCCATGATTAGCTGTTCAGGAGTCTTATGGCTTGGGGGTAGAAGCTGTTGAGAAGTCTTTTGGACCTAGACTTGGCACTGCGGTACCGCTTGCCGTGCGGTAGCAGGGAGAACAGTCTATGACTAGGGTGGCTGGAGTCTTTGACAATTTTGAGGGCCTTCCTCTGACACCGCCTGGTATAGAGGTCCTGGATGGCAGGAAGCTTGGCCCCAGTGATGTACTGGGACGTACGCACTACCCTCTGTAGTGCCTTGCGGTCGGAGGCCAAGCAGTTGCCATACCAGGCGGTGATGCAACCAGTCAGGATGCTCTCGATGGTGCAGCAGTATAATTTTTTGAGGATCTGAGGACACATGCCAAATCTTTTCAGTCTCCTGAGGGGGAATAGGCTTTGTCGTGCCCTCTTAACGACTGTCTTGGTGTGTTTGGACCATGATAGTTCGTTGGTGATGTGGACACCAAGGAACTTGAAGCTCTCAACCTGTTCCACTACAGCCCCGTCGATGAGAATGGGGGCGTGCTCAGTCCTCTTTTTTTTCCTGTAGTCCACAATCATCTCCTTTGTCTTGGTCACGTTGAGGGAGAGGTTGTTGTCCTGGCACCACACGGCCAGGTCTCTGACCTCCTCCCTATAGGTTGTCTCATCGTTGTCGGTGATCAGGCCTACCACTGTTGTGTCGTCGGCAAACTTAATGATGGTGTTGGAGTCGTGCCTGGCCATGCAGTCATGGGTGAACAGAGAGTACAGGAGGGGACTGAGCACGCACCCCTGAGGGGCCCCCGTGTTGAGGATCAGTGTGGCAGATGTGTTGTTACCTACCCTTACCACCTGGGGGCGGCCCGTCAGGAAGTCCAGGATCCAGTTGCAGAGGGAGGTGTTTAGTCCCAGGATCCTTAGCTTAGTGATGAGCTTTGAGGGCACTATGGTGTTGAATGCTGAGCTATAGTCAATGAATAGCATTCTCACGTAGGTGTTCCTCTTGTCCAGGTGGGAATGGGCAGTGTGGAGTGCAATAGAGATTGCATCATCTGTGGATCTGTTGGGGCGGTATGCAAATTGGAGTGGGTCTAGGGTTTCTGGGATAATGCTGTTGATGTGAGCCATGACAAGCCTTTCAAAGCACTTCATGGCTACAGACGTCAGTGCTACGGGTCGGTAGTCATTTAGGCAGGTTATCTTAGTGTCCTTGGGCACGGGGACTATGGTGGTCTGCTTGAAACATGTTGGTATTACAGACTCAGTCAGGGACATGTTGAAAATGTCAGTGAAGACACTTGCCAGTTGGTCAGCACATGCTCGGAGTACACGTCCTGGTAATCAGTCTGAATGTTGACCTGCTTAAAAGTCTTACTCACATCGGCTACGGAGAGCGTGATCACATAGTCATCCGGAACAGCTGGTGCTCTCATGCATGCTTCAGTGTTGCTTGCCTCGAAGCGAGCATAGAAGTGGTTTAGCTCGTCTGGTAGGCTTGTGTCACTGGGCAGCTCGCGGCTGTGCTTCCCTTTGTAGTCTGTAATAGTTTTCAAGCCCTGCCACATCCGACGAGCGTCAGAGCCAGTGTAGTACGATTCAATCTTAGCCCTGTATTGACTCTTTGCCTGTTTGATGGTTCGTCGGAGGGCATAGCGGGATTTCTTATAAGCGTCCGGGTTAGAGTCCCGCTCCTTGAAAGCGGCAGCTCTACCCTTTAGCTCAGTGCAGATGTTTCCTGTAATCCATGGCTTCTGGTTGGGGTATGTACGTATGGTCACTGTGGGGACGACATCATCGATGCACTTATTGATGAAGCCAGTGACTGGTGTGGTGTACTCCTCAATGCTGTCTGAAGAATCCCGGAACATGTTCCAGTCTGTGCTAGCAAAACAGTCCTGTAGCTTAGCATCTGCCTCATCTGACCACTTTTTTATTAACCGAGTCACTGGTGCTTCCTGCTTTAGTTTTTGCTTATAAGCAGGAATCAGGAGGATAGAGTTATGGTCAGATTTGCCAAATGGAGGGCGAGGTAGAGCTTTGTATGCGTCTCTGTGTGTGGAGTAAAGGTGGTCTAGAGTTTTTTTTCCTCTGGTTGCACATTTAACATGCTGGTAGAAATTAGGTAGAACGGATTTAAGTTTCCCTGCAGTAAAGTCCCCGGCCACTAGGAGCGCTGCATCTGGATGAGCGTTTTCCTGTTGATTTATGGCCTTGTACAACTCATTCAGTGCAATCTTAATGCCAGCATTGGTTTGTGGTGGTAAATAGACAGCTATGAAAAATATAGATGAAAACTCTCTTGGTAAATATGTGGTCTACAGCTTATCATAAGATACTCTTCCTCAGGCGAGCAAAACCTCGAGACTTCCTTAGTATTTGATTTTGTGCACCAGCTGTTGTTTACAAATATACACAGACCACCACCCCTTGTCTTACCGGAGTCAGCCGTTCTATCCTGCCGATGTAGCGTATAGCCCGCTAGCTGTATGTTATCATTGTCGTCGTTCAGCCACGACTCGGTGAAACATAGGATATTACAGTTTTTAATGTCCCGTTGGTAGGATAACCGTAATCTTAGGTCATCCAATTTGTTATCCAATGATTGAAGATTGGCTAATAGGATTGATGGAAGAGGCAGTTTACTCGCTCGCCGTCGGATCCTTACAAGGCACCCCGATCTATGTCCACGATATCTCCGTCTCTTCCTCACGCGAATGACGGGGATTTGGGCCTTGTCGGGTGTCTGTATGATATCCTTCGCGGCCGCCTCGTTGAAGAAAAAATCTTCGTCCAATACGAGGTGAGTAATCGCTGTCCTGATATCCAGAAGCTCTTTTTGGTTATAAGAGACGATGGCAGAAACATTATGTACAAAATAAATTACAAATAACGCGGAAAAACACACATAATAGTACAAATGGTTAGAGGGCTGTAAAACGGAAGCCATCTTCTCCGGCGCTGTTCATAATCACTGCGTCTTACCTTTGTTGTTTCTGTTACCAAAAGTAGTGTCTGATCGAATAAAACCACTTGAAAAGATACTCTAGGGTCTCTCTCTCATTCCGAGTCGATTTCAATGAGTTTCCATCGTTTTACATGTCCAACAATGTGTTTGAAGATGAAGTCAGTAGTTTGGTTCAATCACAACAGGCACTGTTTTGTCGCCATCTTCTGGATATATGATGCAATCCCGGTGGTTTGTCATTGTTCTCATTTAATTCTACAGATCCAGAGCTTTCGATAGAGGGGTCACATGTCAAAATCGACCAACCGGTTGTTGAAATACCCGCTATGCCCTCCGACGAACCATCAAACAGGCAAAGAGTCAAACCTTATTGCCTCATATTAGTTGACTTGCTGCATTACGCACGGTTACGCAGAGCGCACCACAACACTAGAATTTCGGAGGTAAAACGCAAAGTTTATTCAAATATGGCAGGCTCTAGTAACAAATATACAGTTACAGAGGCGTTATTAATTGTAACAGATGAAAGTTGGACTCCATGTATCCCCATTGACTCTGAATCAGATGATGATGACCTGCTTAGTCCGGACGAACCAGACCCCAACGACGAGAACGAAGGTTATCGTGTCCAGGGCCCTACTCAAGCATCAGAAGAGTATGTAATCCCATTGTTATTTATTACTTCTAATACTACTATTACTAATTTATTGTATGAGTACAAAACATACATTCTAAAATATATATTTGAGTAACTCAATGTAAGTTAGCGCTAGCTTAGCTTAGAGGCCCACGCGCAAGTTGACTTACAATAGAACGCTATGTGTATTATTTATTGTCACTGAATTATCACTTAAGTCAACATTCTCATAGTTCTAACTATTTTATTTTATATATCTGACTGTTTTGAGTCAGATTTGTCAATGAATGAATACAAGTGTGTTTTAGTCATGATTTTCTTGTTTGTACAGTGAAGATGATTATAGGGGTGAGCATCTGCCTCCTCAGCCACAGCTTCCCCTTCCTCAGGCAGAGCCTCCTCTTCCTCAGCCTGGCCGCTTGTCTAGACAACGCACTTCTGCTCCCCTCCCTCGGCCACGGTCTTCATTGGACACTGAGTCCCCTGTAAAGAGCCCTCAACCCAAAAGAAAAGGGAAAGCTCTCTCAAAGTCAGCGTGGTGGAGGTAGGCCTGGCACTCCAAGAGTCGGGGAGGAAGAAGAGGAAGAAGAAGATAGGTGGCATAATAGAGAAGAGAATGATGAACGACCCAATCCGGTTTATGCCCACCAGAGTCAGAGGCCCCACAATCCACTGCGTCATGGTCTCCCCTTTAACTCTTTCAACTGTTTTGAAGAAGTTCAGGGAAAAGCTACTCACAGAAATGGTGAGCTTTGCTAAACAGTCTGAACCACAACCTCCACCATGACCACCACCAACATCCTGCATGCCAGAATACTATGGTGATGATGCCAGCAAAGACAGGAAGAACTGTAGGAGATGTCTGGATGTTGGCATCCCCAAAGTGAAAACACCTGTGTACTGCAGGAAGTGCCAAGGCCCTTTGTGCCTTACATCAAAGCGTAACTGTTTCAAGGATTGGCACGGCAGCAAGTTTTAGGGTAAAAAGGGTCTACATTTTGTGTGACAACACACCCAAGGACACCATATAATTGTTTATAATTTTGGGATGTGTGGACTTTTTGTTTTTAAATTTGTTGTTTATAGTTTCTAATAAATCTGCTCAGTTTGGAGTCAAACTTTCCCATTGTATGGTTTATTTTAATGGAAACACGTATAGAGGTCTGGGAGAACATGGGAAACAACATCAAAACAGTTGTATTTTGATGGAATGTACACATATAGTGATATGTTAGTGAAATAAATTAAATGACTTTTGCTGTCTGGTACCTGATAAAAGTCAAATGGCACTGATGGTGCCCAAATCTACCCAAATGTCTCCATTTGGTAATCCGCCTAAACATACTTCAACTAAAACCCCTACAACTTTGGTTTACTTTACTTTATTGGCATCAAACTTTACATAAGTACTCATCAGATATTGGGCTATGGTCCCATAGTGTTTTGGGGCTGCAGCTGCATAAGTCCAATAAAGCATTCCCTATAAAACCTGAAGTTACTTTCAGGCGAAATCAAAACCTCCCAATTTATGCTGTGTTCTAGCTTCATGTACTCTGACACAGTAATACCCACATTAATTATTTCACTTCAAGATACATCTCACATGTTACCTTTCTTTAGCTACCAAGATTATGTTTATAGCCCTTGTCGTTTTGGAGATATACTCTATTCAATTTGGGCATGCATTTTCGAGGCAGGCACTTTAGCCAGGTGCCTAGTGATGAAGAGGTTAAGTTTATTAAATTACTTACAAGATTACATATGAAAAAAGTATTCAAATATGCTGATATGCACAAGATAAGCTCTCAAAGTTGCCTATCTGTTAATCCACAGAGCGAGCATTTTTGCACAGAAATTACCGCTCATAAATAGTTTTCACTCGGTGGAGCCTGTATAACTAAGTGCCATATTTATCACACTAACTAAGGAAATAGAATACAACTATTACAGGAGATTCACTGAAGATGTACACAGTAGGTTTACTAGCTATTATACAATAAATATTTGCTCATTCAAATTCAACTACAAGCACCACAATTAATACACTGCTCAAAAAAATAAAGGGAACACTTAAACAACACAATGTAACTCCAAGTCAATCACACTTCTGTGAAATCAAACTGTCCACTTAGGAAGCAACACTGATTGACAATACATTCCACATGCTGTTGTGCAAATGGGATAGACAACATGTGGAAATTATAGGCAATTAGCAAGACCCCAATAAAGGACTGGTTTTGCAGTTGGTGACCACAGACCACTTCTCAGTTCCTATGCTTCCTGGCTGATGTTTTGGTCACTTTTGAATGCTGGCGGTGCTTTCACTCTAGTGGTAGCATGAGACGGAGTCTACAATCCACACAAGTGGCTCAGGTAGTGTAGCTCATCCAGGATGGCACATCAATGCGAGCTGTGGCAAGAAGGTTTGCTGTGTCTGTCAGCGTAGTGTCCAGAGCATAGAGGCACTACCAGGAGACAGGCCAGTACATCAGGAGACGTGGAGGAGGCCGTAGGAGGGCAACAACCCAGCAGCAGGACTGCTACCTCCGCCTTTGTGCAAGGAGGAGCAGGAGGAGCACTGCCAGAGCCCTGCAAAATGACCTCCAGCAGGCCACAAATGTGCATGTGTCTGCTCAAACGGTCAGAAACAGACTCCATGAGGGTGGTATGAGGGCCCGACGTCCACAGGTGGGGGTTGTGCTTACAGCCCAACAATGTGCAGGACGTTTGGCATTTGCCAGAGAACACCAATATTGGCAAATTCGCCACTGGCGCCCTGTGCTCTTCACAGATGAAAGCAGGTTCACACTGAGCACGTGACAGACGTGACAGAGTCTGGAGACGCTGTGGAGAATGTTCTGCTGCCTGCAACATCCTCCAGCATGACCGGTTTGGCGGTGGGTCAGTCATGGTGTGGGGTGGCATTTCTTTGGGGGGCCGCACAGCCCTCCATGTGCTCGCCAGAGGTAGCCTGACTGCCATTAGGTACCGAGATGAGATCCTCAGACCCCTTGTGAGACCATATGCTGGTGCGGTTGGCCCTGGGTTCCTCCTAATGCAAGACAATGCTAGACCTCATGTGGCTGGAGTGTGTCAGCAGTTCCTGCAAGAGGAAGGCATTGATGCTATGGACCGCCCGTTCCCCAGACCTGAATCCAATTGAGCACATCTGGGACATCATGTCTCGCTCCATCCACCAACGCCACGTTGCACCACAGACTGTCCAGGAGTTGGCGGATGCTTTAGTCCAGGTCTGGGAGGAGATCCCTCAGGAGACCATCCGCCACCTCATCAGGAGCATGCCCAGGCATTGTAGGGAGGTCATACAGGCACATGGAGGCCACACACACTACTGAGCCTCATTTTGACTTGTTTTAAGGACATTACATCATAGTTGGATCAGCCTGTAGTGTGGTTTTCCACTTTAATTTTGAGGGTGACTCCAAATCCAGACCTCCATGGGTTGATACATTTGATTTCCATTGATAATTTTTGTGTGATTTTGTTGTCAGCACATTCAACTATGTAAAGAAAAAAGTATTTAATAAGATTATTTCATTCATTCAGATCTAGGATGTGTTATTTTAGTGTTCCCTTGATTTTTTTGAGCAGTGTAGTTTGAACAATAACAATAATCATGCTTGTGATAAATTAATATCTATCACTTTAATAAATATGATTAATAATACAAAAATATGAGTGTGTCGTTTATAAATGTTTGAACACTGGGGTGGTTAGTCATAGTGCTGAACAGACTAACAGACTGCATATTTATCTAAATGTGTTTTTATTTATCAAGTCACTGTATTTAATCCAAGATGGCGTAGCAGTGCGGTCGCGGTTGTATTCATTGTCCTAGTGTAAATATCCCGTTTCTTGTTTTTTTTGTCTATTTTGTATATATTTCTCAATTTTTACTTTTCATTCTTTAACTAAATATACTTTCCTGCAACCCTCCTCACCCAACGTGGAAAGGATTATATTATTTCTTTATAACTTTCATCAAGAACCTTAAGCTGAAACTAGTGTAGCTGCAACTGAATGGCTACTTGCTTTTAGTCACCGTTAGCGTCTTCACCATTGTCCGTGGCCTACACTATCCACCAGCCAGCTCTAGCTCTAGCCTGGACAATTCGTCGGCCAGTCTGCACAGCATGCTATCGACCCAGAGCTTATCGGACTTTCTGCCGGAATCACTGGACCCTAGCGCCGGATCATCGCAACCAGCTAGCTAGCTGCAACCTGTTGTTGGCTAATTACCATTGCCCTATAGCAAGCAACAGTTAGCCTTGAGCTAGCCTCAGGCCCATCTCCCGGCTATCTACCTCTCTGTCAACCGGACGGGACCTCCTAGTGTTGACACTGAGCCCCGCCGATCCAACACGACTGGTTTGCCGACGAAATCGTCTGATGTGGTTTCAACAGGCTTCCCGTTGCGACGACCACGAAGATCCATCTGCTAGCCCCGGCCCGCTAGCACACGCAAACTACAACTGTGCTCCCTGCTAGCTGTGCTGAAGCACCAATTTGAACTGCTCTCGGACTCACATATTGCTGTTCACTGGACCTTATGATCACTCAGCTGCACAGCTGATGCCTGCTGGACTGTTCCTTTACATGGTACCCTGTCCTGTTTATTCTGTTTAGCCTCAGCCCAAACGTTATCGCTATTACCAGTTGTTGTCTTAGCTCTCTCTAATAACACCTGTGATTGCTTTATGCCTCTCTCCCTTGTCAATATGCCTTGCCTATTGCTGTTTGGGTTAGTTCTTATTATACAATTTCACTGTAGAACCCCTAGTCCCTCTCAAACTGCCTCAAATAGTTCCTTTGTTCCACCCCCCATACACGCCGAGACCGGCTCAATCGGTGCCTCCAGTGTTGCTATCTCTTTCATTGTTACCCAACGCTTAGGTTTACCTCAACTGTACTCATATCCTTCCATATCCTTTTCTGCACATAATGCCCTGAATCTTTTCTACAACACCCGGAGAACTGCCCCCTTTATTCTATGTACCCAACGCACTAGAAGACCAGTTCTTAAAGCCTATAGTCGTATCCTTATTCTAGTCCTCCTCTGTTCCTCTGGGGATGTATAGGCTAACCCAGGCCCTGCAGCCCCCAGTATCACTCCTACTCCCCAGGAGCTATCATTTGTTGACTTCTGTAACCGTAAAAGCCTTGGTTTTCTGCACGTAAATATCAGAAGCCTCCTTCCTAAGTTTGAGTTATTCACTGCGTTAGCACACTCCGCCAACCCTGATGTTCTAGCAGTGTCTGAATCCTGGCTTAGGAAGGCCACCAAAAATTCTGAAATTTCCATCCCCAACTATAACATTTTCCGTCTAGATAGAACTGCCAAAGGGGGTGGAGTTGCAATCTACTGTAGAGATAGCCTGCAGAGCTCTATCATACTATCCAGGTCTGTGCCCAAACAGTTTGAGCTTCTACTTCTAAAAATCCACCTTTCCAGAAATAAATCTCTCACTGTTGCCGCTTGCTACAGACCCCCCTCAGCCCCCAGCTGTGCCCTGGACACCATATGTGAATTGATTGCCCCCATCTATCCTCAGAGTTCATACTGCTTGGTGACCTAAATTGGGATATGCTTAACACCCCGGCCATCCTACAATCTAAACTAGATGCCCTCAATCTCACACAAATTATCAACGAACCTACCAGGTACAACCCTACATCCGTAAACATGGGTACCCTCATAGATATCATCCTGACTAACTTACCCTCTAAATACACCTCCACTGTGTTCAACCAGGATCTCAGCGATCACTGCCTTATTGCCTGCGTCCGTAACGGGTCCGCGGTCAAACGACCACCCCTCGTCACTGTCAAACGCTCCCAAAAACACTTCAGCGAGCAGGCCTTCCTAATTGACCTGGCCCAGGTATCCTGGATGGATATAGATCTCATTCCGTCAGTAGAGGATGCCTGGTTGTTCTTTAAAAGTAATTTCCTCTCAATCTTAAATAAACATGCCCCATTCAAAAAATACAGAACTAAGAACAGATATAGCCCCTGGTTCTCCTCAGACTTGACTGCCCTTGACCAGCACAAAAACATCCTGTAGCGTACTGCATTAGCATCAAATAGCCCCCGCGATATGCAACTTTTCAGGGAAGTTAGGAACCAATATACACAAGCAGTTAGGAAAGCAAAGGCTAACTTTTTCAAACAGAAATGTGCATCCTGTAGCACTAACTCCAAAAAGTTTTGGGACACTGTAAAGTCCATGGAAAATAAGAGCACTTCCTCCCAGCTGCCCACTGCACTGAGGCTAGGAAACACTATCACCACCGATAAATCTACAATAATCGAGAATTTCAACAAGCATTTCGCTACGGCTGGCCATGCTTTCCACCTGGCTACCACTACCCCGGCCACCAGCTCTGCACCCTCCGCTGCAACTTGCCCATGCCCCCGCAGCTTCTCCTTCACACAAATCCAGACAGCTGATGTTCTGAAAGCGCTGCAAAATCTGGACCCCTACAAATCATCTGGGCTAGACAATCTGGACCCTTTCTTTCTAAAACTAGCCGCCGAAATTTTCGCAACCCCTATTACTAGCCTGTTCAACCTATCTTTCGTAACGTCTGAGATCCCCAGAGATTGGAAAGCTGCCGCGGTCATCCCCCTCTTCAAAGGGGGTGACACTCTAGATCCAAACTGTTACAGACCCATATCCATCCTGCCCTGCTTTTCAAAAGTTTTTGAAAGCAAAGTTAACAAACAGATCACCGACCATTTCGAATCCCACCGTACCTTCTCCGCTATGCAATCTGGTTTCCGAGCTGGTCATGGGTGCACTTCAGCCACGCTCAAGGTCCTAAACGATATTATAACCGCGATCGATAATAGACAGTACTGTGCAGCCGTTTTCATTGACCTGGCCAAGGCTTTCGACTCTGTCAACCACCACATTCTTATTGGCAGACTAAATAGCCTTGGTTTCTCAAATGACTGCCTCGCCTGGTTCACCAACTACTTCTCTGATAGAGTTCAATGTGTCAAATCGGAGGGCCTGTTGTCTGGACCTATGGCAGTCTCTATGGGGGTGCCACAGGGTTCAATTCTTGGGCCGACTCTTTTCTCTGTGTATATCAATGACGTCGCTCTTGCTGCTGGTGACTCTCAGATCCACCTCTACGCAGACGACACCATTTTGTATACATCTGGCCCTTCATTGGACACTGTGTTAACAAACCTCCAAACGAGCTTCAATGCCATACAACACTCCTTCAGTAGCCTCCAAATGCTCTTAAACACTAGTAAAACTAAATGCATGCTCTTCAACCGAACGCTGCTTGCACCCGCCCACCCGACTAGAATCACTACTCTCGACGGGTCTGACCTAGAGTATGTGGACAACTACAAATACCTAGGTGTCTGGTTAGACTGTAAACTCTCCTTCCAGACTCACATTAAGAATCTCCAATCCAAAGTTAAATCTAGAATCGGTTTCCTATTTCGCAACAAAGCCTCCTTCACTCATGCTGCCAAACATGCCCTCGTAAAACGGACTATCCTACCGATCCTTGACTTCGGCGATGTCATTTACAAAATAGCCTCCAACACTCTACTCAGCAAATTGGATGTAGTCTATCACAGTGCCATCCGTTTTGTCACCAAAGCCCCATATACTACCCACCACTGTGACCTGTACGCTCTTGTTGGCTGGTCCTCACTACATATTCGTCGCCAAACCCACTGGCTCCAGGCCATCTATAAATCACTGCTAGGCAAATCCCCGCCTTATCTTAGCTCATTGGTCACCATAGCAACACCAACCCGTAGTATGCGCTCCAGCAGGTATATCTCACTGGTCATCCCCAAAGCCAACACCTCCTTTGGCCGCCATTCCTTCCAGTTCTCTGCTGCCAATGACTGGAACAAATTGCAAAAATCTCTGAAGCTGGAGACACTTATCTCCCTCACTAACTTTAAGCATCAGTTGTCAGAGCACCTTACCGATCACTGCACCTGTACACAGCCCATCTGAAATTAGCCCGCCCAACTACCTCATCCCTATATTGTTATTTATTTTGCTCATTTGTACCCCAATATCTCTATTTGCACATCATCTCTTGCACATCTATCATTCCAGTGTTAATACTAATTGTAATTATTTTGCACTATAGCCTATTTATTGCCTTACCTCCATAACTTGCTACATTTGCACACACTGTATATATATTTATTTCTGTTGTATTTTTGACTTTGTTTTGTTTTACCCCATATGTAACTCTGTGTTGTTGTTTTTATCGCACTGCTTTGCTTTATCTTGGCCAGGTCGCAGTTGTAAATGAGAACTTGTTCTCAACTGGCTTACCTGGTTAAATAAAGGTTAAATACAAAAATAAAAAATAAAAAATAAAGATATCTATCTGAATATACAGGGGAAACAGAAACTAGTATAAAAACAGTCTGGGAAATACAACAAACATTTTCCTTTCATCCTTTTACAGTATGGTCTAAATTGGGTTTACAGTATCTGTTAGCATTTATGAGCCCTTCAAACCTGTCCGGCTCATGGAAACGACATCCTGGATCTTACAATTACCCCTTCCACTCCAGGTAAACACTCTAAGTCCTAAAAATGAAAGGGTCCGTAATGAGATTTTACCCTAACATCAAACTGTAATGTCGCACTAGCTTTTCCGCTCCATCAGCGAAAATAAAGTTTAAGAGCCTTTTGCTGTCAGGTGACCCAGAGAGAAAAGGCTCTGGCTGGAGAAGTGGCCCTCTAATGTGCAGTGAGACACGGAGACACCTTGGGATGTAAAGTTACAGCTGAACAGGGACCCTCATTTATATCAGCACTATCGCAGGGCTGGATCTATTGACGGTAACGCAATACTGTGAGATCTGTTTTAAAAAGGACTCTTCTCATACAACCAACCTAAACTGTAACTGTAGATTTTTAGCTGACATGAAGTACACATGGTTTCCAAAGAAACCATTAGAAGGACAGCCAGTCTCCCCCACCCCAGTCCCCACCTCATCCACCACCCCTATAAAACGACAGTATTCTTCAACTTAGAATGACTGACGTGTGTATCTAGACCAAAAGGGGAAAATACTTAAAGCAGTGAATTTACTGGGTGACACTGGATGATCATTTGAAAGCAAGTCAGAGGGAATTTGGAAGGAAAGGCAAAGGAGGGTAAACGTGCCTGTAACAGAGAGGTCCGACAGAACTTCAAAGTCTATGTTCAGAATTCAGTGCGTTTTTATGTGAGGGTGTGTGTTTTAAGTAAGGTCTGGTTTTAGGTTTAGAGGGCTTATAAAAGGCATGTTAGGGCTATTATGTACATCCTATCTGTTCCAGACCTTACTGACCTTCACGAGACGTCCAGAAATAAGCACTCATTAACTCAACCTCCACTGGAATTGATTTATGCTGGCTAATTTCTGCCCAGTTTTTGCTGGGCCGAGGAGGGATTTTTTTTGGTCATTAGAAAGCTTGGGTTAAGGCACGGCAGTTTGTTCGGCTAAGTGGGGCAATTTTGGTATTTAAGTATCTCACGTCACTTCCCCTCCCAACAGGGCAAATGTTACACTCTCAGCTGCCCCCAACCCACCCTGTCGAGCTTGGTGAGAATTGCAATCAAACTCACTATAAAACTTTTTTCTACAAATTATCTCACACATATTTATTCATTAAATCGATTTGTTCAGTAAATATTTGTAGGGCCGCAACTTTCACTGGGGACGGGGGGGGGGGGACATGACCCCCACCAATTCTGAAATTGCATTTTGTCCCCCCCCAGTTTTATCATTGCACTGTGATACAAAAGCGCCATCGGTGTGCTTTAGGACCATGCAGCCGCCTCAGAGCGGTCGGTTAGGCTGTTTGGTGGAAAAAGTACACAATTTTCATACTTGAGTAAAAGTAAAGATTCCTTAATAGAAAATTACTCAATTAAAGTGAAAGTCACCCAGTAAAATACTACTTGATTAAAAGACTAAAAGTATTTGATTTTAAATATACTTAATTATGAAAAGTAAATGTAATTGCAAAAATATACTTAAGTATCAAATGTAAAAGTATAAATAATTTCAAATTGCTTATATTAAGCAAACCAGATGGCAACATTTTCTTGTTTTTATTTATTTACAAATAGCCAAGGGCACACCATCATTTACAAATGAAGCATTTGTGTTTAGTGAGAGGCAGTAGGGATGGCCAGGGATGTCCTCTTGATAAATGCTTGAATTTGACAATTGTCCTGTCCTGCTAAGGGTGTCAGGGGAAATGTATGGAGTAAAATGTACATTATTTTCATTAAAAGTAAAAGTTGTCAAAAATATAAATAGTAAAGTAAAGTACAGACACCCCAAAAACAACTTAAGTAGTACTTTCGAGTATTTTTACTTAAGTACTTTCCACCACTGGGTTTCAGATGGCTGGATTTTGGCCCGCGTGGACACCACAGAGCGTGCAGACAGGCTGTGTGAAGGAAAAGCTTCTGAAAGGCTGGCTTATAGGACCGTCACGGAGGCAGCTGCTGTCTGTGTGTGTTGCGCTTTTTCTCCGAGTTGTAGACTCAAGCAGAGCAGAAACTGGCTACTCTTTATTTGACTGATGTAGCTGGCAAGGTAACTGCTGTTTGACTTAACAGAAAAAAAGTATTTCTTAGTGCTGAGCTAGTAGTGTAACTGACATGTAACGTCAGCTAATGTTTCATCCCCTCTCGACTGAAGTTCTGTCTGAAGTGAATGAACTAGCTAGCTAGCTAGTAGCTACCACAGCCAGTTCAGCTCTAGCTAGCCTCTAGCTATCTGTCAAGTAGCAGTGTCTAACAGCTGTTGTGTCTATTGAAATGATGTGTAGCCTTTGTGTTGTCTAGTTTCAACAGATGTAAATTAAATTGGCTAGATTTCGCCAGTTGATGTACCATTAGAGCTTGCCAAAAGTTGGCTAATGTTATCTAGCTAGCTCACTAACTTTAGCTATTATTTCTGCCTCAATTACACTAGACCTGAATCAAATGATGAAACCAGAGGCCAAATGATTGAAGATTGATATTCTGACATGTTTTAACTGACACGGTATAAACAGCTCTACAGGCTTCACTGTCATGGTGCACAGTCAGACAGTACACATCACTATGCTCATCATGTCTTAGCAGAATCAGATGGTGACAGGTGTCCCAGCAGGGTCAGACAGCCAGGGAAGACCTGTCTACGGAGCTCAGGTGAATTTTGCAGAATATTATAATAATAATAATAATATGCCATTTAGCAGACGCTTTTATCCAAAGCGACTTACAGTCGTGCGTGCATACATTTTTGTGTATGGGTGGTCCCGGGGATCGAACCCACTACCTTGGCATTACAAGCGCCATGCTCTACCAGCTGAGCTACAGAGGACCACGGCAGAAACAACACTTTATTCACTCTGTGCAGCAAACAAACAAAAGGTTTCAAAGATTTAAATTATTTTAAGGCAATATGACAAACCTCTAAAGTAGATTTTAGTCCCTGTGCCCAAGAACATTAAGATAACCTGTCTAAATGACTACAGACCCGTAGCACTCACGTCTGTAGCCATGAAGTGCTTTGAAAGGCTGGTCACGGCTCACATCAACACCATTATCCCAGAAACCCGATACCCACTCCAATTTGCATACCGCCCCAACAGATCCACAGATGATGCAATCTCTATTGCACTCCACACTGCCCTTTCCCACCTGGACAAGAGGAACACCTACGTGAGCATGCTATTCATTAACTACAGCTCAGCATTCAACACCATAGTGCCCTCAAAGCTCATCACTAAGCTAAGGATCCTGGGACTAAACACCTCCCTCTGCAACTGGATCCTGGACTTCCTGACGGGCCAACCCCAGGTGGTAAGGGCAGGTAACAACACATCTGCCACACTGATCCTCAACACAGGGGCCCCTCAGGGGTGCGTGCTCAGTCCCCTCCTGTACTCCCTGTTCACCCATGACTGCATGGCCAGTCACGACTCCAACACCATCATTAAGTTTGCTGACGACACAACAGTGGTAGGCCTGATCATCGACAATGATGAGACAGCCTATAGGGAGGAGGTCAGAGACCTGGCTGTGTGGTGCCAGGATAACAACCTCTCCCTCAACGTGATCAAGACAAAGGAAATTATTGTGGACTACAGGAAGAAAAGAAAAAAAGAGGACTGAGCATGCCCCCATTCTCATCGACGGGGCTGTTGTGGAACAGGTTGAGAGCTTCAAGTTCCTTTTTGTCCACATCACCAACAAACTATCATGGTCCAAACACACCAAGACAGTCGTGAAGAGGGCACGACAAAGCCTGTTCCCCCTCAGGAGACTGAAAAGATTTGGCATGGGTCCTCAGATCCTCAGAAAGTTCTACAGCTGCACCATCGAGAGTATCCTGACTGGTTGCATCACTGCCTGGTATGGCAACTGCTCGGCCTCCGACCGCAAGGCACTACAGAGGGTGGTGTGTACGGCCCAGTACATCACTGGGGCCAAACTTCTTGCCATCCAGGACCTCTATACCAGGCGGTGTCAGAGGAAGGCCCTAAAAATTGTCAAAGACTCAAGCCACCCTAGTCATAGACTGTTCTCTCTGCTACCGCACGGCAAGCGGTACCGGAGCGCCAAGTCTAGGTCCAAAAGGCTTCTTAACAGCTTCTACCCCCAAGCCATAAGACTCCGGAACAGCTAATCATGGCTACCTGGACAATTTGCATTGTCCCCCCCACCCCCTCTTTAACGCTGCTGCTGCTACTCTGTTTATTATCTATGCATAGTCACTTTAACTCTTCCCACATGTACATATTACCTCAATTACCTCAACTAACCTGTGCCCCCGCACATTGACTCTGTACCGGTACCCCCTGTATATAGCCTCACTACTGTTATTTTATTTTACTGCTGCTCTTTAATTTAAATTTTTAATTTTTTTCTCATCAATTTTTTACTGAACACTTATTTTTCTTAAAACTGCATTGTTGGTTAAGGGTTTGTAAGCCCTCCTGTAGCTCAGTTGGTAGAGCATGGTGCTCGCAACGCCAGGGTTGTGGGTTAGATTCCCACGGGGGGCCAGTATGAAATAAGTATGCACTCTGTAAAATGTAAGTAAGCTTTTTCACTGTAAGGTTTACACCTGTTGTATTCGGCGCATATGGCAAATAAAATGTGATTTAATTTGATTTCCAAACTGTATTAAGGCTTTTCCCGATTACACAAACATGTGAGAAGACAATAGGGAGACACTATTGACGATGATGATGATGATGATATTGATGATGAATGGATACAGATATGTTTGAATGCCCAGTTATGTTCATATAATATAAGACATAAATTACTGCAGTTTAAGACCATCCATAGTAGGTAGTATATGCCAGTGAAACTGAATATCAAGCACACAGAAATTTAATTCATCTGCTGGAGGTGTAAAACACAAAAGGAGACATATGTTATGGTCTTGTGCTGGCTGAATTCTGGCAAAAAAGTATGTTATTTTATCTCAGCTTCTCCCTTCTCCCTGTTTTTGTTTGCTCGGAAATGTTGATACTGGAGACTGTTATCAGAAGAAACTGTGTAACCTAGCATTTATAGCAGCTAAGAAATGCATTGCCATTCATTCGAAGGTTGGTTGTCCTCCCACAATGTCACAATGGATGGAATAAATGTCAAGTTGGGCTCCCGAGTGGCGCAGTGGTCTAAGGCACTGCATCTCAGTGCTTGAAGCGTCACTACAGACCCCCTGGTTTGATTCCAGGCTGTATCACAACCGGCCGTGATTGGGAGTCCCATAGGGTGGCGCACAATTGGCCCAGCGTCGACAGGTTTTGGCCGGTGTAGGCCGTCATTGTAAATAATTTGTTTTTAACTGACTTGCCTAGTTAAATAAAGGTATAACAAATCAAAATAAAGTTATGTATCGCTAGATTTGATATATTACAATATTAAGGGTATACTGTGCAACTTTCATAAGGTCTGGATGCCTTATATGGAATACTGTACGACAAAAGGAGTCAGTATTGAAAACATGCCCACATCAAGGGAGATACCTATTTAGGCAATCCTTAGTTACTGGGCTGCTCAGTCCTGGCCCTGGGGGTCTGCCATATTGTTGGATGTCACTCTGGCCTTGGCCTAACACACCTGAAACCAATCATGAATGTTTCACTAAGATCCAAAAACTGATTGGGGTGTTTTGGGTTGGGGTGCTGCAGGGCGGTGGACCCCTAGGGGCAGGACGGGGAGATCCAGCTATATTGTGTGCAAGTAAAAAGAGCTCTACAGTACTATTAGTCCTATGATATGAATTACAGTGCCTTCCGTAATTATTGGGTAAGTGAAGCATTGTTTCTTCTTTTGGCTCTATATTCCAAAAGTTTGGATTTTAAATCAAACAATGACTATGAAGTTGAAGTGCAGACTGTCAGCTTTAATTTGATGGTATTCATATCCATATCGGGTGAACCGTTTAGATCACAGCACTTTTTGTACATAGGGGAGCAAAAGGATTGGGACTAATTCATTTGTATTAAAGTAGTAAAAAAGGTAAGTATTTGGACCCATATACTTACCCATAGCAAGCAATGACTACATCAAGCTTGTGACTACAAACTTGTTGGATACATTTGCTGTTTGTTTTGGTTGTATTTCAGATAATATTGTGCCCAGTAGAAATGACTGGTAAATAATGTATTGTGATATTTTGGAGTCACTTTTATTGTAAATAAGAATGAAATATGTTTCTAAACACTTTTACATGAATGTGGATGCCACCATGATTACGGATAATCCTGAATGAATCGTGATGAGGGAGAAGACATTACATTTACATTTACGTCATTTAGCAGACGCTCTTATCCAGAGCGACTTACAAATTGGTGCATTCACCTTATAGCCTGGGAAATAATTACTTTATCCTATCCCAGGTATTCCTTAAAGAGGTTGGGTTTCAAGTGTCTCCGGAAAGTGGTGAGTGACTACGCTGTCCTGGCGTCGTGAGGGAGCTTGTTCCACCATTGGGGTGCCAGCGCAACGAAATGTTTTGACTGGGCTGAGCGGGAGCTGTGCTTCCGCAGAGGTAGAGGGGCCAGCAGGCCAGAGGTGGATGAACGCAATGCCCTTGTTTGGGTGTAGGGACTGATCAGAGCCTGAAGGTACCGAGGTGCCGTTCCCTTCACAGCTCCGTAGGCAAGCACCATGGCTTTGTAGCAGATGCAAGCTTCAACTGGAAGCCAGTGGAGTGTGCGGAGGAGCGGGGTGACGTGAGAGAACTTGGGAAGGTTGAACACCAGACGGGCTGCGGCATTCTGGATGAGTTGTAGGGGTTTAATGGCACAGGCAGGGAGCCCAGCCAACAGTGAGTTGCAGTAATCCAGACGGGAGATGACAAGTGCCTGGATTAGGACCTGTGCCGCTTCCTGTGTAAGGCAGGGTCGTACTCTCCGAATGTTGTAGAGCATGAACCTACAGGATCGGGTCTCCGCCTTGATGTTAGCGGAGAACGACAGGGTGTTAACAGGGTCACGTCAAGGGTCTTTGCACTCTGGGAGGAGGACACAACGGAGTTGTCAACCGTGATGGCGAGATCATGGAATGGGCAGTCCTTCCCCGGGAGGAAGAGCAGCTCCGTCTTGCCGGGGTTCAGCTTGAGGTGGTGATCCGTCATCCACACTGATATGTCTGCCAGATATGCAGAGATGCGATTCGCCACCTGCTATCAGAAGGGGGAAAGGAGAAGATTAGTTGTGTGTCGTCTGCGTAGCAATGATAGGAGAGGCCATGTGAGGATATGACAGAGCCAAGTGACTTGGGGTATAGCGAGAATAGGAGAGGGCCTAGAACTGAGCCCTGGTGGACACCAGTGGTGAGAGCACGTGGTGCGGAGACAGATTCTCGCCACGCCACTTGGTAGGAGCGACCGGTCAGGTAGGACGCAATCCAAGAGTGAGCCGTGCCGGAGATGCCCAACTCGGAGAGGGTGGAGAGGAGGATCTGATGGTTCAAAGTATCAAAGGCAGCAGACAGGTCTAGAAGGACAAGAGCAGAGGAGAGAGAGTTAGCTTTAGCAGTGTGGAGAGCCTCCCTGACACAGAGAAGAGCAGTCTCAGTTGAATGACCAGTCTTGAAACCTGACTGGTTTGGATCAAGAAGGTCATTCTGAGAGAGATAGCAAGAGAGTTGGCTAAAGACGGCACGCTCAAGAGTTTTGGAGAGAAAAGAAAGAAGGGATACTGGTCTGTAGTTGTTGACATCAGAGGGATCGAGTGTAGGTTTTTTGAGAAGGGGTGCAACTCTCGCTCTCTTGAAGACGGAAGGGACATAGCCAGCGGTCAAGGATGAGTTGATGAGCGAGGTGAGGTAAGGGAGAAGGTCACCGGAGATGGTCTGGAGAAGAGAGGAGGGGATAGGGTCAAGCGGGCAGGTTGTTGGGCGGCCGGCCATCACAAGTCGCAAGATTTCATCTGGAGAGAGAGGGGAGAAAGAAGTCAAAGCATAGGGTAGGGCAGTGTGAGCAGGACCAGCAGTGTCATTTGACTTAACAAACGAGGATCGGATGTCGTCAACCTTCTTTTCAAAATGGTTGACGAAGTCATCCACAGAGAGGGAGGAGGGAGGGGGAGGGGGAGGGGGAGGGGGAGGAGGATTCAGCAGGGAGGAGAAGGTGGCAAAGAGCTTCCTAGGGTTAGAGGCAGATGCTTGGAATTTAGAGTGGTAGAAAGTGGCTTTAGCAGCAGAAACAGAGGAAGAAAATGTAGAGAGGAGGGAGTGAAAAGATGCAAGGTCCGCAGGGAGTCTAGTTTTCCTCCATTTCCACTCGGCTGCCCGGAGCCCTGTTCTGTGAGCTCGCAATGAGTCGTCAAGCCACGGAGCAGGAGGGGAGGACCGAGCCGGCCGGGAGGATAGGGGACATAGAGAGTCAAAGGATGCAGAAAGGGAGGAGAGGAGGGTTGAGGAGGCAGAATCAGGAGACTGGAGGGAGAAGAATTGAGCAGAGGGAAGAGATGATAGGATGGAAGAGGAGAGAGTAGCGGGAGAGAGAGAGCGAAGATTGCGACAGCGCATTACCATCTGAGTAGGGGCAGAGTGAGTAGTGTTGGAGGAGAGTGAGAGAGAAAAGGATACAAAGTAGTGGTCGGAGACATGGAGGGGAGTTGCAGTGAGATTATTAGAAGAACAGCATCTAGTAAAGATGAGGTCAAGCATATTGCCTGCCTTGTGAGGAGGGGGGGACGGTGAGAGGGTGAGGTCAAAAGAGGAGAGGAGTGGAAAGAATGAGGCAGAGAGAAATTAGTCAAAGGTAGACGTAGGGAGGTTAAAGTCACCCAGAACTGTGAGGGGGAGCCATCCTCAGGAAAGGAACTTATCAAGGCATCAAGCTCATTGATGAACTCTCCAAGGGAACCTGGAGGGCGATAAATGACAAGGATGTTAAGCTTGAATGGGCTAGTGACTGTGACAGCATGGAATTCAAATGAGGAGATAGACAGATGGGTCAGGGGAAAAAGAGAGAATGTCCACTTGGGAGAGATGAGGATTCCTGTGCTACCACCCCGCTGACCAGATGCTCTCGGGGTATGCGAGAACACATGGTCAGACGAGGAGAGAGCAGTAGGAGTAGCAGTGTTTTCAGTGGTAATCCATGTTTCCGTCAGCGCCAAGAAGTCGAGGGACTGGAGGGTAGCATAGGCTGAGATGAGCTCTTCCTTGTTGCCGCAGAACGGCAGTTCCAGAGGCTGCCGGAGACCTGGAACTCCACGTGGGTCATGTGTGCAGGGACCACCAGGTTAGAGAGGCAGCAGCCACGCGGTGTGAGGCGTTTGTATAGCCTGTTGGAGAGGAGAGAACATGGATAGACAGAGGCATAGTTGACAGGCTACAGAAAATGGCTACAATAATGCAAAGGAGATCAGAATGAAATTAACTAAACATCTGGGAAAGTGAGAGAGCGGGGCCTCCCTCACTTACGTTTCACTGAAACACCCAAATATAACTCTCCCATCTTCCACCTCAGAAACTATTATTGTTGTAAACTACAGCATTTCAATGTTTTCTAGGAATAGACTAACTTAGTTTATTCAGCTAGCTAACTTGGTACAGTATTCTTCCGTGAAAACCGTCCAGGGCACCTAGTCCTATGACGCCACAGCCAACTAGCATGCCAGCCTCCAATAACACGGTTTGGCACCAATACTCGGCCACAACAAACCACCAGTGTGTCAACACGCCAAGCCGATCATACGTGTCCGTGTCTAACGTTGTGGGTTAGTCCCGACAGCTTGAGCGAGTCTGTCGTCAACTTATTCAGCCAGTTAGTTAGCTAGAATAGTTACAAAAAAATTATTACAATAACAGGGGAGGTTAGCATTTTAGATCATACCCCCAAGACATGCTATCCTCTCACCATTACAATAACAGGGGAGGTTAGCATTTTAGATCATACCCCCAAGACATGCTATCCTCTCACCATTACAATAACAGGGGAGATTAGCATTTTAGATCATACCCCCAAGACATGCTATCCTCTCACCATTACAATAACAGGGGAGGTTAGCATTTTAGATCATACCCCCAAGACATGCTATCCTCTCACCATTACAATTTCAGGGGAGGTTTGCATTTTAGATCATACCCCCAAGACATGCTATCCTCTCACCATTACAATAACAGGGGAGATTAGCATTTTAGATCATACCCCCAAGACATGCTATCCTCTCACCATTACAATAACAGGGGAGGTTAGCATTTTTTTTGGGGGGGGGTAGGTGATATTTGTGCTGCTATAACTTTCTCATTTAAGCTGACATTCGGTACTTTAATCTCATGGTCATTGTTTGATTTCAAATCCAGAGTTTTTAAGTATAGAGCTGAAAGAAGAAAAAAATGCTTTGTTGTCCCAATAACTGAGGAGGGCAGTGTTGATGGAGGATGTGCTGTTTCTGCGTGTTAATGTACAGTTCAAGTCGGATGTTTACATACACTTAGGTTGGAGTCATTAAAACTCGTTTTTGAACCACTCCACAAATTTCTTGTTAACAAACTTTAGTTTTGTCAAGTCGGTTAGGACATCTACTTTGTGCATGACACAAGTAATTTTTCCAACAATTGTTTACAGACAGATTATTTCAGTTATAATTCACTGTATTACAATTCCAGTGGGTCAGACGTTTACATACATTAAGTTGACTGTGCCTTTAAACAGCTTGGAAAATTCAGGAAAATGAGGAGGTGTACCTGTGGATGTACAGTGAGGGAAAAAAGTATTTGATCCCCTGCTGATTTTGTACGTTTGCCCACTGACAAATAAATGATCAGTCTATACTTTTAATTGTAGGTTTATTTGAACAGTGAGAGACAGAATAACAACAAAAAAATCCAGAAAAAAACGCATGGCAAAAATGTTTTAAATTGATTTTCATTTTAATGAGGGAAATAAGTATTTGACCCCCTCTCAATCAGAAAGATTTCTGGCTCCCAGGTGTCTTTTATACAGGTAACGACCTGAGATTAGGAGCAAACTCTTAAAGGGAGTGCTCCTAATCTCAGTTTGTTACCTGTATAAAAGACACCTGTCCACAGAAGCAATCAATCAATCAGATTCCAAACTCTCCACCATGGCCAAGACCAAAGAGCTCTCCAAGGATGTCAGGGACAAGATTGTAGACCTCACCTGGCTGGAATGGGCTACAAGACCATCGCCAAGCAGCTTGGTGAGAAGGTGACAACAGTTGGTGCGATTATTCGCAAATGGAAGAAATCAAATCAAATTTTATTGGTCACATGCGCCGAATACAACAGGTGCAGACATTACAGTGAAATGCTTACTTACAGCCCTTAACCAACAGTGCATTTATTTTAAACAAACAAGTAAGAATAAAACAACAACAAAAAAGTGTTGAGAAAAAAAGAGCAGAAGTAAAATAAAGTGACAGTAGGGAGGCTATATATACAGTAAAATAAAGTGACAGTAGGGAGGCTATATATACAGGGGGGTACCGTTGCATAGTCAATGTGCGGGGGCACCGGCTAGTTGAGGTAGTTGAGGTAATATGTACATGTGGGTAGAGTTAAAGTGACTATGCATAAATACTTAACAGAGTAGCAGCAGCGTAAAAAGGATGGGGTGGGGGGGCAGTGCAAATAGTCCGGGTAGCCATGATTAGCTGTTCAGGAGTCTTATGGCTTGGGGGTAGAAGCTGTTGAGAAGTCTTTTGGACCTAGACTTGGCACTCCGGTACCGCTTGCCGTGCGGTAGCAGAGAGAACAGTCTATGACTAGGGTGGCTGGAGTCTTTGACAATTTTGAGGGAAGAAACACAAAATAACTGTCAATCTCCCTCGGCCTGGGGCTCCATGCAAGATCTCACCTCGTGGAGTTGCAATGATCATGAGAACGGTGAGGAATCAGCCCAGATTCTCAACGCAGCTGGGACCATAGTCACCAAGAAAACAATTGGTAACACACTACGCCGTGAAGGACTGAAATCCTGCAGCGCCCGCAAGGTCCCCCTGCTCAAGAAAGCACATATACAAGCCCGTCTGAAGTTTGCCAATGAACATCTGAATGATTCAGAGGAGAACTGGGTGAAAGTGTTGTGGTCAGATGAGACCAAAATTGAGCTCTTTGGCATCAACTCAACTCGCCGTGTTTGGGAGGAGGAATGCTGCCTATGATCCCTTGAACACCATCCCCACCATCAAACATGGAGGTGGAAACATTATGCTTTTGGGGTGTTTTTCTGCTAAGGGGACAGGACAACTTCACTGCATTAAAGGGACGATGGACGGCGCCATGTATCGTCAAATCTTGGGTGAGAACCTCCTTCCCTCAGCCAGGGCATTGAAAATGGGTCGTGGATGGGTATTCCAGCATGACAATGACCCGAAACACACGGACAAGGCAACAAAGGAGTGGCTCAAGAAGAAGCAAATTAAGGTCCTGGAGTGGCCTAGCCAGTCTCCAGACCTTAATCCTATAGAAAATCTGTGGAGGGAGCTGAAGGTTCGAGTTGCCAAACATCAGGCTCGAAACCTTAATGACTTGGAGAAGATCTGCAAAGAGGAGTGGGACAAAATCCCTCCTGAGATGTGTGCAAACCTAGTGGCCAACTACAAGAAACGTCTGACCTCTGTGATTGCCAAAAAGGGTTTTGCCACCAAGTACTAAGTCATGTTTTGCAGAGGGGTCAAATACTTATTTCCCTCATTCAAATGCAAATCAATTGATAACATTCTTGTCATGCGTTTTTCTGGATTTAATTGTTGTTATTCTGTCTCTCACTGTTCAAATAATCCTACCATTAAAATTATAGACTGATCATGTCTTTGTCAGTGAGCAAACGTACAAAATCAGCAGGGGATCAAATACTTTTTTCCCTCACTGTATTTCAAGGCCTACCTTCAAACTCAGTGCCTCTTCGCTTGACATCATGGAAAAAATCAAAGAAATCAGCCAAGACCTCAGACATTTTTTTTGTAGACCTCCACAAGTCTGGTTCATCCTTGGGAGCAATTTCCAAACGCCTGAAGGTACCACGTTCATCTGTACAAACAATAGTACGCAAGTATAAACACCATGGGACCACGCAGCCGTCATACCGCTCAGGAAGGAGACGCGTTCTGTCTCCTAGAGATGAACGTACTTTGGTGTGAAAAGTGCAAATCAATCCCAGAACAACAGCAAAGGACCTTGTGATGATGCTGGAGGAAACAGGTAAAAGTATCTATATCCACAGTAAAACGAGTCCTACATCGACATAACATGAAAGGCCGCTCAGCAAGGAAGAAGCCAATGCTCCAAAACCGCCATAAAAAAGCCAGACTATGGTTTGCAACTGCACATGGGGGCAAAGATCGTACTTTTTGGAGAAATGTCCTCTGGTCTGATGAAACAAAAATATAACTGTTTGGCCATAATGACCATCGTTATGTTTAGAGGAAAAAGGGGAAGGCTTGCAAGCCGAAGAACACCATCCCAACCGTGAAGCACGGGGGTGGCAGCATCATGCTGTGGGGGTGCTTTGATGCAGGAGGGACTGGTGCACTTCACAAAAAAGATGGCATCATGAGGAAGGAAAATTATGTGGATATATTGAAGCCACATCTCGAGATATCAGTCAGGAAGTTAAAGCTTGGTCGCAAATGGGTCTTCCAAATGGACAATGACCCCAAGCATACTTCCAAAGTTGTGGCAAAATGACAGCGATTTGGGCCTTGTCGGGTGTCTGTAAGATATCCTTCGAGTCCGACTCGTTGAAGAAAAAATATTAGGCGAATACAAGGTGAGTAATCGCTGTCGTGATATCCAGAAGCTCTTTTTGGTTATAAGAGACGATGGCAGAAACATTATGTACAGAATAAATTACAAATAACGTGAAAAAACACACATAATAGTACAATTGGTTAGAGGGCTTCCAAAGTTGTGGCAAAATGGCTTAAGGACAACAACATCAAGGTATTGGAGTGGCCATCACAAAGCCCTGACCTCAATCCTATAGAAAATGTCTGGGAAGAACTGAAAAAGTGTGTGTGAGCAAGGAGGCCTACACACCTGAATCAGTTACACCAGCTCTGTCAGGAGGAATGGGCCAAAATTCACCCAACTTATTGTGGGAAGCTTCTGGAAGGCTACCTGAAACGTTTGACCCAAGTTAAAAATTTAATGGCAATGCTACCAAATATGAATTGAGTGTATGTAAACTTCTGACCCACTGGGAATGTGTTGAAAGAAATAAAAGCTGAAATAAATCAGTCTCTCTACTATTATTCTGACATTTCACATTCTTACAATAAAGTAGTGATCCTAACTGACCTAAAACAGGGAATCTTTACGAGGCTTAAATGTCAGGAATTGTGAAAGACTGAGTTTAATTGTACACTGCTCAAAAAAATAAAGGGAACATTTAAACAACACAATGTAACTCCAAGTCAATCACACTTCTGTGAAATCAAACTGTCCACTTAGGAAGCAACACTGATTGACAATACATTTCACATGCTGTTTTGCAAATGGAATAGACAACAGGTGGAAATTATAGACAATTAGCAAGACACCCCTAATAAAGGACTAGTTTTGCAGTTGGTGACCAAAGACCACTTCTCAGTTCCTATGCTTCCTGGCTGATGTTTTGGTCACTTTTGAATGCTGGCGGTGCTTTCACTCTAGTGGTAGCATGAGACGGAGTCTACAATCCACACAAGTGGCTCAGGTAGTGTAGCTCATCCAGGATGGCACATCAATGCGAGCTGTGGCAAGAAGGTTTGCTGTGTCTGTCAGCGTAGTGTCCAGAGCATGGAGGCACTACCAGGAGACAGGCCAGTACATCAGGAGACGTGGAGGAGGCCGTAGGAGGGCAACAACCCAGCAGCAGGACCGCTACCTCCGCCTTTGTGCAAGGAGGAGCAGGATGAGCACATGTTTGGCATTTGCCAGAGAACACCAAGATTGGTAAATTCGCCACTGGTGCCCTGTGCTCTTCACAGATGAAAGCAGGTTCACACTGAGCACATGTGACAGACGTGACAGAGTCTGGAGACGCTGTGGAGAACGTTCTGCTGCCTGCAACATCCTCCAGCATGACCGGTTTGGCGGTGGGTCAGTCATGGTGTGGGGTGGCATTTCTTTTGGGGGCCGCACAGCCCTCCATGTGCTTGCCAGAGGTAGCCTGACTGCCATTAGGTACCGAGATGAGATCCTCAGACCCCTTGTGAGACCATATGCTGGTGCGGTTGGCCCTGGGTTCCTCCTAATGCAAGACATTGCTAGACCTCATGTGGCTGGAGTGTGTCAGCAGTTCCTGCAAGAGGAAGGCATGAATCCAATTGAGCACATCTGGGACATCATGTCTCGCTCCATCCACCAATGTCACATTGCACCACAGACTGTCCAGGAGTTGGCGGATGCTTTAGTCCAGGTCTGGGAGGAGATCCCTCAGGAGACCATCCGCCACCTCATCAGGAGCATGCCCAGGCGTTGTAGGGAGGTCATACAGGCACGTGGAGGCCACACACACTACTGAGCCTCATTTTGACGTGTTTTAAGGACATTACATCAAAGTTGGATAAGCCTGTAGTGTGGTTTTCCACTTTAATTTTGAGTGTGACTCCAAATCCTGACCTCCATGGGTTGATACATTTGATTTCCATTGATAGTTTTTGTATGATTTTGTTGTCAGCACAATCAACTATGTAAAGAAAAAAGTATTTAATAAGATTATTTCATTCACTCAGATATAGGATGTGTTATTTTAGTGTTCCCTTAATTTTTTTGAGCAGTGTATTTGGCTAAGGTGTGTGTAAACTTCTGACTTCAACTGTACCTTCAGAAGTCACATAATTACTTAAATAAAGTCCACCTGTGTGCAATCTAAGTGTCACATGATCTCAGTATATATACACCTGTTCTGAAAGGCCCCAGAGTCTGCAACACCACTAAGCAAGGGGCACCACCAAGTAAGCGGCACCATGAAGACCAAGGAGCTCTCCAAACAGGTCAGGGAAAAAGTTGTGGAGAAGTACAGATCAGGGTTGGGTTATAAAAAAATATACAAAACTTTGAACATACCACGGAGCACCATTAAATCATTATTAAAAAATGGAAAGAATATGGCACCACAACAAACCTGCCAAGAGAGGGCCGCCCACCAAAACTCACGGACCAGGCATGGAGGGCATTAATCAGAGAGGTAACAAAGAGACCAAAAATAACCCTGAAGGAGCTGCAAAGGTCCACAGCGGAGATTGGAGTATCTGTCCATAGGACCACTTTAAGCCATACACTCCACAGACCTGGGCTTTACGAAGGAGTGTCCAGAAAAAGCCATTGCTTAAAGAAAAAAATAAGCAAACGCGTTTGGTGTTCGCCAAAAGGCATGTGGGAGACTCCCCAAACAAATGGAAGAAGGTACTCTGGTCAGATGAGACCAAAATTGAGCTTTTTGGCCATCAAGGAAAACACTATTTCAGGTGCAAACCCAACACCTCTCATCACTCTGAGAACACCATCCCCACAGTGAAGCATGGTGGTGGCAGCATTATGCTGTGGGGATGTGTTTCATCGGCAGGGACTGGGAAACTGGTCAGAATTGAAGTACTGATGGATGGCGCTAAATACAGGGAAATTCTTGAGGGAAACCTGTTTCAGTCTTCCAGAGATTTGAGACTGGGACAGAGGTTCACCTTCCAGCAGGACAATGACCCTATGCATACTGCTAAAGCAACACTCGAGTGGTTTAAGGGGAAACATTTAAATGTCTTGGAATGGCTTAGTCAAAGCCCAGACCTCAATCCAATTGAGAATCTGTGGTATGACTTAAAGATTGCTGTACACCAGCGGAACCCATCCAACTTGAAGGAGCTGTAGCAGTTTTGCCTTGAAGAATGGGCAAAAATCCCAGTGGCTAGATGTGCCAAGTTTATAGAGACATACCCCAAGAGACTTGCAGCTGTAATTGCTGCAAAAGTTGGCTCTACAAAGTGTTGACTTTGCGGGAGTGAATAGTTATGCACGCTCAAGTTTTCTGTTTTTTTGTCTTATTTCTTGTTTGTTTCACAATAAAACATATTTTGCATCTTCAAAGTGGTAGGCATGTTGTATAAATCAAATGATACAAACTCTCAAAAAATCTATTTTAATTCCAGGTTGTAAGGCAACAAAATAGGAAAATGCCAAGGGGGGTGAATACTTTCGCAAGCCACTGTACTTGTATTGACTTGCTAGATCTGTTTTTAAATGATCTGTTTCAGAGTTACAGTACCAGTGGTGTTCAGAGAGAGACAGTGAGACATGCTCTTCATGTTGCTCAAGCTCTGGTGGACTGTTATCTCTGGCTGATGAGGTCATGTAATGAAGTCATACAGATAGCCTGCTGCTGGAAGCCATGTAACACTGTCTAACAGGGACAGAGATGAACATCACTACGATATCATGTTAGTGTTCTACTTTTGATGTTAATAAAGCCACTCTCTGTTAGTTATCCAATTTCAACTAATGAAATACACCCCTTGATTTAGAAGAATATGACTTAGATTCCTCAATGAGATTAGTACAGCTGTTTTGCATTATCATCTCCCCCCAAAAACTATGGACCTGTATCATGTTTTGTTTTGTAAGATTGGGCTAATGTTGCTCTGTTGCTGTCTTGGAAAAGCAGGACTTGGTTAATCGTCCTGTAATTCTCCAGTCACAAATTCACTTGTTGTCACCTATTATCTTATCATAAATATTTTCCGACTCCCTGGACGTGTTACCAAATCTTACACAAAGGACAACAAGCCACAATTTGACCTGAGGATCAGAGACGTGCAGTCTTGGCTGGGACACCTGTCTCTCACCCCCTCTCCTTTTCCCTCCCCTTATCACCCCCCTCCTCACCCACGGGGAGGCTCAGTCTTCCTCACACACGCTCTATTGCACAGGGAGGCTCATTCTTCCTCACACATGCTCTGTTGCACGGGGAGGCTCAGTCTTCCTCACACATGCTCTGCTGCACGGGGAGACTCAGTCTTTCTCACACATGCTCTGTTGCACGGGGAGGCTCAGTCCTCCTCACACATGTTCTGCTGCACGGGGAGGCTCAGTCTTCCTCACACACACACACGCACTAATGCACGTGTGGACACACACACATAGCCTGCCATCTTGTCTCTCCTCCTGCGCCAGCTGCAGACAGTGTGCAGACAGTGATTAGGTCTTTCATGTGCCCTGACCTGAGGGTTTAAAGTCAGCTTTAATGCGTTGACTCCTCTACTGTCCTCGTTACTGGAGCTGAAGAGCCTCACTCTCCCCCATGCCGACATACGAGTCAGAGTCAGATACCACAGCTGCAGTCCACCCACACTCCATTCCTTCACTGAGGGGAGATTTGTGTTCAATACAATTTCAACACTGTGCCTTTCCACCAGCCAAAGCAGGAAGTGCATATTGTTTAAATGAGTCAACTCATCCCCATCTCCTTGGTGATTTAATATTATCTGCTGGATGGAAGCAGGTCCTGACAGTTAAGATGACAATATGAATGGCCCTTATTTCATTATTAGTCTCAGCATTGCTTATTAAACTCTGTTACTCGATTAGACATCTGCTGGCTGTGAGGGAGCAGAGTGAACAGAGGTACTCTGATGTTTTTGCTCTCTTCACGCTATTTATACTCATGAAACAATACCCATTATATGGCATACTGTACATACACAAAGTCCTCTAATCAATAAATACATTCAATAAAATAAATATATATTTCATTATGTTCATACATTTTATACGCAATCATAAGTAAAGAGGTTTTAGAGGGCTTGGTAATTCACACATGCTTTTTCTAAGTGTCAGTGGAAAGAATGAAGACAGTGTTGCCTGTGTAAGTGCCACGTGTTGCCAATGTAGAATGGACACATGTAGCAATTGTCTCTCAGTGCGTATGTGGGTGGCCAAGCTCCGGGCATTACTGCAATTTGTGAGCAATTGACAGTAATCTCCCTCTCCCTGTGAAGGCCCATCTTTTCCTCTGCATGCAGGCAAGCACGTCTTCACTAGACCTCATCCTACCGAAACCCTATACTCTCCAACTATATGTATGTACATGCCAAGATACTATAGTTATATACTGTAGACCAGAGACACATTGGAATACATGGCTCTGCTGTAGACAGCTAGAGAATGTTTACAAAAGCAGTTTTGGAACTATTCATCATCTCATGAAAACGTTAAAAAGGTTAAACACACCTTCTAAATTTCTGTGCTGTTTGATGTTGTTGCACATTCAGTAGTTGTATGGGGGTCATTTTCATCAAGGAAATAATCATAGTTCAATATCAGTTGCTTTTGGGCCTCATAAACTATCCCTATTTTTGAATACCTGAGGGCTTTCTGCTGCGATATTAATCTATTTGATAAAACAGGTTTGTCTAATTTTAAATGAATAATGACGAGTGATGAAAAGTGTCTTTAACAAACCAATAATTCAAATGGTCCAAATTAATTAATTGCGAAATAAGTTAGCATAGCCTAGCATTATTCATTTAAAATCAGACAAACCTGTTTTAGCAAACGGTATCTTTTACTGAACTTGAACTAATGTACATTTAATTATCTTTTCATACTGCTCATTGACAGTGTTTAAATAATCCAAGGTGAAGAATAACAATATAATAGAAATATTATTGAAATATCAAATAAGAATATCACAATAAAACATGGTACAGTATTTCACCCTAGAACCACACACCAACATGGTGACTTTTATCCATATTGAAAGGCAGACTGACCATCAAGCTCACAATCTAACACACTATTCCACCTCAATGATGATGGAACGTGATACTGACCCGCAGAAGTGAGAAACACGTGAAATGGCTGAGGTCAGTTACAGGGCCATATGTTATTACTTTGGAATAAATAAGGTTCAACATTAAAAATGCTTCAATTAACAAATCTTTCATGTTGACTCAGAAGATTTGAACTTTTATGCCAAAAGTTGAAGTCCATATTGATTAATTGAATAGTTTGTTACAAAGAAGGATCAGTTCTAGGAATGAGTTTCTAAATGAGTTGTGTTAACATTATTTTTTTTTTACATGTTAACACTAGCAACATCAGCATAAGAAAGGAGAGTGACTATTGATTGTATCTGTCATGATACATATGCCCCGTTTCCTCACCGTGAATCCTCGGTGCTCTCAAATGGTGCATAGCTGTGATTGCACACTCTAATGGATTGTAATTGTTAACTTCCTGAACAAGCATTTGAATCTTGCAGGCGTTTAATTTGCCAGACTGGCAGAATTAAAAAGCAATCATGAAATTCAACTCCTCCGTATATAAAACAAGTGTGCATACGTATATTTACAACGCAAACATGTTTTACCTAATCTCTACAACATGTAGTTTCATATCACACAATTAAAGGCACTCCACTGTAAATACTGACATGCCTGATGGACAATCGGAGATCTTGAGCAGGAACTCATTATGATTTTGAAAAGAAAGTACAATTAAAGAGATTTGTTTTTCATGCTAAAAACACACATTAGTCAGATGGAGGGATCCGCCATAGATGGATTGGTGTAAGAAACTATAAAGTTCTAATGTATTGGTTATTCTAATGTATGCTATTCCACTCTACATGGAGAAAACTATGAAAGAACTGCTGTTGTCGTGAACTCAACAACTTACTGTACTGGAAGAAGGTGAACATGATTTAATGCTGCACGCAAACACATAAAACATTCCTTCAAAGTACAGTAAAGCATGGCATGATTATGAGTAAAGTTCAATTGGTTAATGGTCTGTATTAACATGTAGAGTATGTCCTGCAGTGTGTACTTAAATGGTGCAGCACCAGTGTAGGCCTAGTGACTGTATCATGGAAGTATTTACTGGCCATATGGCTTGTGACACCAAGTGAACTCCTAGTATCAAGTGAAACCATGAATCGCAATAAAATCCAGAGGACAGTAATGGATACAAACTCAGCATTAGGCACATAGCTAATTACTGTGAATCAATGTTAATAAAATCCTTCCGGGCATATAAAGTCCATGTGCTATAAAGGGGACCTTGCATAAGGGGAAAACATTAAGCGATGTTACAGATTTCTATAACCAGAGAGCGACCTGCCTTCCGTTAAGAGATACCCTCCCAGACTGGAATAGGCCAATGAAGTCATATTACAGTTGAAGTCGGAAGTTTACATACACTTTGGTTGGAGTCAATAAAACCCCTTTTTTTCAACGACTCCACAAATGTCTTGTTAACAAACTGTCAAGCCCTGGCTCTGGGGACTCTTATATGTTGAGCCAGGGTGTGGATTTTTGATGTTTTGTTTTCTATGTTTTTGTTTCTAGATCGTGTTGATCTATGTTGGCCAGGGTGGTTCCCAATCAGAGACAGCTGTAGCTCGTTGTCTCTGATTGGGGACCATACTTAGGCAGCCTGTTTTGCACTAGTTAATTTGTGGGATCTTGTTCCGTAGGGTTTGGTGTTGTAACCTAGGACTTCACGTATCATTTGTTTATTGTTTTGGTTCGTGTTAAGTACGATCAATAAAGTATGTATGCTTATCACGCTGCGCCTTGGTCCGCTTCAGTCAGCGATCGTGACAGAAGTTCCCACCATAAAAGGACCAAGCAGCGTGCCAAACAGGAGAAGTTGGCGATGTCCCAGGTGGGCGAATGGTGGTCTTGGGAGGACCATGGGCAAAAATAAATGCCCAGGCAGGAGAGGAGAAACGGCGGCAACCGTGCCAACGACGGACACGCGAGAGGCAACCCCAAGAAAAAATTTTGGGGGGGCACACGGCGTGGACGACGGGGCTGCTGGAGGCAGCTACAGGGCGCATCGGCGATCTAGGAGAGGAGGCCACCAGGTTTGGGGGGCTGGAAGGGTGGTTGGCGGAGCCTAGAGGTAGAGCAGAGCCAACTCCCCGTACTCAGGCTAGGCAGCGTGAGACTGGGCAGGTTCCGTGGTATGCGGAGCCACGTACTGTGCCGCGAGTGTTCCGGCACAGTCCTGTACGTCCTGTGCTAGCACCACGCACGTGTCGTGCTAAGGTGGGCATGCAGCCAGGACGGAGTGTGCCGGCTCAACGCTCGTGGCCTCCAGTACCCCTCCTCGGTCCCGGATATCCTGCGCCAGTGCCACGTGCTGTAGTGCCAGTACGAGTGCACAGCCCTGTACGTCCTGTGCTGATGCCTCACACAGATTGTGTGGAAGTAGGCATTCAGCCAGGACGGGTTGTGTCAGCTCTCCGCTCCAGACCTCCAGTCCGTCTCCACAGTCCAGCCCGGCCTGTTCCTGTCCCTCGCACCAAGCCTGTGGTGCGCGTCGTCAGCCCGGTCCGGCCTGTTCCTGCTCCCCGCACCAAGCCCATGGTGCGTGTTCCCAGTCCAGCCCGGCTTGTTCCTGCTCCCCGCACCAAGTCAGTGGTGCGCGTCGCCAGCCCGGTCTGGCCTGTTCCTGTCCCTCGCACCAAGCCTGTGGTGCGCGTCGCCAGCCCGGTCCGGCCTGTTCCTGTCCCCCGCACCAAGCCTGTGGTGCGCGTCGCCAGTCCGGCCCAGCCTGTTCCTGCTCCTCGCACCAAGCCTGTGGTGCGCGTCGCCAGCCCGGTCCGGCCCGTTCCTGCTCCCCGCACCAAGCCAGTGGTGAGCGTCGTCAGCCCGGTCCGGCCCGTTCCTGCTCCCCGCACCAAGCCAGTGGTGCGCGTCGTCAGCCCGGTCCGGCCTGTTCCTGCTCCCCGCACCAAGCCAGTGGTGCGCGTCTTCAGCCCGGTCCGGCCCGTTCCTGCTCCCCGCATCAAGCCAGTGGTGCGCGTCGTCAGTCCGGCACGGTCCGTGCCTGTTCCACCGCTGCCTGGTCCGGCACCGGTCTACTGCTCCACTCCGGAGCCAGAGCAATCCGCTCCACAGGTGTCCAGTCCAGCTCCGGCCAGCGGGGCCAGACCAGACCAGGGGCGCTACGGGGGGGTAGAGGGAGAGTGGTGGTCACGCCCGGAGCCGGATCCGCCTCCGAGGCGGAATGCCCACCCGGCCCCTCCCCTGTTGTGTTTGGTTGGCGCGGTCGCAGTCCGCGCCTTTGGGGGGGGTACTGTCACGCCCTGGCTCTGGGGACTCTTAAATGTTGAGCCAGGGTGTGGACTTGTTATGTTTAGTTTTCTATGGGTTTTGTTTCTAGATCGTGTTGATCTATGTTGGCCAGGGTGGTTCCCAATCAGAGATAGCTGTAGCTCGTTGTCTCTGATTGTGGCCCATACTTAGGCAGCCTGTTTTGCACTAGTTCATTTGTGGGATCTTGTTCCGTAGGGTTTGGTGTTGTAACCTAGGACTTCACGTATCGTTTGTTTATTGTTTTGGTTCGTGTTAAGTACGATCAATAAAGTATGTACGTTCATCACGCTGCGCCTTGGTCCGCTTCAGTCAGCGATCGTGACACAAACTATAGTTTTGTCAAGTCGGTTAGGACATCTACTTTGTGCATGACACAAATACTTTTTCCAACAATTGTTTACAGACAGATTATTTCGCTTATAATTCACTGTATCAAAATTCCGGTGGGTCAGAAGTTTACATACACTAAGTTAACGGTGCCTTTAAACAGCTTGGAAAATTCCAGAAAATGATTTCATGGCTTTAGAAGCTTCTGATAGGCTAATTGACATCATTTGAGTAAATTGGAGGTGTACCTGTGGATGTATTTCAAGGCCTACCTTCAAACTCAGCTCCTCTTTGCTTGACATCATGGGAAAATCAAAAGAAATCAGCCAAGACCTTAGAAACAAATTGTAGACCTCCACAAAAATAAAATTGTAGACCTCCACAAGTCTGGTTCATCCTTGGGAGCAATTTCCAAACGCCTGAAGGTACCACGTTCATCTGTACAAACAATAGTACACAAGTATAAGCACCATGGGACCACGCAGCCATCATACCGCTCAGGAAGGAGACGTGTTCTGTCTCCTAGAGATGAACGTACTTTTGTGTGAAAAGTGCAAATCAATCCCAGAACAACAGCAAAGGACCTTGTGAAGATGCTGGAAGAAACAGGTAAAAAAGTATCTATATCCACAGTATAACGAGTCCTATATCGACATAACCTGAAAGGCCGCTCAGCAAGGAAGAAGCCACTGCTCCAAAACCGCCATAAAAAAGCCAGACTATGGTTTGCAACTGCACATCGGGACAAAGATCGTACTTTTTGGAGAAATGTCCTCTGGTCTGATGAAACAAAAATAGAACTGTTTGGCCATAATCACCATTGTAATGTTTGGAGGAAAAAGGGGGTTCCTTGCAAGCCGAAGAACACAATCCCAACAGTGAAGCACAGGGGTGGCAGCATCATGCTGTGGGGGTGCTTTGCTGCAGGAGGGACTGGTGCACTTCACAAAATAGATGGCATCATGAGGAAGGATAATTATGCGGATATATTGAAGCAACATCTCAAGACATCAGTCAGGAAGTTAAAGCTTGGTCGCAAATGGGTCTTCCAAATGGACAATGACCCCAAGCATAAAATCAAATCAAATTTTATTTGCCACATGCGCCAAATATAACAGGTGTAGACATTACCGTGAAATGCTTACTTACAGCCTTTAACCAACAATGCATTTATTTCTTAATAAAAACAACAACAACAAAAATGTGTTGAGAAAAAAAGAGCAGAAGTAAAATAAAATAACAGTAGGGAGGCTATATACAGGGGGGTACCGGTGCACTGTCAATGTGCGGGGGCACCGGCTAGTTGAAGTAGTTGAGGTAATATGTACATGTGGGTAGAGTTAAAGTGACTATGCATGAATAATTAACAGAGTAGCAGCAGCAGCGTAAAAAGATGGGGTGGGGGTGGGGTGGCAGTGCAAATAGTCAGGGTAGCCATGATTAGCTGTTCAGGAGTCTTATGGCTTGGGGGTAGAAGCTGTTGAGAAGCCTTTTGGACCTAGACTTGGCGCTCCGGTACCGCTTGCCGTGCAGTAGCAGAGAGAACAATCTATGACTAGGGTGGCTGGAATCTTTGACAATTTTGTGGGCCTTCCTCTGACACCGCCTGGTATAGAGGTCCTGGATGGCAGGAAGCTTGGCCCCAGTGATGTACTGGGCCGTACGCACTACCCTCTGTAGATCCTTGCGGTCGGAGGCCGAGCAGTTGCCATACCAGGCAGTGATGCAACCAGTCAGGATGCTCTCGATGGTGCAGCTGTATAACTTTTTGAGGATCTGAGGACCCATGCCAAATATTTTCAGTCTCCTGAGGGGGAATAGGCTTTGTCGTGCCCTCTTCACGACTGTCTTGGTGTGTTTCGACCATGATAGTTTGTTGGTGATATGGACACCAAGGAATTTGAAGATCTCAACCTGTTCCACTACAGCCCCGTCGATGAGAATGGGGGCGTTCTCCGTCCTCTTTTTTTTCCTGTAGTGCACAATCATCTCCTTTGTCTTGGTCACGTTGAGGGAAAAGTTGTTATCCTGGCACCACACGGCCAGGTCTCTGACCCCCTCCCTATAGGCTGTCTCATCGTTGTCGGTGATCAGGCCTACCACTGTTGTGTCGTCTGCAAACTTAATGATGGTGTTGGAGTCGTGCCTGGCCATGCAGTCATGGGTGAACAGGGAGTACAGGAGGGGACTGAGCACGCACCCCTGAGGGGCCCCCGTGTTGAGGATCTGCGTGGCAGATGTGTTGTTACCTACCCTTACCACCTGGGGGCGGCCCATCAGGAAGTCCAGGATCCAGTTGCAGAGGGAGGTGTTTAGTCCCAGGATCCTTGGCTTAGTGATGAGCTTTGAGGGCACTATGGTGTTGAATGCTGAGCTGTAGTCAATGAATAGCATTCTCACGTAGGTGTTCCTCTTGTCCAGGTGGGAAAGGACAGTGTGGAGTGCAATAGAGATTGCATCATCTGTGGATCTGTTGGTGCCGTATGCAAATTAGAGTGGGTCTAGGGTTTCTGGGATAATGGTGTTAATGTGAGCCATGACCAGCCTTTCAAAGCACTTCATGGCTACAGACGTCAGTGCTACAGGTCGGTAGTCATTTAGGCAGGTTATCTTAGTGTCCTTGGGCACGGGGACTATGGTGGTCTGCTTGAAACATGTTGGTATTACAGACTCAGTCAGGGACATGTTGAAAATGTCAGTGAAGACACTTGCCAGTTGGTCAGCACATGCTCGGATTACACGTCCTGGTAATCCATCTGG
Organism: Coregonus lavaretus; assembly: GCF_964263955.1. NCBI lineage: Eukaryota > Metazoa > Chordata > Actinopteri > Salmoniformes > Salmonidae > Coregonus > Coregonus lavaretus. The sequence goes on from NC_139988.1 coordinate 6,260,678, forward strand.
CCTTGCGGCCTTGTGAATGTTGACCTGCTTATGAACGTTGACCTGCTTGACTCACATCGGCTACGGAGTGCGTGATCACATAGTCATCCGGAACAGCTGGTGCTCTCATGCATGCTTCAGTGTTGCTTGCCTCGAAGCGTCTGGTAGGCTTGTGTCACTGGGCAGCTCGCGGCTGTGCATCCCTTTGTAGTCTGTAATAGTTTTCAAGCCCTGCCACATCCAACGAGCGTCAGAGCCGGTGTAGTACGATTCAATCTTAGTCCTGTATTGACTCTTTGCCTGATTGATGGTTCATCAGAGGGCATAGCGGGATTTCTTATAAGTGTCCGGGTTAGAGTCCCGCTCCTTGAAAGCGGCAGCTCTACCCTTTAGCTCAGTGCGGATGTTGCCTGTAATCCAGGGCTTCTATTTGGGGTATGTACGTACGGTCATTGTGGGGACGACATCATCGATGCACTTATTGATGAAGCCAGTGACTGATGTGGTGTACTCCTCAATGCTCTCCAAAGAATCCCGGAATGTGTTCCAGTCTGTGCTAGCAAAACAGTCCTGTAGCTTAGCATCTGCATCATCTGACCACTTTTTTATTAACCGAGTCACTGGTGCTTCCTGCTTTAGTTTTTGCTTATAAGCAGGAATCAGGAGGATAGAGTTATGGTCAGATTTGCCAAATGGAGGGCGAGGGAGAGCTTTGTATGCGTCTCTGTGTGTGGAGTAAAGGTTGTCTAGAGTTTTTTTTTCCTCTGGTTGCACATTTAACATGCTGGTAGAAATTAGGTAGAACGGATTTAAGTTTCCCTGCATTAAAGTCCCCGGCCACTAGGAGCGCTGCCTCTGGATGAGCTTTTTCCTGTTTAGTTATGGCCTTATACAGTTCATTGAGTGAAATCTTAAACCAGCATTGGTTTGTGGTGGTAAATAGACAGCTATGAAAAATATAGATGAAAACACTCTTGGTAAATTGTGTGGTATACAGCTTATCATAAGATACTCTACCTCAGGCGAGCAAAACCTCAAGACTTCCTTAGTATTTGATTTTGTGCACCAGCTGTTGTTTACAAATATACACAGACCGCCACCCCTTGTCTTACCGGAGTCAGCCATTCTATCCTGCCGATGTAGCTTATAGCCCGCTAGCTGTATGTTGTCCATGTCGTCGTTCAGCCACGACTCGGTGAAACATAAGATATTACAGTTTTTAATGTCCCGTTGGTAGGATAACCATAATCTTAGGTCATCCAATTTGTTATCCAATGATTGAAGATTGGCTAATAGGATTGATGGAAGAGGCAGTTTACTCGCTCGCCTTCGGATCCTTACAAGCACCCTGACCTACGTCCACGATATCTCAGTCTCTTTCTCCTGCGAATGACGGGATTTTGGGCCTTGTCGGGTGTCTGTAGGATATCCTTCGCGTCCGACTCGTTGAAAAAAAAATATTCGTCCAATACGAGGTGAGTAATCGCTGTCCTGATATCCAGAAGCTCTTTTTGGTTATAAGAGACGATGGCAGAAACATTATGTACAAAATAAATTACAAATAACGCGAAAAACACACATAATAGTACAATTGGTTAGAGGGCATACTTCCAAAGTTGTGGCAAAATGGCTTAAGGACAACAAAGTCAAGGTATTGGAGTGGCCATCACAAAGCCCTGACCTCAATCCTATAGAAAATGTGTGGGCAGAACTGAAAAAGCGTGTGCGAGCAAGGAGGCCTACAAACCTGACTCAGTTACACCAGCTCTGTCAGTAGGAATGGGCCAAAATTCACCCAACTTATTGTGGGAAGCTTGTGGAAGGCTACCCAAAATGTTTGACCCAAGTTAAACAATTTAAAGGCAATGCTACCAAATACTAATTAAGTGTATGTAAACTTCTGACCCACTGGGAATGTGATGAAATACATAAAAGCTGAAATAAATAAAAGCTGAAATAAATCATTCTCTCTATTATTCTGACATTTTACATTCTTAAAATAAAGTGGTGGTCCTAACTGACCTAAGACAGGGATTTTTTACTAGGATTAAATCTCCGGAATTGTGAAAAACTGAGTTTAAATGTATTTGGCTAAGGTGTATGTAAACATACGACTTCAACTGTATATGTGAGGGGAAAGAGCACAGCAAGATGGCATCAGATTGTAACAACCCCTCTTGGGTAGAATCCCTCTTAGCTGATCCTAGTACAATCATTTTTAGACGCCCAGGTAAAGGCCTTTCTCTGTCCCACTCATCAGGTACATCAGGTACACCTATCCATCTTCTCCGATACCCATATGGGGAAGATGAGGATATTATGAGGACACTGTAAAGAACCCCTTCCCTATCACCCAGTGATTTAATCTACACTGAACAAAAATAGAAATGCAACATGTAAAGTGTTGGTCCCATTTTTCATGAGCTGAAATAAAAGATCACAGAAATGTTCCATACACACAAAAAGCTTGTTTCTCTCAAATTTTGAGTACACATTTGTTTACATCCCTGTTAGTGAGCATGTATCCTTTGCCAAGATAATCCATCCACCTGACAGGTGTGGCATATCAAGAAGCTGATTAAACAGCATGATCATCTCAAAGGTGCACCTTTGTGCTGGGGACAATAAAAGGCCACTCTAAAATGTGCAGTTTTGTCACACAACACAATGCCACAGATGTCTCAAGTTTTGAGGGAGTCTGCAATTGGCATGCTGACTGCAGGAATGTCCAAAAGAGCTGTTGCCAGAGAATTTAATGTCATTTCTGTACCATAAGCCGCCTCCAACGTTGTTTTAGAGACTTTGGCAGTACATCCAACAGGCCTCAACTGCAGAACACATGTAACCACGCCAGCCCAGGACCTCCACATCCGGGTTTTTCACCTGCGGGAGGGGGTGCTGAGGAGTATTTCTGTCTTTAATAAAGTCATTTTGTGGGGAAAAACTCATTCTGATTGGCTGGGCCTGGCTCCCCAGTTGGTGGAACTGGCTCCCAAGTGGTTGGGCCTATGCCCTCCCAGGCCCACCCATGGCTGCGCCTCTGCCCAGTCATGTGAAATCCATAGATTAGGGCCTAATGAATTTATTTCAATTGACTGATTTCCTTCAATGAACTGTAACTCAGTAAAAATTTGAAATTGTTGCACATTGCATTTATATTTTTGTTCAGTATAGTCTAGTGCTCATTGAACAATAACATCAACTCAGGAGGACAATGGATACATTTGTGTTGCTTGTTCCAATATGCACGGACAGAAGTAGCTAGAGTATATGCAGTGAGGGAAAAAAGTATTTGATCCCCTGCTGATTTTGTACGTTTGCCCACTGACAAAGAAATGATAAGTCTATAATTTTAATGGTAGGTTTATTTGAACAGTGAGAGACAGAATAACAACAACAAAATCCAGAAAAACGCATGTCAAAAATGTTATAAATTGATTTGCATTTTAATGAGGGAAATAAGTATTTGACCTCTCAATCAGAAAGATTTCTGGCTCCCAGGTGTCTTTTATACAGGTAACGAGCTAAGATTAGGAGCACACTCTTAAAGGGAGTGCTCCTAATCTCAGTTTGTTACCTGTATAAAAGACACCTGTCCACAGAAGCAATCAATCAATCAGATTCCTAACTCTCCACCATGGCCAAGACCAAAGAGCTCTCCAAGGATGTCAGGGATAAGATTGTAGACCTACACAAGACTGGAATGGGCTACAAGACCATCGCCAAGCAGCTTGGTGAGAAGGTGACAACAGTTGTTGCGATTATTCGCAAATGGAAGAAACACAAAATAACTATCAATCTCCCTCGGCCTGGGGCTCCATGCAAGATCTCACCTTGTGGAGTTGCAATGATCATGAGAATGGTGAGGAATCAGCCCAGAACTACACAGGAGGATATTGTCAATGATCTCAAGGCAGCTGGGACCATAGTCACCAAGAGAACATTTTAGTAATTTAGCAGACACTCTTATCCAGAGCGACTTACAGTTAGTGAGTGCATGCATTATTTAACTTTTTTATTTTTTTCATACTGGCCCCCCGTGGGAATCGAGCCCACAACCCTGCCGTTGCAAATGCCATGCTCTACCTACTGAGCTACATCCCTGCCGGCCAGTCCCTCCCCTACCCTGGGCCAATTGTGCGCCGCCCCATGGGTCTCCCGGTCGCGGCCGGCTACGACAGAGCCTGGATTCGAACCAGGATCTCTAGTGGCGCAGTGGTCTAAGGCACTGCATCACAGTGCTAGCTGTGCCACTAGAGATCCTGGTTCGAATCCAGGCTCTGTCGTAGCCGGCCGCGACCGGGAGATGCAGTGCCTTAGACTGCTGCGCCACTTATGAGGCCATGACAACACCAAAACAATTGGTAACACACTACGCCGTGAAGGACTGAAATCCTGCAGCGCCAGCAAGGTCCCCCTGCTCAAGAAAGCACATATACAGGGCTGTCTGAAGTTTGCCAATGAACATCTGAATGATTCAGAGGAGAACTGGGTGAGTGTTGTGGTCAGATGAGACCAAAATGGAGCTCTTTGGCATCAACTCAACTCGCCGTGTTTGGAGGAGGAGGAATGCTGCCTATGACCCCAAGAACACCATCCCCACCGTCAAACATGGAGGTGGAAACATTATGCTTTGGGGTGTTTTTCTGCTAAGAGGACAGGACAACTTCACTGCATCAAAGGGACGATGGACGGGGCCTTGTACCGTCAAATCTTTGGTGAGAACCTCCTTCCCTCAACCAGGGCATTGAAAATGGGTTGTGGATGGGTATTCCAGCTTGACAATGACCCAAAACACACGGCCAAGGCAACAAAGGAGTGGCTCAAGAAAAAGCACATTAAGGTCCTGGAGTGGCCTAGCCAGTCTCCAGACCTTAATCCCATAGAAAATCTGTGGAGGGAGCTGAAGGTTCGAGTTGCCAAATGTCAGCCTCGAAACCTTAATGACTTGAAGAAGATCTGCAAAGAGGAGTGGAACAAAATCCCTCCTGAGATGTGTGCAAACCTGGTGGCCAACTACGAGAAACGGCTGACCTCTGTGATTGCCAACAAGGGTTTTGCCACCAAGTACTAAGTCATGTTTTGCAGAGGGGTCATATACTTATTTCCCTCATTAAAATGCAAATCAATTCATAACATTTTTGACATGCGTTTTTCTGGATTTGTTTGTTGTTATTCTGTATCTCACTGTTCAAATAACCCTACCATTAAAATTATAGATTGATCATTTCTTTGTCAGTGGGCAAACGTACAAAATCAGCAGGGGATCAAATACTTTTTTCCCTCATTGTACGTATCAATGCCTGTTAATTGTTTTGAGAATCTGAATGGATGATGTTTTGGATCAGGGTTAAATAATTAAATGATCATCCAAAAATAATACTAAAATAACTAAAATAGTCATTGAGTCAGTCTTCTGCAAAACGCTGAAAATATAAATGTACAGCTTTGTATGAAAAGTTGTCTGATAATGCTGATTAGAATACATGGGAGCAGTCTGAAGTGGGAGCAGTCTGAAGTGGGAGCAGTCTGAAGCAGACATCTTCAGTCTAAAAACTGTACATTTGTTTGGTTGATTTTCTTGAAAGGTGGAAATAGAAACATTTTAATATTTACCAATATTTCAGGGAATTGAAAATGTGTTTAAAGAATCATAATCTATAGTGTATATGGTATTAGTCTCACATCTAAAATAACAAGGATGCTATGAAGGAGGTGAGAGGTCAATAGACGAATTAAGATGACAATGAAATCACAATGTTTATTGCCACCAGCGAAGACCTCAATCCAATGCCAATTAAGGATGTTTTTGTCCATGTAGCTCCTCGATCTGCCTTTGAAAGCGGTGCATTGGGCCCTGAGCAAATTTATACAGTGTTGGCGTGTGTTATCAGGAGGTTTTATGTGTCGCTCTATGAGCCATGCTGGCTCAGTGGTGGCTTTTGCAGTGTCATCAGAATGTGATTAGCAATAGGCTGACCTTCATAACAACACAATTTGAATGTACTACTGCTAGGGATTGTATAATGAATTCGTGATTTTATATAACAATCAATCTAAATAATGAGAACAATATATTTGTTAATGATCTTTATCATCAGATATGTGTGTAATTAATTGATAGTTGACCCTTAGTTGCTATAGCATAGTGACAAGTTATGGTAGGCCTACCCTTAAAGGTTAGTTTATTTTTTTATTTTTTTCCCTAATTTGCACTTATTGTTAGTATAAACTAAATAGACTAGGCTAGCCTAGCCCTTATGATAATCAATGTGGACAATAGTTTGTTTCCTTATTAAACAACTTAATGCGTTGTTGTTTTGGGAAAGGTTGGTCTGTCAGCAGGGGAAAATGCAGACCGCAGGTGCTCTGCTCTCTTTAAAGGCCATCTTCCTGTTTTTTTTTTTTTTTTCGTTTTTTAAGCAGGCGCTGGCCTATAATAAAAATAATAATATCACACTTTCAGATGCTCTGGTATAGGCTATAACATCATTAGACATTTCATTGTCCATAACATAGGCTATATTTTGTCCTTGTATGCATGTCATTAAGACGAGAGTTAATGGGCCTTAAATTGGTCTATAAAACTGCACACGCTTTAAGCATACATGTCGCCTAGCGCCCTGACAAGAGACAGGTCCATGAGATGTCAGGCGCAGCCTGGGTCTCGTGGGACAGTAAATGTTGCCAAGCGTGAAGTATCAGGGGAGCTGGAGTAGCACTCCACTTCAAATTATAGTGCGTGCTAAGCATGTGAGGGGAAAATGCATAATAGACTCAGTGTATTGGTGAACTAACCGAGCAAGCACTGAAAATAAGCAGGAATCAAATCAAATGATTGATTGAATGAATTAGTCTAAGTAGTGGCCCAGGGCCCACACTCCAGCCCCCGTGGAGAGGCTGAAGAAACACTTGTTGCTCCAGTGTTCGCTCACACCTGCCTTGGGCGCACATCTCATCTGTGATCTGAGATTTATACCCAATGCACAAGAGAAAGTGCATGCGTAATTCTGTAAATCAGAGAAAAACTTGCGCTACATATATTCACATAGTGTAAATAGTTCGATATGTTTCTTAATGAGAATAGAATAACATGGCGTATTCATTAGTAGGTCTAATTTGAAAACAGCTCTAAAAACCAGCTAGGCCTGTGTTATTGATAGCTTATCATCCACTGTGTGAACCTATTTGACCAACGCCTGTTTTGTCTGTAAATTAAGACAAGATCTCCTCAGTCCTTCCAATACTGCTTCCTGTGTAGGCTTATTGGGTAACAAGGTAGATATGAACATTTAATTATTGCATAGGCCCTCATTCGTATATCCTTAAACATCAGAGACACCAATCGCCTGGGTTGAATTCGTTCTCTCTGTCTGCCCAACATGACATGTCTGAACGAATGTAACTCATCAACCCACTTCGGTCCTGTCTCCGAAACCCTGCGCTCCCCAAAAACATATTGCAATAATCAGTCCAATTAGTGGAGGTCTAACAGAGAGCTTTCGGGTTAGCGGTGGGAGGTTGTCAAAATAGGGGGCGACTATTAGATGAAACGCGATCCCCATTCATCAGCATTGTAATAATCACCGCTCATGCCAGCCATGCGGGCCCAGCAAAGCTCTGATCAAAATGATCCGTGGAAACAAGAGGTTTATAAACACTGTCAAGGCGAGACGGGTACCTTGATTCGGCCTGTCACTGCCAGGTTCCTCCCGCCTGCAGTAGAAGCTTTGATCAGCACTTGTGACTGCGCAGTGGCCCAGCGGGCACTTTTCGCCTGCAAGGAATAAACGAATAGGCGCACCTTTAACCGCAAGGAGCACTACACCTGTGTAGGGCATTGCATTGCTATTGACAAGGAGTTGGAACAATATAGGCCTATTCTGTAATTGTAGGCCAGATTTATGTGTACGCCCAGTTGGCTCTTAGCGTTTTCTGTTCATGATCCCCAAAGGTCCTAGCAAACAGAATGGAGTATTGATTTGGGTTTTTGATTGGGTTTTGTGAAATTACTATTTTTAGTAGCATAGGCCTAATAGCTTAAACATTTTTTTTTTACATAGGCCTACACAAAGGCCTATCTCAGAACAGAATTTCAAGTGAATTTCATTAAATATTATTTTATGCTAGAGCAATGGGCCTAGACCTGTATAGGCCTAAAGTCTATGTGGCCTATAGACAGGTTCATACATTTTCTCAACAGCCAAATAGCCTATTCATAAGCATTTATCAGACAGGGTGTAGAACATAGTGGGACAGACGACCATTGTCACGCTCATCACAAAAGTTATCATAAACGGTCTGGGAGCTTTATGCCCGTAGTAGCTGGTCTGTCAAACAATGTTTGGGTGCTCATTTTAAACATGTGTGCTCGTTGCTTTTGCACCATGAAAACTTTTTCTTCAACCTCTCCTTTAGATTCGTTTTGAAGCACTATTTCGTGTCATTGATTTAAATGATAGGCAATTGGAAATTATAGCCTATTATGCACTGGTTATTTTGTTATTGAACATTTATTAAACATAATTTCATCGTGTGGCCTTGTATTTATATTGAGTGCCACAAATAATTGTAATAGATGTAGCCTATTATTATTATTATTATTATTATTATTATTATTATTATTATTATTATTATTATTATTATTATTATTAGTAGTATTAGTATTAGTATTAGTATTAGTATTAGTATTAATATTATTATTATTATTAATATTATTATTATTATTATTATTATTATTATTATTATTATTGTTACTAGTACTATTAGTATTAGTATTATTATCACATTTCCCTATGTTATAATACATTTGTAAGTGGATGAAGACGAGGAAACTACTCAGAGGTGTATATAACTAATGCTCCATCTAATATCGTTAAATTGGGAATTTGTATACCTATCTGAAAATTCATTTCAGCAGCCTTGTCCCCTGATGATTAGCATCAGTCAAGCTAATGCCTAAATACCACTCTGCAAACTGCAATACCACTCTGCAAACTGCAAACTGCGCTTCAGGCGAAATATGTCGAAAAAAGTCAATGTATTAAACACCGTTCCTTCTGTGAGTGAAAACATAACATGGAAACGGATAAGGGTCTTCTTACAAGATTATTAATCTCGGTGATAAAAAGGAAACTAGTTAGCGTGTGTTTTCATTCGGCGAAATTTGCCAACATATGATATAAAATACCGAGACGCATGTTAAAATGCATGATTTAATTTATGACTACAGTATGCATGCAATTTAACCTACAAGTGCATATGAGACATCCCACTGTCCTTTCACTAAAGACTGGTTTTCTTGCTATTGAGTGTCTTGGTTTACTTGGTCTGATTTAGAGCACAGTGGTCTGAATGAAGCTAGAGTAAAACTACAATATTAAAGAGAAATAGAGACGTAGGCCTATAGCCTAAATATTACCATACATATTGTTGTTGATCCTAAATATTACCATATATATTGTTGTTGGGCTTTTTGAGCCAGTATAACCTCACACTTTTGTATTTTAAATTTGCCATGCGTGCTTAAGGCAATACATCTTGAAATCTTAAAATAAGATAACCGATGAAAATGACCCTATATTCATCGTTGACAATAATGGCACTATTTCTATATTCAATGTAACGAATCTTGCGTGTTGACAAGACGAGCAGTCTACACTTTACCTCGAGACTTGTGGAGAGGCTCGGGCTGGCTGCACCCTTGCGGAGCAATAGGCTACGCTGTGATCACTGGCACTGCACCACAGGTTGGAGCAGCTCGAGTTCGCCTGGAAGAAGCAAGGCAACCGAGGTCCATTTTCATTGAAGGCACAACAACACAGAGCATAACTCTTTTTCATCTCTTGCCACATTTACAACCCTTTCCTATTATACTACAAGCGTTAGCGATTCAATAATTTCACACAACATATAATTTTGCTGAGCTTTCTTGTGGTCTGAGGTGTTATTAAGTTAACAGCAAAATCAGAAAGCTCTTCGGATCAAAGCTGAAACAGGTTTTTTGTGCTCTAATTTACAGAAAGCAGATAACTGAGACGCGTTTAAGATCTGTGGACGGAAAGAGACCTGGCCTAGTGTAATACTTTACTGGTGAGTGTAAATTGACTTAATGAAGAGGTCCCCCTGTGATGCAATAGAAATCTATCAGCTGATCAATTATCCACTCCACCGGTTAATGGATAATGACATATCCACAATAGGCAGCCTCACTCAGAACAATTATTTTTATCGGGAGTTTTTTTTAGAAGACATCATGAGTAGATCTATATTTAAAAACTATTAACATATATTTCTTAAATCCTATCATCTCCAAACTCATGATGTCTTCATTATCAAGCACGAGCTTTCGTTCCCCTCAGAAAGCCTTAGAGAGCGCGAGCTGTCCCCTCCTCTCTCTCCCAGACTAGTCTTTGCAGAATACACCTCTCTCAACCGTTTGTTTTATTATTCAGGCACCTTGTGAGTTTTCCCTAATGCTACAGTATTCCACATTGTACAGTTCCTGGTGGTGTGCCCACAAGATGCCTGCCTGCCTTGTTATTTTGTCATACCCTCATGTGCATTAAATAATGCATGGTTAATTACACCAGAGGTTGTCAATGCGAACATGATCTAGCAGGGGTTAAACTACGATTGGAAGGTGTGGGAACTGTCTTCAAATCTGGGCACTTTTCTATGACCAATCTTTAGCAGAAATCAATTTAATTCAACTGTCTCCCATTCCTGGAACACGTCCACAGCGGCACCAGTTTGCCCAAGTTATTCAACTTGAGGATATACTGTTTCTATAGACTTTTGTCACTGTGTCAAAACATGTCAAATAATACCACATATTTCGGGTAACAATTTGTATTGTTCCCCCAGCAATGTTTATTCACGCCTAGCCTATAGTTGAAATATAATTTCTATCCCATGATGTGCCAGGTGCATTGTGTAGGCCTACATAAAATTCCTTATTACAATGTAAGCATTAGATGGCACATCATTAATAAGCAGGAATAGTGGTGACTGTGTATACACTTGTGGATTGTGCATGGTTCCTGGTTATGGACATGAACATTGGGGTCCTGTGCGCGCACTTGCTACGCGCTTTGGCGCCATCCTCCCCAGAAAACAGGGATCACTGCTCCACAGCTTCTCGCTCTTTGGCTGCCTCGAATGTCTGTCAAACTCGGGAGAAAAATAAATGTACAGGAAAAATCTGGGCAATATTTCTATTGGTAGGCGAGCTTGGATAGAAAGGGACAATCAGTCAGTGGGGCCAGGGAGCCACCTCAAAGCATATCGGGTTACTTTGAATGACAGCGTAACCATGACAAATAATTTGACTAAAACTATTGTTTTATCCTCGCCATCCCCGGGTCAGATATCCAACCAATCACAGTTCACATAATCGCTTTTCTTGCCAGCTTAGAATAATATTATTAAAACAAGCGAGCGAGCCTGGTCTTCAGGAGTAGGTTATGTTGAAACGAAATAGAAAAGGTAGAGACCGACTGTGGAAGGAGTAAACACTTTCTATCGGTGTACTTGATGGGAATGCTGTGCATTTTGTATGGCCATTCATGAATGGGACTTTAGTTTTTACATTTCGATTGGATTTTATATTTTGATACAGCCTACTTTTGGAGACCTTCATGGTCGTTCGTGGACGTACAGTGTAGGCTACTTGCATTAATGTCTTAGCCATAAAAGAGGACGTGGAAGTAGAGCAAAACATACCTGTTTATTAACTTGCAACCATGTCTATGCTTCCAACTTTTGGCTTTACGCAAGAGCAAGTTGCGTGCGTCTGCGAGGTCCTCCAACAAGGTGGAAACATCGAACGGCTCGGGCGCTTTTTGTGGTCTTTACCCGCGTGTGAGCACCTCCACAAAAATGAAAGTGTTCTCAAAGCCAAAGCTGTGGTCGCCTTTCACAGAGGAAATTTCAGAGAGCTTTATAAGATACTTGAGAGCCACCAATTTTCCCCTCACAACCACCCGAAGCTGCAGCAGCTGTGGCTCAAAGCACATTACATCGAGGCGGAGAAGCTCCGAGGCCGCCCTCTCGGGGCTGTGGGAAAGTACCGTGTCCGCAGAAAGTTCCCCCTGCCTCGGTCTATCTGGGATGGCGAGGAGACAAGTTACTGTTTCAAAGAGAAGAGCCGGAGCGTGCTCAGAGAATGGTACACGCATAACCCCTACCCTTCCCCGCGAGAGAAGAGGGAGCTCGCCGAGGGCACCGGGTTGACAACCACACAAGTCAGTAACTGGTTCAAAAACAGACGGCAAAGAGACCGCGCTGCAGAAGCTAAGGAAAGGTACGAGTAAGTAAATGTTTACTCGTTGTCTTATTGCTTATATTTTCAATGTTTATGTGTGCGTAAAAGTCTGGACGCTGACTTTACCTTGTATTATTTGTTAGGAAATACTGACTCCTACATTTTATCCTCTCATTTCAAATCAGGTTATTCTAAATTAAATAATATTGTATTTTAAGCTATCATTGATAATAATTATAACTTTGATAAACACAAGCAAACTAATATCATGCTATTATTATTTTACCATTTAACCTATCCATAGGGTTAAATGACGCATGCCTATAAATATGAACACTAGTTAAATTTAAAAGAAAACGTAAGGAATTATCCTTAAAGATATAGAGGACTTGAACGTGTACATGTAGGCCTGGGTTAGCTGTTTTGCACACAAAACAAAGTTCCTTGAATGCCAGGATGTTGATATTCTGCTAGAGGGTGGTAGTTATTTTGCTATTGCTTACTGAGCTGTTTGTACATTTCAAAGTTTCGAAATTATAGGCCTACTGTAAAGAGGACATTTAATGTCTTTAGTCATGTGTTCACTCAGAGGGTGTCTTCTTTCACCCGCTGGTGACTTATTCAAGCTGAAACCACTGCGTAAATCAGGCCTTCCCACTTTAAAACCATGAGTCATTGCGTTGCGACCGTGAATGTATGCCTAATACAGGTTTAGCAATAATTATGCATGTCATTTACGCCTGCCAGCTTGTGTGTATACAATTGAGGTTTGACATTATGCCTTCATACCCATATAAGCCCAAACTAACTGTCTAGACCAGTTTAGATATCATTCAAATGGCTCAACATTTTTTTCCTAACGTTGACATGCTGGACTACGGTAGTGACAAATGTCTATTCGTCCTCATTATGGCTATAGGGTAAGTGGTGTTTGATCAAATGTGTTTAGAAACGGCTAAATGCAATTCAGATTTCTAATAATAGTCTAATTATAGCAATAATATAATAACAGTTAAGTTATAAATATAATATAAATTACCTAGTGTGTGTGTGTGTGTGTGTGTGTGTGTGTGTGTGTGTGTGTGTGTGTGTGTGTGTGTGTGTGTTTGCGCTCGCTCTTAACGCTCTTGTGATGACTGCATTTAGTAGCCAGTTTGTATTATGCGGCCAAACAAAATCTGCACGATGAGACTAGATGACGCAAGAAAATCGAACACTGATCCTTGTTTCAGAAAGGCTTTGACACATGAATTTCACACATTGTTGTTTTAACAGCTGCATAGCCTTCTATAACTTCTTATAAAAAATACAACATAGGCCAATGACAGCAACGACATAACCTACACTGCTCATTTACCAGTTCCTTTTCATCCATAGGCCTGAAACGTGTATATTAAAATCTGTACTCCTACTAAATTCTTAATCTAACAGCTCAGGATAATTATGATGAGCCTATAGGCGTATGTGTCGTTTGCAGGCGAATGCATTTTTGTAAAGGCTACCTGACAATATGGGCTAATGTAGGCTACATTCTAATTTACCATATTATTCTATTTCCTTTTTACAGGGAAAACAACGAAAACTCCAACACCAACAGCCACAACACATTGACTTCTTCCATGAATGGAAATAAAACACTTTTGGGGAGCTCAGACGACGACAAAACGCTTTCAGGTACTCCGGATCACACTTCGTCGAGCGCGGCTATGCTCCTCGCTTCAAACTCAGGGCTGCAGATGCACGGCCTCGCGCCTCCACCTGGGCCTAGCGCCATCCTCGTGCCCAGCCATGACTCTGTGCACCATCATCACTCTTTGAACGACACTATACTGAACCCTATGTCGTCCAACCTGGTCGACCTCGGCTCTTAAACACGGGACCCTGTTGGGAAAGGGACTTTCTGAGAGCACGTGGATGTTTGAGAAAAGATTCAGGCACTTGAGGCAAATGGAAAGAACAGAGTCAGGAAAATGTGGCGCACGCGATGAGAGGTGAGATGGTAGGCGTTTAGCTGAACAGGCTGAGCTGAAAGGTATTTTACCGGAATGTAATAACATGTTATACTGTTGAAAACAATAACAATAAAATGTATTAATTCTTGTTACAATTATGTTATTATTTTAGGGGATACATACAGTGAGGGAAAAAAGTATTTGATCCCCTGCTGATTTTGTACGTTTGCCCACTGACAAAGAAATTATCAGTCTATAATTTTAATGGTAGGTTTATTTGAACAGTGAGAGACAGAATAACAACAAAAAACTCCAGAAAAGCGCATGTCAAAAATGTTATCAATTTATTTGCATTTTAATGAGGGAAATAAGTATTTGACGCCTCTGCAAAACATGACTTAGTACTTTGTGGCAAAACCCTTGTTGGTAATCACGGAGGTCAGACGTTTCTTGTAGTTGGCCACCAGGATTGCACACATCTCAGGAGGGATTTTGTCCCACTCCTCTTAGCAGATCTTCTCCAAGTCATTAAGGTTTCGAGGCTGACGTTTGGCAACTCGAACCTTCAGCTCCCTCCACAGATTTTCTATGGGATTTAGGTCTGGAGACTGGCTAGGCCACTCCGGGACCTTAATGTGCTTTTTCGTGAGCCACTCCTTTGTTGCCTTGGCCGTGTGTTTTGGGTCATTGTCATGCTGGAATACCCATCCACGACCCATTTTCAATGCCCCGGCTGAGGGAAGGAGGTTCTCACCCTAGATTTGACGGTACATGTGCTCCTAATCTCAGCTCGTTACCTGTATAAAAGACACCTGGGAGCCAGAAATCTTTCTGATTGAGAGGGGGTCAAGTACTTATTTCCCTCATTAAAAAGCAAATGAATTTAAAACATTTTTGACATGCGTTTTTCTGGATTTTTTTGTTGTTATTCTGTCTCTCACTGTTCAAATAAACCTACCATTAAAATTATAGACTGATCATTTCTTTGTCAGTGGGCAAACGTACAAAATCAGCAGGGGATCAAATACTTGTTTCCCTAACTGTATCAACAGATGCATAAACTCCAAGTAAGGTACCCCATGACCTTTTGTTTACACATAGGTTTTCCAAGAGAGCCATATTCAGTTTGATTTTGTTTTGGGTTATCATCGGGAAGTGTTTTACTATCACGAGAGCCTTATGTGAACGATTACAGATTATCATCTTTTATTATTTGTTATTTTTAAATCATTTGGAAAGCGACTGCATGTCAACTCTGCGATTAATAAAAAAAAAACATAAACAAATCGATCCCACTATAGTTTTATATAAACCTTTACAATTAAAACGAAGAAAATGAGAAGTTGTTTAATTTATAATATTTCAGATTTTTTCTTTGAAACATGGCAATTCATTTTTATGGAATTTGTTTTTGCATATCACAGTATCCATTAAGAAATATTTAATATGATGGAAAACACCACTTGTGACGTTTTGCTAAATGCTTTAGAACTCACATTTAAAACTATTGTTGACCTTAATGTCAAGAGGTGCGTCAAGTATAGGAGGAGCCCGTGATTTGCGTCGATTAATTATTTCGGAAAAGGGGACAGAATGCCTAGCCTGAAAATAGATATGTGTTATGCCTCTGAGTTATGATTAGTCTATCAAGCAGGCTATGCCTATAGCCTGTAAACCGGATGCAAAGGCAGCGCAATATGACACCTGGTTGTTCTCTATTTTTCTTGCAATAGGCTAAGACTTGGGTCTATATCATTTCTCGAAATGTAATGTGACCAGACAAAATGTCAGTAGCCTACAAAGTCTTTGAAAACGTAAAAGCTTATTTGTCTATATAAGTTTAGTCAGTTTTTCTTGTCTTGTTATGTTCGAGTTTGAAGATGTATGATGAAGGTGTATGGCGCTTATGCTGCGTCTATACAGGCAGCCCAATTTTGATATTTTTCATGCTAATTGCTCTTTTGACCAATCACATCAGATCTTTTCACATCAGCTCTATAAGGCTTTATAGGTCCAGAACCCCAGTGTCCATGCGTATTACACTTTTACCGAGAAATGTGCTTTTTAGGTTTGGCCTAGGCCTAATATGGCTGTGCTGAGATTGCGTGAGCCTCCCTCCGCCCGCCCCCTTCCAATATAGGCTAATGATGATGAAATCTCTACTGAAATCTATCATAACTGCAAAACAAGTGCAACACTTTTGCAACATACTTGTTATACAAATTGGACATTGTTCATTGTGCCCGTTAACTGCATACATGGACTGCTGTGTGTTCTAGGGCCTACAATTTATTGTTATTATATTTGTTCGGTCGTGAGTCCCGAAGAGAAAAAACGAGAAACAACTCCTCTCACGGTTCTGCCCCATATACCATGGCTTTTGGTGCAGTGTAGAGTTTTTTTGTTTTTTTTTTACAGTAGACTATTTTACAGTATGTCATATGTCTATGGAATAGAATGAAAGCATGAACCTGACTACGGCGGTCAGTCTATGTGGCATTATTTTAAAAACAGGACTGAAGAGTGCATTGGGTATTATCAAGAAAAGCTGACCGAAATGACGTAGACTATAACGGAGCTTGATGTTCAAGTGATGACACTTAATCTTTCCTCAAGCAGATGAGAACAAAAGTGCGTTGTTCACGGAGACAAACACAAAACTAGAAACATGTTGAAAGATGGCACTTTGTTTGAATAGCTTTTAGCCACCACCTCCCGTCAACCAATCTCTTCTACTTTCAAAGTCTTGTAGAATATTTCTAAAAACAACATTGACATATTCCCTTTTTGAGGAATTGTCGGTCTTCATTATTTATTTATTTTTGTCATTTAGCAGACGCTCTTATCCAGAGCGACTTACAGTTAGTGAATACATTTTTCATACTGGCCCCCCGTGGGAAAAGAACCCACAACCCTGGCGTTGCAAATGCCATGCTCTACCAGCTGAGTTACACCGGGCCTTACATAGTTGCATCTCTCTATTCAAATTGGATAGCTGGCGCGATTCTAAGTTTGAGATGCGTCGACCCAATTCCATGTTTTGAATATGATCTTTACAATAAAAAAAACTGATTTTGCACTGTGGCCTTGGACTATGTGAATTCAGATATAAGCAAGATGCTACTCAAGGTATGCATTTATATTGGCCTACTTTGCACAGCATTCGTAAAATTGTGGGTATAACCAAATGTTTTTCTTGAGTGGTAAACATCACACCTTGTTGGCTCATGGACCAAAAAGTCATTGACGTATTGTATAAGTATTCAGTCCTCTCTCTTTATAATTAGCAAACATTTTAATGGATACTCAAACCAAATACTTTGGTTCTCACAAAACATATATTTTAATTCCTGGGAAGTGCACGGTTCTGCTTTTGACTTTCTCTCTCTTTCTCCAACAGCTAAAATCCGAATTTTAACTAGCTTGTATGAGTGCAGCATGTGTGCCTAAAGAGGAGCGGGAAGGTTGTTAAACTTTTGGGCATAAGATGTTACAAAACTCTGTCGGCATTAACAAGAACCTTTGGTTATAAATGCAATGCAATATGTTGGTTTAATGCTGGAAAGACGGTTTATGGGAAAATGACTCAACAACTGCAACAACAAAAAGTAATGGAAACTAACTAAACAATAGTGCATTTTTGCACTGCATTCCACAGTCTCTCTCTCTCTCTCGAATTTTACAAAGTGGCTAAATACGTGGCAGGTGTAATTTCAGTGGTAATATCCAATTTGCTCAGTGGTATTATATTGACTGTAACAATTGTTGCTGACTTTAGGCTCCGGTGCAGATAACAGCCTTCCAGTACTTGTAATTGTACAAGTATAGACAATTAATTCTTAGAACAATATACCCATGGACTTGCGCAATGTTTTCGACATGTAAACAAGTGTCCAGTAGACAGAAAGCAGAATAGGTCACTTGAGCCTTCCCCAAATAAGCCGATTAATAAGTCCTAAATCAATGAGAAACCTAATAACCATGTGTTCTAAGCATATAATTAATTTTCATTTCAAGGCTGAATCTTAACTTGAGATGTGCACGTACAACTTCCGCACATATCTTTCACCGACACCAACGCATGCTTTACACAATGTAATATTTATGCACGGGTTTTCTCAATGCACCCCTTTGCCAATATTGTATAACAGTATGGGGTATATACAAAGTGAGACCATTCTATTTCCATTAAAAAATCCATCTATTTGACACACAAATATTTTTTTGAAATGGGTCACGGGCATCACCAGATCCAGAAGCGAATGCCTTTTTAAGCAAATGGAGACCTCTCTCACCCAGGCACTGGAGCAGCCTGCTGTTAGACCATACAGCATGTAATTCATTGTGTGGGCCCTTACACTTTAACTATGGGTTTCGCTTGACCTTTATACTGGAACTCATTGGAATATTTGATTAGTCTGTAGGCATGAATCTTCTGTTCATACCCATGCGTCAGATTACGCACATGTAGGACTGACTTACATTTGCATTGTTCTATAATTAATTTGTCAAATATTACTATATATATAGTATATGTCAGATAGGTATTTAAATGCAAGATTGTATTCAATTGAAATGTAATTCTAGACAATATCATTCGCCTAATAATATTATTTATTTATTGTGTTGCTTGTCAAGATTTTGGGCTGTGATTGTTGTCATGGGTTTAAATTCTTTGTGATTTAATCTGATAAGGTTTTCCTGATAACATTTCGATTTTAGCAAACTATGAATAACAAACTAAGGACCATATTTTTATATTCAAAGCTATTGTTTTCTAAAAGCCATTTAGATATATATTTTTAAATTATACAATTCAACGAATGTAGGCTATTGTTATGCGATTGGGCAAGTCTCCTAACCAAGCAACATGTTCAATGAAAACCTTTGCGGACATGTTGACATAATACCCATAGCTAGCTTTTAATTACAAGTGAATAAAGGATAGGTGTTAGACATATTTATTTCTAGGCCTGTATAAGGCTCGTTTCAGCAGTAGACTAAACATTATTGTGGCTGAAAGGTAATATTATTTGCGTTCAATATGACCGTACCCTTGACAGAAAATCAATAACGTATACCTTATCAGCTGCTGGACCTGATCTAATCGATAGTAGACTGTCAATATAGCCACATTCCATAATATGCAGCTATCAACGGATCAAAGGAAATCTATTACCTGTAAACTCATTTAGAACATTTTTACCATCAACACTGAAATCTTGACTAAAGTTATTTAAAGGTGCAGCCTTTCATTTTATTCTGTGATACAGATGCATTGGAGGATGTTACATGACCTGAAGCTAGGCCTACCTATACCTATAAAATTGATCCAGTGTTTTGATACTAAACTCACTCATGTTTATGCATGTTGACAGCCTACTCAGACAGTCAGTCATCGGAATCAGCTAGCTGAATAGCACAAGGCACACAAATGTAATTACAACCGTTCAGTTTAGTTTCACTTGTTGTTCCTATATTTTTTGGACTATAAAGTCACATAGACAGGACTTCTGTTGACAAGGAAGTAGCACAAAATGATATTCAAGACAACTAAAGAACATTCTAATCCCCCGTACAATTGTCCTTTTTACATTGACTAAAAGACTCCCAAATAATAATAATAATAATAACAATAATTATTATTATTATTGTTGTTCTTGCTGTCATTATATAATTAAGCAATAAGACCTGAGGGGGTGTGGTATATAGCCAATATAACATTTCTGAGGGCTGTTCTTAAGCACAACGTGAAGCAGAGTGCCTGGATACGGCCCTTAGCCATGGTATATTGGCCATATACTACAAACCCCCGAGGTGCCTCATTGCTATTATAAACTAGTTACCAACATAATTATAACAGTAAACAAGTAATTTGCATCATACCCCTGCTATATTGTCTGAAATAACCCAAACGACCCAGTTTATAATATTAATTATACATTATAGTTGTAATTGTCATAGCCTACCAATCATCAACATCCGTTAATAACTATCGATTACAGTGGTGTGATGGAGTGTTTTGTGCACAGTTGAGAACTATTCCATTGGGTAAGGTACAATGGGATGTGTAGATTACAACGTTTCTTGGCCCAGAATATATTGCATCCCCTAAAACGAGATAAAACGGTGGGGGAAACAGACGGTGTTCTGTTACGGTCAACGAAGAGCGCCCAATAGGCAGGGGAGTAGGCTATAACCAGAGGCTAAGAATTAATGCACTGCACTCCCCCTGTACGCATACAGTTACAACACCGCTGCTGCCTGTCACAGACGCTGACCTTTGCTTGAGTGAATGGTCACTGTTCAGGCCTACTCCTCCTGAGACTTATCGTGACACAAAGGGAACCCTGTCACAAGTGGAGTCAAAGTCGAGCTGGCTGTATATTTTGTGACCTGTATACATATCATGTGGTGTTTGGTTGTAGGAAAAACTACTCCATCTCACATAAATTGTACATTTAGAAATTCAGATGACGCAGGCCATGTTGATTCCATCAAGTTCAGCAGCGATAGTTTTTCCAGAGGCGTCACATGACACCATATCGTTAAATCAGTCCACCCAGAGATTAACTAGACCATTATTTATGCATTTTTTGTGCATTCATTCGGAACGCAATGGGGCAGATTAAATCATGTACAAACCTTATAAGTAGTATAGCACACAATACTGATTTAACTGGTGTTTTGATGTCGTATATCAACTGACAGCATAAAAATGTTTTACATCTTAACTCAGCAGCTATGAGGTGTTACAGACTTCCATTTATGTTTTGAGGTTGGACTTTAGCACCTGAAGCATTTTAGCACATAGGGCGCACCAATTGGTGTCACCTCGTTAGTCAGAATGTGTTACACCTGTGCTGTTTGCCATCTCGTTAGTGGGAAGGTGTTTCACCTGTGCTGGTCCAGGTGCTATTTAAGAGTGTCTGGCCCTGTGCTCCAGCTGTCTTGAGAGATGTGGAGGGTCAACACCTTTAGTTGGCTCGCCCTATTTGATTTCTAGAAAAACAAACCTTTGTCTGATCTTCCCAGTTTTTGTTTTGCTCAACTTTTTGGTTTGCTTCCTGTCTTTAAGTTTGTGGGGTTTTCTATTTTTTGCTTCTTATTGGGCAAATTTAGTGGGTGCTCATTGTGGGTGTCTTCCAGTTGTTGCTAGTGAACTTTCAGTGGACACCCCCATGAGTGTCTTTCAGAAGCCCCCCTTAAAACCCCACCCGTTTCGTTTTGGTTGTGTTCAGTGACTCTTTGTTAGTTCCCTCTTCCGTTTGAGCGGCATTATTAGGTTTTCTAGCTGGGGAACGTAACAGAGGTCAAATTATTCTTAAAAGCCTATTGTAGAACTATACTGAAATTACTGTCAGACCAGAAAAAGTATGAATTAACTAAAAATATTTCTGTAATTATTTGAGCTTTAACATGCTGAGTATGTTAGTAAAGGGGTGTTCTCTTCCATTATCTGTGATCTAATCAGTCTCTGAAGTATGGCCACTTTTGTTGGTGTTATTGTCAAGAGAGACCCTAATATTCCCATTCAACCTATTGCATTTGTGGCAAAAACATTAAATCTATAGCGGTTAACACTGGAATAACTGATAGTTATTATTTGAATTACTGATGGGTTGAGGAATCTGAAGTGGTCTGTCACATAATAATTTAACACGTTCATTATTTTTTTCCCGTAGTTATTATACATTGACTACACTATCACTCCTATTTCATATGTCACAGCGATTCACCGATACATATACTATGATGCTGGTAAAGTTTTGTTTCAGTAGCTATAGTTAGCTAGCTAACTATCTAGCTAGGTGTCATCATCTAAAATACCCCTAATTTATAAGACAGTTCTTATTTGATTAATGATGGTCGGACACACCTATGTGAAGCTAGCCACAATAAAGATTAGCCACAATAGTGGAATTTGATGTTCGCCTTCAAAATAAAGGTCTCTCATTGAAGGTGATGTAAATTAATACAAGTAGTGGAATTATGCCATAATGGAATAGATCATGCTAAACAAGGTTGGAATGTTGTTAAATCAATTCTACAAAAGACAATAATTTGTTATTTTGACAAAAATTAGACTTTAGAATTGCATTGGTGGCACACTTATTTCACAGTACAGCCTTACCTATGGATTGTGGATCAATGACATGGGGTATCTGTTATGAATACTCAGGGAGAAAAAGGTGTAGATTCACGGGCAGAGCGAACTGAACTAAATAAGGAGCAAATGAGACCAGGTGAGTAACAAACACAGGTGAAATCAATGAACAAATATGAAAGACAGGGCTACGTTCAAGAACACAAAGAAACAGGGCTACGTTCAAGAACACAAAGAAACAGGGCTACGTTCAAGAACACAAAGAAACAGGGCTATATTCAAGAACACAAGATGGACAAAAATAAATAAATACAGAACTATATTCAAGAACACAAGTTGGACTAAGAAAATAAATACAGAACCCCCCCCGGAAGGAGAGGCTGAGGGCGACCCCCAGTCGGTCACAGAAGGCTCGCCACACCCGGGAGACAAACTGGGGCCCGCGGTCAGAGACGATGTCCTCCGGAATCCCATACAGACGGTACACCTGCTGGAACATACACTCAGCCAATTCCATGGCGTTAGGTAAATGAGGAAGAGGAACCAGACAACACATTTTTGAAAAACTGTCTACTATTGGCAAAGGTTGAAGCTTACCGGAAGGGAGATGACGAGGGCTTTTGGTTTGGGCACAGACTGGACAGGAGAGTATGTAATCCCTGACATCGGATGCCAGTGAGGACCACCAGAATTTACGGGCTAGAGGTTTGGTGGTTTGTGTAATGCCCGGATGTCCTGACCCCAAGGACGTGTGACACCATTGCATCAATTGGGGTCTAACAGCTGCTGGTACGTAACTCTTCCCAGCTGGTGTCTCAGGAGGAGCCGGGTCTGAGGTTAGGGCTTCCTGTATGGCAGAGTGAACCTCCCACTGTACCGGTCCCATAATGCAAGAGGAAGGAAGAATGGGTGTAGGGTCTGAGTTACTGGTCAGAAGGTCAAACTGGCAGGAGAGAGCATCAGCTTTTACATTTTTCTTTCCAGGGATGTAAGTAACATGAAAATAGAAGCATGTGAAGAAGAGAGCCCAGCGGGCTTGTCTGGAGTTTAACCTCTTGGCCCCTCTGATATATTCCAGATTATGATGATCTGTTAGGACGAGAAAGGGATGTTTTGCGCCCTCCAACCAGTGGCGCCACTCCTCGAGGGCCAGCTTGATGGTGAGGATTTATCTGTTCCCCACATCGTAATTCCTCAAGCGGCGGACAACTTCCTGGAGAAGAAGGCACAAGGATGTGATTTTGGAGGTGTTCCCACCCACTGAGAGAGTATGGCTCCTACTCCTACTTCGGAGGCATCCACCTCCAGGTTGAAAGGAAGGATCGGATCAGGTTGGCGAAGGACAGGAGCTGAGGTGAAGAGGCGTTTCAAGTTGTTACATTTACATCATTTAGCAAACACTCTTATCCAGAGCGACTCACAAATTGGTGCATTCAATTTATGATAGCCAGTGGGACGACCACTTTTATTTTTTTTAATGGTGGGGGGGGGGGGGGGGGGTAGAAGGATTACTTTATACTATTCCAGGTATTCCTTAAAGAGGTAGGGTTTCAAGTGTCTCCGGAAGGTGGTCAGTGACTCCGCTGTCCTGGCATCTTTTGAAAGCAGTCAGGGCGGTATCAGTCCATTGAAGGGTCCGGGTCTTTTGGCTGGTAAGGGCAGTGAGGGGAGCGGCAGTAGAACTGAAGTTTCAAATGAACCGGCGATAGAAGTTGGAGAACCCAATGAAACATTGGAATTCCTTAACGGTGGTGGGTTTGGGCCAGTTTCTGATGGCGGTGACTTAGTTCTCATCCATGCTGACCCCTCCAGGTGTCAGTACGAAACCGAGGAAGTTAGAGGTTACATGGAAGGTGCTCTTTTCAGTCTTCACATAAAGGTTTTGGTCAAGGAGCCGTTGAAGAACCTTTTGTCCATGCTGTATGTGTTCCTTCAGGGAGTGGGAGTAAATCAGGATGTCATCAATGTAGACGATGAGAAAGCGGTTGATCATATCCTGGAAAATCTTGTTCATAAAGGATTGGAAGATGGCGGGGGCGTTAGTAAGGCCGCAGGGCATGACCAGGTATTTGTAGTACCTTCGTCCGGTGATAAAGGCCGTCTTCCATTTGTCGCCTGCACGTATATGGATAAGGTTATATGCACTTCGTAGGTCGAGTTTTGTATAGATGTTGGCACGGCCCACTTGTTCAAGGGTCGCTGGGATCAGAGGAACAGGGAAATGGTTCTTGACCGTGACGTCATTCAGGGAACGGTAATCAATACATGGACGGAGACCACCGTCCTTTTTACCAACGAAGAAGAAGCTGGATGCAGCCGGGGAAGAAGAAGGACGAATGAAACATTTTTACATTTACATTTTAGTCATTTAGCAGACGCTCTTAACCAGAGCGACTTACAGGAGCAATTAGGGTTAAGTGCCTTGCTCAAGGGCACATTAACGTCATTTAGCAGACGCTCTTAGCCAGAGCGACTCACAAATTGGTGCGTTCACCCTATAGCCAGTGGGATAACCACTTTACAATTTGGTGGGGGGGGGGGGGGTTAGAAGGAATACTTTATCCTATCCCAGGTATTCCTTAAAGAGGTGGGGTTTCAAATGTCTCCGGAAGGTGGTGAGTTACTCCGCTGTCCTGGCGTCGTGAGGGAGCTTGTTCCACCATTGGGGTGCCAGAGCAGCGAACAGTTTTGACTGGGCTGAGCGGGAGCTATGCTTCCGCAGAGGAAGGGGAGCCAGCAGGCCAGAGGTGGATGAACGCAATGTCCTCGTTTGGGTGTAGGGACTGATCAGAGCCTGAAGGTACAGAGGTGCCGTTCCCCTCACTGCTCCATAGGCAAGCACCATGGTCTTGTAGCGGATGCGAGCTTCAACTGGAAGCCAGTGGAGTGTGCGGAGGAGGGGGGTGACGTGAGAGAACTTGGGAAGGTTGAACACCAGACGGGCTGCGGCATTCTGGATGAGTTGTAGGGGTTTAATGGCACAGGCAGGGAGCCCAGCCAACAGCGAGTTGCAGTAGTCCAGACGGGAGATGACAAGTGCCTGGACCAGGACCTGCGCCGCTTCCTGTGTAAGGCAGGGTCGCACTCTCCGAATGTTGTAGAGCATGAACCTGCAGGAGCGGGTCACCGCCTTGATGTTGGCGGAGAACGACAGGGTGTTGTCCAGGGTCACGCCTAGGCTCTTCGCACTCTGGGAGGAGGACACAGCGGAGTTGTCAACCGTGATGGCGAGATCATGGAACGGGCAGTCCTTCCCCGGGAGGAAGAGCAGCTCCGTCTTGCCAGGGTTCAGCTTGAGGTGGTGATCCGTCATCCATACTGATATGTCTGCCAGACATGCAGAGATGCGATTCGCCACCTGGTTATCAGAAGGGGGAAAGGAGAAGATTAGTTGTGTATCGTCAGCGTAGCAATGATAGGAAAGGCCATGTGAGGATATGACAGAGCCAAGTGACTTGGTGTATAGGGAGAAAAGGAGAGGGCCCAGAACCGATCCCTGGGGGACACCAGTGGTGAGAGCACGTGGTGCGGAGACAGCTTCCCGCCACGCCACTTGGTAGGAGCGACCGGTCAGGTAGGACGCAATCCAGGAGTGAGCCGCGCCGGAGATGCCCATCTCGGAGAGGGTGGAGAGGAGGATCTGATGGTTCACAGTATCAAAGGCAGCAGACAGGTCTAGAAGGACAAGAGCAGAGGAGAGAGAGTTAGCTTTAGCAGTGCGGAGAGTCTCCGTGACACAGAGAAGAGCAGTCTCAGTTGAATGACCAGTCCTGAAACCTGATTGGTTTGGATCAAGAAGGTCATTCTGAGAGAGATAGCAGGAGAGTTGGCTAAAGACGGCACGCTCAATAGTTTTGGAAAGAAAAGAAAGAAGGGATACTGGTCTGTAGTTGTTGACATCAGTGGGGTCGAGTGTTGGTTTTTTGAGAAGGGGAGTAACTCTCGCTCTCTTGAAGACGGAAGGGACATGGCCAGCGGTCAAGGATGAGTTGATCAGCGAGGTGAGGTAGGGGAGAAGGTCACCGGAGATGGTCTGGAGAAGGGAGGAGGGGATGGGGTCAAGCGGGCAGGTTGTTGGGCGGCCTGCAGTCACAAGTCGCAGGATTTTATCTGGAGAGAGAGGGGAGAAAGAAGTCAAAGCATAGGGTAGGGCAGTGTGAGCAGGACCAGCAGTGTCATTAGACTTAACAAACGAGGATCGGATGTCGTCAACCTTCTTTTCAAAGTGGTTGACGAAGTCATCCACAGAGAGAGAGGAGGGGGGGGGAGGGGGGGGGGGATTCAGGAGGGAGGAAAATGTGGCAAAGAGCTTCCTAGGGTTAGAGGCAGATGCTTGGAATTTAGAGTGGTAGAAGGTGGCCTTAGCAGCAGAAACAGATGAAGAAAATGTAGAGAGGAGGGAGTGAAAAGATGCCAGGTCGGCAGGGAGTTTAGTTTTCTTCCATTTCCGCTCCGCTGCCCGGAGCTCTGTTCTGTGAGCTCGCAATGAGTCATCAAGCCACGGAGCTGGAGGGGAGGACCGAGCCGGCCGGGAGGATAGGGGACACAGAGAGTCAAAGGATGCAGAAAGGGAGGAGAGGAGGGTTGAGGAGGCAGAATCAGGAGATTGGAGGGAGAAGGATTGAGCAGAGGGAAGAGATGATAGGATGGAAGAGGAGAGAGTAGTGGGAGAGAGAGAGCGAAGGTTGCGGCGGCGCATTACCATCTGTGTAGGGGCAGAGTGAGTAGTGTTGGAGGAGAGGGAGAGAGAAAAGGAAACAAAGTAGTGGTCGGAGACTTGGAGGGGAGTTGAGGTGAGATTAGTAGAGGAGCAGCATCTAGTGAAGATGAGGTCAAGCGTATTGCCTGCCTTGTGAGTAGGGGGGGACGGTGAGAGGGTGAGGTCAAAAGAGGAGAGGAGTGGAAAGAAGGAGGCAGAGAGAAATGAGTCAAATGTGGACATAGGGAGGTTGAAATCCCCCAAAACTGTGAGGGGTGAGCCATCCTCAGGGAAGGAACTTATCAAGGCGTCAAGCTCATTGATGAACTCTCCAAGGGAACCTGGAGGGCGATAGATGACAAGGATATTAAGCTTAAATGGGCTAGTGACTGTGACAGCATGGAATTCAAATGAGGAGATAGACAGATGGGTTAGGGGAAAAATTGAGAATGTCCACTTGGGAGAGATGAGGATTCCTGTACCACCACCCCTCTGACCAGATGCTCTCGGGGTATGCGAGAACACATGGTCAGACGAGGAGAGAGCAGTAGGAGTAGCGGTGTTTCCAGTGGTGATCCATGTTTCCGTCAGCGCCAGGAAGTCGAGGGACTGGAGGTTGGCATAGGCTGGGATGAAGTCAGCTTTGTTGGCAGCAGAACGGCAGTTCCAGAGGCTGCCTGCGACCTGGAACTCCACGTGGGTGGTGCGTGCAGGGACCACCAGGTTGGAGAGGCAGCAGCCACGCGGTGTGGTGCGTTTGTGTAGCCTGTGCAGAGAGGAGAGAACAGGGATAGGCAGAGGCATAGTTGACAGGCTGTAGTAAATGGCTACAAAAATGCAGAGGAGATCGGAATGAAATGGACTAAGCATCTGGGAGCGGAGAGAGCAGGGCCTCCCTCACCAAAAACTTCTACCTCAGAAACTAAAATTGTTTCACTGAACCACCCGAACAAAAAACTCTCCCAACTTCCGCCTTTGGAAATCAGAATTGTTGTGACCCACAGCGGTTCAATGTTTAAAGGAATAGACTCAACCCACTTTGTTCAGCTAGCCAACTATGACACCATAGCCAACTAGCAGACTAGCATCCAATAACAATAACACACCGTTTAGCACCAACACTTGGTCACAACAAACCACCAATAATGTGATAGCACACTAAACAGATCATTCGTGTCTGTGTCAAGTTCCTTTCATGACGCAGCAATGATTAGACGTTGGCTAGCTAGGACAAGTATATTGTGGTTAGCTACTACAGTACAGCCAGCTGGTCATGTTGGGTAGCTAGCAATGGCCACTGTGTTGACTCTGTTTGAAGAACGGCTAGCTAGCTAGCTTCGTGCTACAGCCGGCACGGCCGAGGACACTGCCAAGACACAGTAACTACCCACAACAACCCACGAAGCCTAGCTATGACGCCGTAGCCAACCTGCAAGCTAGCATCCATTAGCACACAACTTAGCATCAACACCTGGCCACAACAAACTGCCAAGAGTGTGTCAGCACACCAAACAGACAATTCAAGTCCGTGTCGAGTTCCCTTCACAACGCAGCAAAATAAAAATAAAAAATTAAACGTTGGAACCAGCTCTCCAGCGTTGCTAATCGTTACCAGTAGCTACCCGCTAGCTAGCTAGCCTCGTGCCTCGATACTAACCTACAACTACCCACGGAAACCTACAATA
The DNA here is from genome assembly GCF_964263955.1 of Coregonus lavaretus. Classification (NCBI taxonomy): domain Eukaryota; kingdom Metazoa; phylum Chordata; class Actinopteri; order Salmoniformes; family Salmonidae; genus Coregonus; species Coregonus lavaretus. The sequence continues at coordinate 6,289,365 of NC_139988.1, forward strand.
GCAACAGCACCAACCTACAATAAATACAATACCTAACTACCGCTAACTACCTACCTACGATCTAATACATGGTTAAGCAAAAGTTAAACGTTGGCTAGGACTACATTACCATTGGAACCAGCTCTCCAGCGTTGCTAATCGTTACCTGTAGCTACCCGCTAGCTAGCTAGCCTCGTGCCTCGATACTAACCCACAATTACCCACGGAAACCTACAATAACAACAATACTAACCTACAGTAAATACAATACCTAACTACAGCTAACTACCTACCTACGATCTAATACATGGTTAAGCTTTACTCAACACTACATGTAGCTTACCTCCTGCTTACCTCCAGCCAGAGAAAAACACGACCTCTCCCGACAACCTCTCCCCGACAAACCTTTTGAGTGCTTCATCAATGTAGTTCTCCATTGCCTCATTTTCCGGGATAGATAGGGGGTAAACACGGCCCGTCGGTGGGGACACTCCAGGGAGTAAGTCAATAGCGCAGTCCACAAGCTCTTGTACTAGCTGGTGATCGATAAAATTACCTGCTGCTCCCGACTCTATAAAGCCCTCTACGTACTTAGTAACCCCCTTCGCGGTTATCAATACTGGGATGGAGAATTGCTTCTGGGAGATATTTAGAAATAAGGACACGCCTACCTGCATTGCAGCGGAGGGACCTTTATCATCTCTCCGTGGGGGCCAACAGGGCAATGGCTGAGTAGATGAGCTTTCCCTCCACAGTATAGGCAGAGCCCTTCTTGGTTCCGCCTTTGACGTTCGATACGCGGGAGAGGAGCATGCCTCAACTGCATGGGCTCTGGAAGACTCGGACGGGATGACGGAATCATGGAAAGAGAAGGTTTCAGGTTCCTGGGTGGCAGAGTTCTTCAAAGGTCAGCGATGAGGTGGTCGATGGAGATGGACATACAGATGTATTGATTTAAATCCTGAAGGTCACCTCTACAGGCCAGCTCCGCCTGAAGTTCCCTGTTGAGCCCTCTTCGGTAGACAGTAAGTAAAGCATCCTCACTCCATCTACTCCCTGCAGCCATGGTGCGGAACTCGAGGGCATACTCAGCATCTGAATTGCATCGTTGTTGAAGTTCTATGAGGAGGTCTCCTATAGGACGACCGGAAGGAGAGTGATCGAATACCTCTTTGAAGAGGGTGTGGAAATGGGTCTCGGATCCGAGTTCTGTGCTGTTGGCAGTCCATATGGCAGTGGCCCAATCCAGGGCTTTGCCTGTGAATAGAGACCCAACAAAACCCACCCTGCTCTTGTCGGTGGCGAAGTTAGTGGGGTTGTGCTCAATGTATTTGCTGCATTGCATCAGAAATCCCTGACATTTCCCAGGTGAACCGTCATACTTTCCAGGCATGGATATGAATGAAGGAGAGCTATGGGTTACAATAACTGGCATCGGAGGAGTAGGGATAGGGATAGGCTGGCGGAGAAGATGGCAGATTACCTCCATACACTCCTCTTGCTGGGTTAGGCGTAGCTGTGGCTCCGCTGAATCTATTCCGTTTTTTGCTGTGAGGTATTCTGTAATGAATACTCAGGGAGAAAAAGGTGTAGATACACATTTACATTACATTATTTAGCAGACGCTCTTATCCAGAGCGACTTACAGTTAGTGCATACATTATTCTTTTTTATTTTCATACTGGCCCCCCGTGGGAATCGAATCCACAACCCTGGTGTTGCAAACGCCATGCTCTACCAACTGAGCTACCTCCCTGCCGGCCATTCCCTCCCCTACCCTGGACGACGCTGGGCCAATTGTGCGCCGCCCCATTGGTCCCCCGGTTGCGGCCGGCTACAGCAGAGCCTGGATTCGAACCAGGATCTCTAGTGGCACAGCTAGCACTGCGATGCAGTGCCTTAGACCACTGCGCCACTCGGGAGATTGCTGCAGGTGTTTATTATGCCTTCACAAAAGGCAGGAATCGTGGTCACAAGCAGGCAATGGTCATACACAGGTAGGCAGGAGAATCAAAAACTAGGACTGAAGGCTATAACTGGTTCTCACAAATGAGATAGGAAAAGGCTTAGTAGAGTCAAAACAAACAATACCTCACAAGGTACAAACCGAAATAACTGAACTAAATAAAGAGCTAATGAGACCAGGTGAGTAACAAACACAGGTGAAATCAATGAACAAAAATGAAAGACAGGGCTACGTTCAAGGACACAAAGAAACAGGGCTACGTTCAAGAACACAAGGTTGACTAAGAAAATAAATACAGAACCTTACAGTATCAGTCTGCCCAGTGACACCCACAGAACATTAGCATCGTAGCTCTTATTGCGGGACTCTGAAATCACTGTGAATTGAGCCACATGTATTGTACCAGTCAACCTACTATGTGTATTGAACACTATTCCAGAGGAAAAACAATACAACGTGGACGTTTTGGAATCTAATAACTTTGAGGAGGACTTTCCCACAGTCAAAGTCCTGCAATAAGAGCTACGACACTAATATTTGCGTAAACTCTTCACATTTGTGTTCTGTGGGTGTCACAGAGTAGACTGATGCCACATTTCATTGCTCCACATTCCAACACTCCAACATTGTTGAACATTATCTAGTCTATATATGGCATGAGTCCACCAATTGTAACCTTTTGCGTCACTTTCAAATAGAGACTTTTATTTTGAAGGCAAACCGCAAACGCCACTAATGTGGCTTATCCTTATTGTGGCTAGCTTCACAACACATAACCCGGTCCGGTCAAGCCTCACTAACCAGATGAAGCTAGCTGGCTGCTTATAATGTTAGCTTTGGGCAAAGGGTTAAGTAGCTAGTTATTTTCATGAACTGAAGTTCGATTTCAATAGGAGAACAACAAGTGGCTACCTAGCTAATACTTACTCACATGGATTCCTAAATCATTGCTAAGAATATTGAAAATGACTGCAGTTTCTACGGTCATAGTTTTTTGGTAGACGCTCTTATCCAGAGCGACTTACAGGAGCAATTAAGTTTAAGTGCCTTGCTCAAGGGCACATCGACAGATTTTTCACCTAGTCGGCTCTGGGATTAGAACCAGCAACCTCTCGGTTATTGGCACAAAGCTCTTAACCACTAAGCTACCTGCCGCTCAGGCTGGTTGCATTTACATTTACATTTTAGTCATTTAGCAGACGCTCTTAACCAGAGCGACTTACAGGAGCAATCAGGGTTAAGTGCCTTGCTCAAGGGCACATTAACGTCATTTAGCAGACGCTCTTAGCCAGAGCGACTCACAAATTGGTGCGTTCACCCTATAGCCAGTGGGATAACCACTTTACAATTTGGGGGGGGGGGGGGGTTAGAAGGAATACTTTATCCTATCCCAGGTATTCCTTAAAGAGGTGGGGTTTCAAATGTCTCCGGAAGGTGGTGAGTGACTCCGCTGTCCTGGCGTCGTGAGGGAGCTTGTTCCACCATTGGGGTGCCAGAGCAGCGAACAGTTTTGACTGGGCTGAGCGGGAGCTATGCTTCCGCAGAGGAAGGGGAGCCAGCAGGCCAGAGGTGGATGAACGCAATGTCCTCGTTTGGGTGTAGGGACTGATCAGAGCCTGAAGGTACAGAGGTGCCGTTCCCCTCATTGCTCCATAGGCAAGCACCATGGTCTTGTAGCGGATGCGAGCTTCAACTGGAAGCCAGTGGAGTGTGCGGAGGAGGGGGGTGACGTGAGAGAACTTGGGAAGGTTGAACACCAGACGGGCTGCGGCATTCTGGATGAGTTGTAGGGGTTTAATGGCACAGGCAGGGAGCCCAGCCAACAGCGAGTTGCAGTAGTCCAGACGGGAGATGACAAGTGCCTGGACCAGGACCTGCGCCGCTTCCTGTGTAAGGCAGGGTCGCACTCTCCGAATGTTGTAGAGCATGAACCTGCAGGAGCGGGTCACCGCCTTGATGTTGGCGGAGAACGACAGGGTGTTGTCCAGGGTCACGCCTAGGCTCTTCGCACTCTGGGAGGAGGACACAGCGGAGTTGTCAACCGTGATGGCGAGATCATGGAACGGGCAGTCCTTCCCCGGGAGGAAGAGCAGCTCCGTCTTGCCAGGGTTCAGCTTGAGGTGGTGATCCGTCATCCATACTGATATGTCTGCCAGACATGCAGAGATGCGATTCGCCACCTGGTTATCAGAAGGGGGAAAGGAGAAGATTAGTTGTGTATCGTCAGCGTAGCAATGATAGGAAAGGCCATGTGAGGATATGACAGAGCCAAGTGACTTGGTGTATAGGGAGAAAAGGAGAGGGCCCAGAACCGATCCCTGGGGGACACCAGTGGTGAGAGCACGTGGTGCGGAGACAGCTTCCCGCCACGCCACTTGGTAGGAGCGACCGGTCAGGTAGGACGCAATCCAGGAGTGAGCCGCGCCGGAGATGCCCATCTCGGAGAGGGTGGAGAGGAGGATCTGATGGTTCACAGTATCAAAGGCAGCAGACAGGTCTAGAAGGACAAGAGCAGAGGAGAGAGAGTTAGCTTTAGCAGTGCGGAGAGTCTCCGTGACACAGAGAAGAGCAGTCTCAGTTGAATGACCAGTCCTGAAACCTGATTGGTTTGGATCAAGAAGGTCATTCTGAGAGAGATAGCAAGAGAGTTGGCTAAAGACGGCACGCTCAATAGTTTTGGAAAGAAAAGAAAGAAGGGATACTGGTCTGTAGTTGTTGACATCAGTGGGGTCGAGTGTTGGTTTTTTGAGAAGGGGAGTAACTCTCGCTCTCTTGAAGACGGAAGGGACGTGGCCAGCGGTCAAGGATGAGTTGATCAGCGAGGTGAGGTAGGGGAGAAGGTCACCGGAGATGGTCTGGAGAAGGGAGGAGGGGATGGGGTCAAGCGGGCAGGTTGTTGGGCGGCCTGCAGTCACAAGTCGCAGGATTTTATCTGGAGAGAGAGGGGAGAAAGAAGTCAAAGCATAGGGTAGGGCAGTGTGAGCAGGACCAGCAGTGTCATTAGACTTAACAAACGAGGATCGGATGTCGTCAACCTTCTTTTCAAAGTGGTTGACGAAGTCATCCACAGAGAGAGAGGAGGGGGGGGGGGGGGGGGGAGGATTCAGGAGGGAGGAAAATGTGGCAAAGAGCTTCCTAGGGTTAGAGGCAGATGCTTGGAATTTAGAGTGGTAGAAGGTGGCCTTAGCAGCAGAAACAGATGAAGAAAATGTAGAGAGGAGGGAGTGAAAAGATGCCAGGTCGGCAGGGAGTTTAGTTTTCTTCCATTTCCGCTCCGCTGCCCGGAGCTCTGTTCTGTGAGCTCGCAATGAGTCATCAAGCCACGGAGCTGGAGGGGAGGACCGAGCCGGCCGGGAGGATAGGGGACACAGAGAGTCAAAGGATGCAGAAAGGGAGGAGAGGAGGGTTGAGGAGGCAGAATCAGGAGATTGGAGGGAGAAGGATTGAGCAGAGGGAAGAGATGATAGGATGGAAGAGGAGAGAGTAGTGGGAGAGAGAGAGCGAAGGTTGCGGCGGCGCATTACCATCTGTGTAGGGGCAGAGTGAGTAGTGTGGGAGGAGAGTGAGAGAGAAAAGGAAACAAAGTAGTGGTCGGAGACATGGAGGGGAGTTGCAGTGAGATTAGTAGAGGAGCAGCATCTAGTGAAGATGAGGTCAAGCGTATTGCCTGCCTTGTGAGTAGGGGGGGACGGTGAGAGGGTGAGGTCAAAAGAGGAGAGGAGTGGAAAGAAGGAGGCAGAGAGAAATGAGTCAAATGTGGACATAGGGAGGTTGAAATCCCCCAAAACTGTGAGGGGTGAGCCATCCTCAGGGAAGGAACTTATCAAGGCGTCAAGCTCATTGATGAACTCTCCAAGGGAACCTGGAGGGCGATAGATGACAAGGATATTAAGCTTAAATGGGCTAGTGACTGTGACAGCATGGAATTCAAATGAGGAGATAGACAGATGGGTTAGGGGAAAAATTGAGAATGTCCACTTGGGAGAGATGAGGATTCCTGTACCACCACCCCTCTGACCAGATGCTCTCGGGGTATGCGAGAACACATGGTCAGACGAGGAGAGAGCAGTAGGAGTAGCGGTGTTTTCAGTGGTGATCCATGTTTCCGTCAGCGCCAGGAAGTCGAGGGACTGGAGGTTGGCATAGGCTGGGATGAAGTCAGCTTTGTTGGCAGCATTGGTGCTAGCTAGGTACCAATCTAAAGCTAGCTAGCTTCCCCAGAAATTGCAAAAAAAAAATCTCTATCAAAGATATTTGATCCTGCTCGTTTGATCCTGATCTTATTTCAAATGCTCGGTCGAACAAATAATGCCTTATTACCAACGCTGTATTATAAACACATTGTGGCCGGTGTGTGTGCTTGTTTGCAGACTTTTTCGTACAGCTTTGACAGTGCTACTGATCATAGTGGTGGCTTGCATGGGCAAATTCAGCACACACAACATTCTATAATAGAATTGTGTTATTTGACATGTCAAATTAAAAGCTTATTTGAGGCTTCAAATAGTGTTATTTGACGTGCATCTTTTTTGACACACAAAGACCCAAACGGCGTTCCATATGCAAGGCAGTGTATCATGAATACAGTCATAGGTAAATGGCAGTGGTGTAAAGTAGGTAAGTAAAAATACTTTATGGTACTACTTAAGTCGTTTTTTTTTTTTTATCTGTACTTTACTATTTATTTTTTTTGACCATTTTTACATCACTACATTCTTAAAGAAAATAATGTACTTTCTACATACATTTTCCCTGACACCCAAAAGTACTCCTTATATTATGAATGCTTAGCAGGACAGGAAAATGGACCGATTCACACACTTATCAAGAGAACATCCCTGGTCATCCCTACTGACTCTGATATGACTGACTCACTAAACACAAATGCTTCATTTGTAAATTATGTCTGTGTGTTGGAGTGTGCCCCTGGCTATCCATCAATTTTAAAAACAAGAAAATGGTGCCATCTGGTTTGCTTAATATATGGAATTTGAAATGATTTTTACTTTTTACTTTTGATACTTAATTATATTTTAGTAATTACATTTACTTTGATACTTAAGTATATTTAAAACCAAATACGTTTAGACTTTTACTCCAGCAGTATTTTAGTGGGTGACTTTCACTTTTACTTGAGTCATTTTATATTAAGGTATCTTTAATTTTACTCAAGTATGACAATTGGGTACTTTTTCCACCACTGATAAATGGGTTGACTGGCCCTCCGCTATCACATCGGGCTGAACAAAGCCATTTACCTGAGACTGTATTCATGATACAGCACTGCTTCTTGTGCCTTCTTGCTTAATTATACAACGGGTGGGTCTAATCCATGCCTTTTGCGGCCAGTGGCTGTTGTGCCCTTGGGTTGAATATAACCATTTCAATTCCCTTCTCCCTGCGTGCTGCATGCTCCAAAGCACCTCTCACTCACATGGCTCTCCAGCACGTGATTGGGTCTTTCTCACAGGCTACAAGTGAAGACAGACACATCGGGGATGCAACTGCACGCGTCCTTATCCAATTCCGAGGTGCATATTGAAGATATTGGAAGAACTGTCCACATTTACTTTTTGTCGGCCAACAAGATGAGTTGGCCTAACGAACAGCAAAAGCACTAGAGTATGTCAATCTACTATCCCCCATAGTACAACATTTGACCTATTCTATTCTGTGCGAGAAATAAATATTCCTAACATAGTCTGAGACAGTTGTGGGATGTGATAGATCCCAAATGAATACAACCAAACCCCGGCCAAACCCGGACGACCCTGTATGTACAGTATGTCAGTTTGGCTCTACACCCATTGTAAAGCGGATTAATATGCTTAATTTTAAGAAGTTATTTGGCCAATTTAGTTGTGATACAAACCTTATCAAAACATATAGACCTATGGGCTAGGCTACATTAGGTGTGGGACTATGAATCGAAAAAGTCCTCAAAAAAAGGTCTGCATCACATCTTGCCTTATGCTGGGCATCATTCACAGGTGATAATATATAATTCACAAATGATAGGCTAATATTGTCACCCATCAGATTATTATTGATTCAATCTTGTTTTTACATATACTAAATAATATGTTTGAAATTCGTTTTGATTTAGAATGTACCATTATCATGCACCTGTCTCGAAACCGGGGCAGGGGGGAAAAATACATCTCATCTATGCACTTAAATAGCGAATAGAGGACGCTTTTCCGTGGTTTATTTTCATGCCAACCAGGTATGCTTTACTCCTGTTGTAAAGAGAAGCAATGTGCTTAATATTAGGAAAGTTGAGAAATAAATATAGTAGGCCTAGCCTATAGAAAGCTGATGGTATCCTCCTCTTTTTAATAGAGGACATCACTCTGTTTTCTCAATCAATTGCATAGCCTATAGAAATGTTGCACAACATGAGCTCATGGGCTCTCATTAAGTGTTTGATTAGATTTTTTATTACATTTGCATTGATGTCAGAGTGATTAGAGGGACAATAGAGTGCTGAGTACCAGGCAGTTAGCAAGTTTGGTAGGCTACTAATGACAATCAGCAGCATCAAACCATGGAGAAGCCTAATTACCATGACTAAACGGTCACGTTTAAATTGACTGCCTTCATGACTCGTGACCGCCAAGGTGGCGATAATATCGTCACCATAACAGCCCTAGTCGGGACTATATCTCGTGGAAGGATGAAATAGTATGAATAAATTCATCAAAATAATGTTTTTAATAAAAAAATGTCAGTCATTATTTGAATATGTTGGCAACCCGTAGTATACAGTGCCTTCAGAAAGTATTCACTAGCCTTGACTTTTTCCACATTTTGTTGTGTTACAGCCTGAATTTTAAATTGATAAAATTAAGATTTTTTTGGTCACTGGCCTGCACACTATACCCCATAATGTCAAAGTGGAATTATGTTTTTTGACATTTTTACAAATTAATAAAAAATGAAAAGCAGGAATGTCTTGAGTCAATAAGTATTCAACCCCTTTGTTATGGCAAGCCTAAATAAGTTCAGGAGTAACATTTTGCTTAACAAGTCACATAATAAGTTGCATGGACTCACTCTGTGTGCAATAATAGTGTTTAACATGATTTTTTTATGACTACCTCATCTCTGTAAACCACACATACAAATATCTGTAAGGTTCCTCAGTCGAGCAGTGAAATTCAAACACAGATTCAACCACAAAGACCAGGGAGGTTTTCCAATGACTCGCGAAGAAGGGCACCTATTGGTAGATGGGTAAAAATAAAAAGAGCAGGCATCTCTTAGATCATGGTGAAGTTATTAATTACGCTTTGGATGGTGTATCAATACACCCAGTCACTACAAAGATACAGGCATCCTTCCTAACTCAGTTGCCAGAGAGAAAGGAAACCACTCAAGAATTTCACTGTGAGGCCAATGGTGACTAAAACATTTATAGAGTTGAATGGCTGTGATAGGAGAAAACTGAAGATGGATCAACAACATTGTAGTTACTCTACAATACTAACCTAATTGACAGAGTGAAAAGAAGGAAGCCTGAACAGAATATAAATATTCAAAATATTGTCCTGAATACAAAGTGTTATGTTTGGGGTAAATCCTTATACATCATATTACTAAGTACCACTCTACATATTTTAAAGCATAGTGGTGGCTGCATCATATTATTTTACATTTTTAGTCATTTAGCAGACGCTCTTATCCAGAGCGACTTACAGTTAGTGAGTGCATACATTATATTTTTTATACTGGCCCCCCGTGGGAAACGAACCCACAACCCTGGCGTTGCAAACGCCATGCTCTACCAACTGAGCTACATCCCTGCCGGCCATTCCCTCCCCTACCCTGGACGACGCCGGGCCAATTATGCGCCGCCCCATGGGTCTCCCGGTCATGGCCGGCTACGACAGAGCCTGGATTCGAACCTGGATCTCGTGGCACAGCTAGCACTGCGATGCAGTGCCTTAGACCACTGCGCCACTCGGGAGACTTATTATGGGTATGCTTGTAATCGTTAAGGACAGGGAGTTTTTCAGTATAAAAAATAAACGGAATGGAGCTAAGCAAAGGCAAAATCCTAGAGGAAAACCTGGTTCAGTCTGTTTTCCATCAGACACTGGGAGATGAATTTTCACCTTTCAGCAGGACAATAACCTAAAACAAAAGGCCAGATCTACACTGGAGTTGCTTACCAAGAAGACAGTGAATGTTCCTGAGTGGCCGAGTTACAGTTTTGACTTAAATCTGCTTGAAAATGGTTCTTTAGCAATGATCAACAACCAATTTGAGAGAGCTTGAAGAAATTTGAAAAGAATAATGGGAAAATGTTGCACAATCCAGGTGTGGAAAGCTCTTAGAGACTTACCCAGAAAGATTCACCACTGTAATCGCTGTATTGACTCAGGGGGTTGAATACTTATCTAATCAAGATATATTGTTGTTTTATTTTTCATGACTTTTCTTTACAAATGTTATAATATTTCTTCCACTTTGACATGCAGAGTATTTTGTGTAGATTGTTGACAAACAAAATGACAATTAAATCCATTTTAATCCCACTTTGTAACACAACAAAATGTGGAAAAAAGTCAAGGGGTGTGAATACTTTCTGAAGGCACTGTAAAAGTGATAATGCCCTTGAAGCCAGTGTTTGTAGGATATATTGGCATGGTTTGCCGGCCCTCGATGAAACACCCATGCCAATATATCCTCCAAACACCGGCTTCTCGGGCATTATCACTTAAATGTCATACAAAGAGGTGTCACAAGGTTGGGAATGATGATAGTTTCTTGTGATGTCACATTCCACACTATGACATCAGATGTAGTCTGTGACATCATAGATCAGAATGTCCATGGTGTACTTGTTATAGTTTTCCTATTGATGCGGTAAAGGAGATTGGCGCAATTTCAACAAATCTGATCTAAGTGGATATTTGTCAAATCAAATGATTTATGTAGTGTAACAGGCCCACAATGTGCTTATTTCTGCCCAATCTGGATATAATTGGCTGTTTTTGCTACATAACATGTGGAAGTTGTCCCTTTTCAGGTTTAAAAGAAGCGGCTGCTAAACACTAACTCATGTTTGAATAAACTGGTTAGCATAGCTAGCATACAGAAATAGTTGATGGTAGTCAAAGTCGTTTTTAACTGTAATGCAGTTGATTGGTAATGATGACATGAACATGTGTTGACATCTAAACAAGCATTATTAAAAAACACAATTACCTTATTTACATAAGTATTCAGACCCTTTGCTATGAGACTCGAAATTGAGCTCAGGTGCATCCTGTTTCCATTGATCATCCTGGAGATGTTTCTACAACTTGATTGGAGTCCACCTGTGGTAAATTCAATTGATTGGACATGATTTGGAAAGGCTCACACCTGTCTATATAAGGTCCCACAGTTGACAGTGCATGACAGAGCAAAAACCAAGCCATGAGGTCGAAGGTATTGTCCGTAGGGCTCCGAGACAGGATTATGTTGAGGCACAGATCTGGGGAAGGGTACCAAAAACTGTCTGCAACATTGAAGGTCCCCAAGAACACAGTGGCCTCCATCATCTTAAATGGAAGAAGTTTGGAACCACCAATATTCTTCCTAGAGCTGGCCGCCCGGCCAAACAGAGCAATTGAGGGAGAAGTGCCTTGGTCAGGGAGGTGACCAAGAACCCGATGGTCACACTGACATAGCTCCAGAGTTCCTCTGTGGAGATGGGAGAACCTTCCAGAAGGACAACCATCTCTGCAGCACTCCACCAATCAGGCCGTTATGGTAGAGTGGCCAGACGGAAGCCATTCCTCAGTAAAAGGCACATGACAGCTCACTTGGAGTTTGCCAAAAGGCATCTAAAGGACTCAGACCATGAGAAACAAGATTCTCTGGTCTGATGAAACCAAGATGTAACTCTTTGGACTGAATGTCAAGAGTCACATCTGGAGGAAACCTGGCACCATCCCTACGGTGACGCATGGTGGTGGCAGCACCATGCTGTGGGGATGTTTTTCAGCGGCAGGGACTGGGAGACTAGTCAGGATCAAGGGAAAGATGAATGGAGCCAAATACAGAGAGATCCTTAATGAAAACCTGCTCCAGAGCGCTCAGGACCTCAGACTGGGGAGAAGCTTCACATTCCAACAGGACAACGACCCTAAGCACACAGCCAAGACAACGCAGGATTGGCTTTGGGACAAGTCTCTGAATGTCCTTGAGTGGCCCAGCCAGAGCCCAGACTTGAACCCGATCGAACATCTCTGGAGAGACCTGAAAATAGCTGTGCAGCGACGCTCCCCATCCAACATGACAGAGCCTGAGAGGATCTGCAGAGAAGAATGGGAGAAACTCCCTAAATATAGGTGTGCCAAGCTTGTAGCGTCATACCCAAGAAGACTCAAGGCTGTAATCGCTGCCAAAGGTGCTTCAACAAAGTACTGAGTAGAGGGCCTTAATACTTATGTAAATGTGATATTTCAGTTTTGTATTTTTTATAAATTGGCAAAAACCTGTTTTTGCTTTGTCATCAATCCATTTTAGAATAAGGCTGTAACGTAACAAAATGTGGAAAAAGTCAAGGGGTCTGAATACTTTCCAAATGCACTGTATATGCATTATAGACAATAGGATTCTAAATTAATGTCATATATAGAAGCCATTTTCCACCTCACAATGACATCACAACATCCTTACAGGCTTGATACTACTAGACAAGTAGGTGGTGAACTTGACTATAGTGTTGTTGTACAGTTCGCTTTTGTTTGTTTCTAGCCAAACAGGAATTACTAGGTAGACTGAGTAATTTAAACCGATGCCCAGAACAAACTGTGTGCTCCTCATCAACTGCCCTGTCACTCAAAAACAACATTGGTTGGCAGCATCAAGACAATCCAGTTTTGGAAAGAAAATATATATCCATGCACAAAAATATGAATCCAACATGCAAGAATTTCAAAGACTTTAATGAGACAGTTCATAGAAGGAAATCAGTCGATTGAAATAAATAAAATAGGCCCTAATCTATGGATTTCACATGACTGGGCAGAGGCGCAGCCATGGGTGAGCCTGGGAGGGCATAGGCCCACCCACTAGGGAGCCAGGTCCACCCACTGGGGACCAGGCCCAGCCAATCAAAATGACTTTTCCCCCACAAAATTGCTTTATTACAGACAGAAATACTCTTCACCCCCCCCAGACGATCCTGCAGGTGAAGAAGCCGGATGTGGAGTTCCTGGGCCAGCGTGGTTACACGTACTCTGCGGTTGTGAGGCCGGTTGGACGTACTGCCAAATTCTCTGAAACAACGTTGGAGGCGGCTTATGGTCGTGAAATGAACATTCAATTCTCTGCAACAGCTCTGTTGGACATTCCTGCAGTCAGCATACTAATTGAACACTCCCTCAAAACTTGAGACATCTGTGGCATTGTGTTGTGTGACAAAACTGCACATTTTAGAGTGGCCTTTTATTGTCCCCAGCACAAGGTGCACCTATATAATGATCATGCTGTTTAATCAGCTTCTTGATATGCCACACCTTTCAGGTGGATGGATTATCTTGGCAAAGGAGAAATGCTCACTAACAGGGATGTAAGCAAATTTGTTCACAAAATATGAGACAAGTAAGCTTTTTGTGCATATGGAACATTTCTGGAATCGTTTATTTCAGCTCATTTATATGTTGCGTTTATATTTTTGTTGTGTATATTATGTTGATATACAGCTTTAGGTACTTTAAAGGCACATTTTCAAAGATATAAAGAGAGCATTACTATCTTTAATACATGAAAGAGTGATCTGTGCATTTGCGCAGAAAGCTTTTTTAATGCTAACAACATGAATGTAAACTATCATCAACATGACTTTACTGACTTTATGTGAGGATGCAGACGTGTCAATCAGGGTTTGTAGTGATGATGATGAAATGTCTGAGTTGGCTCCATAAATGAGGGCTTGGTAATTATTAGGAAACCTGGTGAGATGCAGTTCACCTTCAACATTGGTAAACCATATGGTCTAGGATACAGTTAGTCCAACAGTATTACTAAGGAGGAGACCGTGGTAGCCTAAACAAGGTGACTGTGGAAGTGAACCAGGGTCAATGACTGCATTGTTTTAGTAAAACCTAAGATGACGATGAGGAGGAGGATGCATGTGTGTCTGTCTTCCTGCTGCAATGGAAACCACAACAATTACACCTCAAACATTGCAGACAAGTGCAGACTCCTAAATGATCAGAGAGAGATGGAGAGAGAGAGAGATGGAGAGAGAGAGAGAGAGAGGGAGAGAGAGAGAGAGAGAGAGAGAGAGAGAGAGAGAGAGAGAGAAAGAGATAATTTCTTCAAAGGTGAGTTGCTTAGATCCATCCTGGCGGTGATGCATTGAACACTTGCACCCTCTAGAGGAAAAGAGCTTAACCAGCACCCATATTACAATGCATCACTTTACATTGCAATACAGTATCTGTTGATAGGGAGGTTTTGTTATGCACTAGACTTTACAGGATACATTCAAATATGTTCTTCAAGGTATTTTGCAAGGTTCAATATAAATATCATTCAAAACTTTACTGAACAGTATTGTTCCTGGCGCTGACGAAGATGGCGGCCTCGCGACTAGCTCTTAGGAAACTTTGCAGTATTTTGTTTTTTTATGTATTATTTTTTACATTATTAGCTCAGAAAGTGTTTTGCATTATTACATTCAGCTGGGATAAACTATTGGATATCAGAGCGGCTGTAACTCACCAGCATTACGATCAGGAATACGACTTTCCCGAAGCAGATCCTTTGTTTGCTCTCCCCAGGGCAACTGAACTGATTCCAGCGGCTGACCCAAAACATCGCCGGCGGAGGAGAGGCACTCTGAGCGGCCTGCTGGTTCGACTTAGGAGGCGCGCACACCACCCACCGCTTCCCTAGCCGCGTACTCAGAGCATGCGCAGACCAGCTTTTTACGGACATATTCAATCTCTCCCTTTCCCAGTCTGCTGTTCCCACATGCTTCAAGATGGCCACCATTGTTCCTGTACCCAAGAAAGCAAAGGTAACTGAACTAAATGACTATCGCCCTGTAGCACTCACCTCTGTCATCATGAAGTGCTTTGAGAGACTAGTCAAGGATCATATCACCTCTACCTTACCTGTCACCCTAGACCCACTCCAATTTGCTTACCGCCCCAAAAGATCCACAGACTATGCAATCGCCATCACACTGCACACTGCCCTATCCCATCTGGACAAGAGGAATACCTATGTAAGAATGCTGTTCATTGACTATAGCTCAGCATTCAACACCATAGTACCCTCTAAGCTCATCATTAAGATCGAGGCCCTGGGTCTGAACCCCGCCCTGTGCGACTGGGTCCTGGACTTCCTGATGGGCCGCCCCCAGGTGGTGAAGGTAGGAAACAACATCTCCACTTCCCTGATCCTCAACACTGGGGCCCCACAAGGGTGCGTGCTCAGCCCCCTCCTGTACTCCCTGTTCACCCATGACTGCGTGGCCAAACACGCCTCCAACTCAATCATCAAGTTTGCAGATGACACAACAGTAGTAGGCTTGATTACCAACAATGACGACACCACCTACAGGGAGGAGGTGAGGGCTCTGGGTGTGTGGTGCTAGGAAGATAACCTCTCACTCAACATTAACAAAACAAAGAAGATGATCGTGGACTTCAGGAAACAGCAGAGGGTGCACCCCCCTACAGTGGAGAAGGTGGAAAGCTTCAAGTTCCTTGGCATACACATCACTGACAAACTGAAATGGTCCACCCACACAGACAGTGTGGTGAAGAAGGAGCATTATCGGGGGCAAACTACCCGCCCTCCAAGACACAACAGCGCCGGAGAAGATGGCTGCCGTTTTACAGCCCTCTAACCATTTGTACTATTATGTGTGTTTTTCCCGCGTTATTTGTAATTTATTTTGTACATAATGTTTCTGCCATCGTCTCTTCTAACCAAAAAGAGCTTCTGGATATCAGGACAGCGATTACTCACCTCGTATTGGACAAAGATTTTTTCTTCAACGAGGCGGCCGCGAAGGATATCATTCAGACACCCGACAAGGCCCAAATCCCCGTCATTCGCGTGAGGAAGAGACGGAGATATCGTGGACGTAGATCGGGGTGCCTTGTAAGGATCCGACAGCGAGCGAGTAAACTGCCTCTTCCATCAATCCTATTAGCCAATCTTCAATCATTGGATAACAAATTGGATGACCTAAGATTACGGTTATCCTACCAACGGGACATTAAAAACTGTAATATCCTATGTTTCACCGAGTCGTGGCTGAACGACGACAATGATAACATACAGCTAGCGGGCTATACGCTACATCTGCAGGATAGAACAGCTGACTCCCGTAAGACAAGGGGTGTAAACAACAGCTGGTGCACAAAATCAAATACTAAGGAAGTCTCGAGGTTCTCCCTCAGTTTTCATCTATATTTTTCATAGCTGTCTATTTACCACCACAAACCAATGCTGGCATTAAGATTGCACTGAATGAGTTGTACAAGGCCATAAATCAACAGGAAAACGCTCATCCAGATGCAGCGCTCCTAGTGGCCGGGGACTTTAATGCAGGGAAACTTAAATCTGTTCTACCTAATTTCTACCAGCATGTTAAATGTGCAACCAGTGGAAAAAAAACTCTAGACCACCTTTACTCCACACACAGAGACGCATACAAAGCTCTCCCTCGCCCTCCATTTGGCAAATCTGACCATAACTCTATCCTCCTGATTCCTGCTTATAAGCAAAAACTAAAGCAGGAAGCACCAGTGACTCGGTTAATAAAAAAGTGGTCAGATGACGCAGATGCTAAGCTACAGGACTGTTTTGCTAGCACAGACTGGAACATGTTCCGGGATTCTTCAGACAGCATTGAGGAGTACACCACATCAGTCACTGGCTTCATCAATAAGTGCATCGATGATGTCGTCCCCACAGTGACCGTACGTACATACCCCAACCAGAAGCCATGGATTACAGGAAACATCCGCACTGAGCTAAAGGGTAGAGCTGCCGCTTTCAAGGAACGGGACTCTAACCCGGACGCTTATAAGAAATCCCGCTATGCCCTCCGACGAACCATCAAACAGGCAAAGAGTCAATACAGGGCTAAGATTGAATCGTACTACACTGGCTCTGACGCTCGTCAGATGTGGCAGGGCTTGAAAACTATTACAGACTACAAAGGGAAGCACAGCCGTGAGCTGCTCAGTGACACAAGCCTACCAGACGAGCTAAACCACTTCTATGCTCGCTTCGAGGCAAGCAACACTGAAGCATGCATGAGAGCACCAGCTGTTCCGGATGACTATGTGATCACGCTCTCCGTAGCCGATGTGAGTAAGACTTTTAAGCAGGTCAACATTCACAAGGCCGCAGGGCCAGACGGATTACCAGGACGTGTACTCCGAGCATGTGCTGACCAACTGGCAAGTGTCTTCACTGACATTTTCAACATGTCCCTGACTGAGTCTGTAAAACCAACATGTTTCAAGCAGACCACCATAGTCCCCGTGCCCAAGGACTCTAAGATAACCTGCCTAAATGACTACCGACCCGTAGCACTGACGTCTGTAGCCATGAAGTGCTTTGAAAGGCTGGTCATGGCTCACATCAACAGCATTATCCCAGAAACCCTAGACCCACTCCAATTTGCATACCGCCCCAACAGATCCACAGATGATGCAATCTCTATTGCACTCCACACTGCCCTTTCCCACCTGGACAAGAGGAACACCTACGTGAGAATGCTATTCATTGACTACAGCTCAGCATTCAACACCATAGTGCCCTCTAAGCTCATCACTAAGCTAAGGATCCTGGGACTAAACACCTCCCTCTGCAACTGGATCCTGGACTTCCTGACGGGCCGCCCCCAGGTGGTAAGGGTAGGTAACAACACATCTGCCACACTGATCCTCAACACGGGGGCCCCTCAGGGGTGCGTGCTCAGTCCCCTCCTGTACTCTCTGTTCACCCATGACTGCATGGCCAGGCACGACTCCAACACCATCATTAAGTTTGCCGACGACACAACAGTGGTAGGCCTGATCACCGACAACGATGAGACAGCCTATAGGGAGGAGGTCAGAGACCTGGCCGTGTGGTGCCAGGACAACAACCTCTCCCTCAACGTGACCAAGACAAAGGAGATGATTGTGGACTACAGGAAAAAAAAGAGGACTGAGCACGCCCCCATTCTCATCGACGGGGCTGTAGTGGAACAGGTTGAGAGCTTCAAGTTTCTTGGTGTCCACATCACCAACGAACTATCATGGTCCAAACACACCAAGACAGTCGTGAAGAGGGCACGACAAAGCCTATTCCCCCTCAGGAGACTGAAAAGGTTTGGCATGGGTCCTCAGATCCTCAAAAAATTCTACAGCTGCACCATCGAGAGCATCCTGACTGGTTGCATCACCGCCTGGTATGGCAACTGCTTGGCCTCCGACCGCAACGCACTACAGAGGGTAGTGCGTACGGCCCAGTACATCACTGGGGCCAAGCTTCCTGCCATCCAGGACCTCTATACCAGGCGGTGTCAGAGGAAGGCCCTCAAAATTTTCAAAGACTCCAGCCACCCTAGTCATAGACTGTTCTCCCTGCTACCGCACGCCAAGCGGTACCGGAGTGCCAAGTCTAGGTCCAAAAGACTTCTCAACAGCTTCTATCCCCAAGCCATAAGACTCCTGAACAGCTAATCATGGCTACCCGGACTATTTGCACTGCCCCCCCACCCCATCCTTTTTACGCTGCTGCTACTCTGTTAATTATTTATGCATAGTCACTTTAACTCTACCCACATGTACATATTACTTCAACTATCTCAACTAGCCGGTGCCCCCGCACATTGACTCTGCACCGGTACCCCCCTGTATATATAGCCTCCCTACTGTTATTATATTTTACTTCTGCTCTTTTTTTCTCAACACTTTTTTTGTTGTTGTTTTATTTTTACTTTTTTTGTTAAAAATAAATGCACTGTTGGTTAAGGGCTGTAAGTAAGCATTTCACTGTAATGTCTGCACCTGTTGTATTCGGCGCATGTGACCAATAAAATTTGATTTGATTTGATTTGATTTGAAATGGTCCACCCACGCAGACAGTGTGGTGAAGAAGGAGCATTATCGGGGGCAAACTACCCGCCCTCCAAGACACATACAGCACCCGATGTCACAGGAAGGCCAAAAAGATCATCAAGGACATCAACCACCCGAGCCACTGCCTGTTCACCCCGCTATCATCCAGAAGGCGAGGTCAGTACAGGTGCATCAAAGCTGGGACCGAGAGAATGAAAAACAGCTTCTATCGCAAGGCCATCAGACTGTTAAATAGCCATCACTAGCACATTAGAGGCTGCTGCTGCCTATTGAAATCACTGGCCACTTTAAGAAATGGAACACTAGTCACTTTAATAATGTTTACATATCTTGCACTACTCATCTCATATGTATATACTGCATTCTATTCTATAATATTCGACTGTATCTTAGTCCATGCCGCTCTGTCATTGCTTGTCCATGTATGTATATATTCTTAAATCTCATTCCTTACTAGTTTTGTGTGTATTAGGTATATGTTGTGAAATTGTTAGATACTACTTCTTAGATATTACTGACTGTCGGAGCTAGAAGCACAGGCATTTCGCTACACCCGCTATAACATCTGCTAAACACGTGTATGTGACAAATACAATTTTATTTTATTTTATTTGAATTTATTGTGCAAGGTCCAATAGAAATATCCATAGATACAATTGCCTTTTTGTCCATGTCCTCACATGGTCACACATTTTCCTTGGTCCAGAAGAAATTAGAATAGAGTCCTGTACCCTTTCCACACTACTGAACTGGGCCAAATTGGTGGCTGGCAGCACAGTATAGTTTGGGTCACGTAACAGTGTGGAAAGGGTACCAGTGTCACACCCACTATTCTGAATGACCAACTGAACATCTCATTCACACTCTAGTCCTCATGGCTCAGCTGTTCTGCACAGTAGCTGCTGGCAAATCACACTGCTCTCTCTTCCTCTCTCTCCATCTGTTTTATTTTCATCTCCCTATCCTTCCCATTTCCACAGGCTCCGTTGTTTCGCTCCCTCTTTCCTTCCGATAACTAGACCAGACTGGTTTCCAAGTTGAGGACTAAAATTTTACAGACCACCATAGTCCCTGTGCCCAAGAAGCAAAGTTAAGCTGCCTAAATGACTACCGCTCCGTAGCACTCACGTCGGTAGCCATGAAGTGCATTGAAAGGCTGGTCATGGCTCACTCCCTGTTCACCCATGACTGCGTGACCAAGCATGACTCCAACACCATCATTACGTTTGCTGACAACACAACAGTGGTAGGCCTGATCACTGACAACGATGAGACAGCCTATAGGGAGGAGGTCAGAGACCTGGCAGTGTGGTGCCAGGACAACAACCTCTCCCTCACGTGAGCAAAACAAAGAAGCTGATCTTGGACTACAGGAAAAGGAGGGCCGAACAAGCCCCCATTCACATCGACGGTGCTGTAGTGGAGCGGGTCGAGAGTTTCAAGTTCCTTGGTGTCCACATCACCAACAAACCATCATGGTGCAAACACACCAAGACAGTTGTGAAGAGGGCACGACAACACCTTTTCCCCCTCAGGAGACTGAAAAGATTTGACATGGGTCCCCAGATGCTTATAAAGTTCTACAGCTGCACCATCGAGAGCATCCTGACCGGTTGCATCACCGCCTGGTATGGCAACAGCTCGGCATCCGACCATAAGGCGCTACAGAGGGTAGTGTGTACGGCCCAGTACATCACTGGGGTCAAGCTTCCTGCCATCAAGGATCTACAACACCAGTCAAAAGTTTGGACACACCTACTCATTCAAGGGTTTTTCTTTATTTTTACATTTTTTTTTACATTGTAGAATAATAGTGAAGACATCAAAACTATGAAAAAAACACATATGGAATCATGTAGTAACCAAGAAAGTGTTAAACAAATCAAAATATATTTTATGTTTGAGATTCTTCAAATAGCCACCCTTTGCCTTGATGACAGCATTGCACACTCTTGGTATTCTCTCAACCAGCTTCGTGAGGTATTCACCTGGAATGCATTTCAATTAACAGTTAATTTGTGGAATTTCGTTCCTTCTTAATGTGTTTGAGCCAATCAGTTGTGTTGTGACAAGGTAGGGGGGGTAAACAGAAGATAGCCCTATTTGGTAAAAGACCAAGTCCATATTATGGCAAGAACAGATCAAATAAGCAAAGAGAAACGACAGTCCATCATTACTTTAAGACAGGAAGGTCAGTCAATACGGAACATTTCAAGAACTTTGAACTTTTCTTCAAGTGCAGTCGCAAAAACCATCAAGCACTATAATGAAACTGGCTCTCATGAGTACTGCCACAGGAATGGAAGACCCAGAGTTACCTCTGCTGCAGAGGATAAGTTCATTAGACTTACCAGCCTCAGAAATTGCAGCCCAAATAAATGCTTCACAGAGTTCAAGTAGACACATCTCAACATCAACTGTTCAGAGGGGACTGTGTGAATCAGGCCTTCATGGTCGAATTGCTGCAAAGAAACCACTATTAAAGGACACCAATAATAAGAAGAGACCTGCTTGGGCCAAGAAACTCGAGCAATGGACATTAGACCGGTGGAAAAGTGTCCTTTGGTCTGGAGTCCAAATTTGAGATTTTTGGTTCAAACCGGCATGTCTTTGTGAGACGCGGTGTGGGTGAAGGGATGATCTCTGCATGTTTAGTTCCCACCGTAAAGCATGGAGGAGGAGGTGTTATGGTGTGGGGGTGTTTGCTGGTGACAATGTCTGTGATTTATTTAGACTTCTAGTCACTCTTAACCAGCATGGCTACCACAGCATTCTGCAGTGATACGCCATCCCATCTGGTTGAGCTTAGTGGGACTATAATTTGTTTTTCAACAGGACAATGACCCAACACACCTCCAGGCTGTGTAAGGTCTATTTTACCAAGAAGGAGAGTGATGGAGTGCTGCATCAGATGACCTGGCCTCCACAATCCCCCGACCTCAACCCAATTGAGATGGCTTGGGATGAGTCGGACCGCAGAGTGAAGGAAAAGCAGCCAACAAGTGCTCAGCATATGTGTGAACTTCTTCAAGATTGTTGGAAAATCATTCCAGGTGAAACTGGATGAGAGAATGCCAAGAGTGTGCAAAGCTGTCATCAAGGCAAAGGTGGCTATTTGAATAATCTCAAATATGAAATATATTTTGATTTATTTAACACTTTTTTGGTCACTACATGATTCCATATGTGTTATTTCATAGTTTTGATGTCTTCACTATTACTCTACAATGTAAAAAATAGTAAAAATAAAGAAAAACCCTTGAATTAGTAGGTGTGTCCAAACTTTGGACTGATACTGTATATACTAGGCGGTGTCAGAGGAAGGCCCAAAAAAAAGGTCAAAGACTCCAGTCACCCAAGTCATAAACTGTTCTCTCTGCTACCGCACGGCAAGCGGTACCTTAGTGCCAAGTCTAGGTCCAAAAGGCTCCATAACAGCTTCTACCCCCAAGCCATAAGACTGCTGAACAATTACAGTTTTTTTCAATTAACTTAAGCACAATTTTGAATTTTTCAACCCCCTTCACACAATTAGCACAACACTACACCAAAGTAGCACAACACCTCAGATCATTTGCAAAATGGAACACTTTTGTCAAAACTATACAATGTCTTATAAAAACCTTATTTTGTCGTCATAACATAAACCCAACCATCATATGGTCTGATTCTGTTTGAATCAGTTAAACACTCCTGTGCTCAACCTAAAACACTTTTAGCATTTCCAGAGAGAAAGTGTAAAAATAAATTCACCAACACCACATGACACCAATTGTGCAGACTAATGAAAATATGTATTTATTTTCATGTACTCAAGTCAGTCAATACTGAACATTTCAACAAAACATTCATAACAAAATATTTTCCAGTTTTCATACAGTATTACTGAACGTACCATTGTACTGTAAGCTTACAGTAATACTGTAACATAAATTACATATCCAGTTCAGTACCGAATAAAAAAAGAAAAATAACCTAAACATCTCTCCGCCTAGCTGGATCTGGCCACAGGGCCTCGTCAACATCACAGGCTATATTTTCATTTGCAAGGCAACGTGGGAAGAATATTTTGGATTGACGAATCCACCCTTGTATGGATGCTGCTTCAATTTGATCACATGCTTCCACCATAGCTTGAATGAGGGCCATCTGGACATAGGGCCGGAGATCATAAACCTTCCACCGCCATGCTGAGAATAACTCCTCAATGGGGTTTAGGAAGGGGGAGTATGGTGGAAGGTATTGAACTGTAAATTGTGGGTGTTGATGAAACCAGTTTTGGACCAGAGCAGAACGATGGAAAGCTACATTGTCCCAGACGACAATGTATTGCATCTGGTCCCTTTGATTTGCTGCTGTGATAATATTGTGTAATCTGTCTAAAAATGTAAGCATGAGGTCAGTGTTGTAAGGACCCAAGTTGGCATGGCGGTGGAGGACCCCATTCTGTGTAATGGCAGCACAAAGGGTAATGTTACCCCCACGTTGCCCTGGTACATTGACAATAGCCCTGTGGCCAATGATGTTTCTTCCCCTTCGTCTCACTGTTGTCAGGTTAAATCCAGCCTCATCAATGTACAGTGGGGAAAAAAAGTATTTAGTCAGCCACCAATTGTGCATGTTCTCCCAATTAAAAAGATGAGAGAGGCCTGTAATTTTCATCATAGATACACGTCAACTATGACAGACAAAATGAGAAAAAAAAATCCAGAAAATCACATTGTAGGATTTTTAATGAATTTATTTGCAAATTATGGTGGAAAATAAGTATTTGGTCAATAAGAAAAGTTTCTCAATACTGTGTTATATACCCTTTGTTGGCAATGACACAGGTCAAATGTTTTCTGTAAGTCTTCACAAGGTTTTCACACACTGTTGCTGGTATTTTGGCCCATTCCTCCATGCAGATCTCCTCTAGAGCAGTGATGTTTTGGGGCTGTCGCTGGGCAACACGGACTTTCAACTCCCTCCAAAGATTTTCTATGGGGTTGAGATCTGGAGACTGGCTAGGCCACGCCAGGACCTTGAAATGCTTCTTAAGAAGCCACTCCTTCGTTGCCCGGGCGGTGTGTTTGAGATCATTGTCATGCTGAAAGACCCAGCCACGTTTCATCTTCAATGCCCTTGCTGATGGAAGGAGGTTTTCACTCAAAATCTCACGATACATGGCCCCATTCATTATTTCCTTTACACGGATCAGTCGTCCTGGTCCCTTTGCAGAAAAACAGCCCCAAAGCATGATGTTTCCACCCCCATGCTTCACAGTAGGTATGGTGTTCTTTGGATGCAACTCAGCATTCTTTGTCCTCCAAACACGACGAGTTGAGTTTTTACCAAAATGTTCTATTTTGGTTTCATCTGACCATATGACATTCTCCCAATCCTCTTCTGGATCATCCAAATGCACTCTAGCAAACTTCAGACGGGCCTGGACATGTACTGGCTTAAGCAGTGGGACACGTCTAGCACTGCAGGATTTGAGTCCCTGGCGTCGTAGTGTGTTACTGATGGTAGGCTTTGTTACTTTGGTCCCAGCTCTCTGCAGGTCATTCACTAGGTCCCCCCGTGTGGTTCTGGGATTTTTGCTCACCATTCTTGTGATCATTTTGACCCCACGGGGTGAGATCTTGCGTGGAGCCCCAGATCAAGGGAGATTATCAGTGGTCTTGTATGTCTTCCATTTCCTAATAATTGCTCCCACAGTTGATTTCTTCAAACCAAGCTGCTTACCTATTGCAGATTCAGTCTTCCCAGCCTGGTGCAGGTCTACAATTTTGTTTCTGGTGTCCTTTGACAGCTCTTTGGTCTTGGCCATAGTGGAGTTTGGAGTGTGACTGTTTGAGGTTGTGGACAGGTGTCTTTTATACTGATAACAAGTTCAAACAGGTGCCATTAATACAGGTAACGAGTGGAGGACAGAGGAGCCTCTTAAAGAAGAAGTTACAGGTCTGTGAGAGCCAGAAATCTTGCTTGTTTGTATGTGACCAAATACTTATTTTCCACCATAATTTGCAAATAAATTCATTAAAAATCATACAATGTGATTTTCGGGATTTTTTTTCCTCAATTTGTCTGTCATAGTTGACGTGTATCTATGATGAAAATTACAGGCCTCTCTCATCTTTTTAAGTGGGAGAACTTGCACAATTGGTGGCTGACTAAATACTTTTTTCCCCCACTGTATATAAACTCATGCAGGACTTCCTCCGCATCCATTTGCAAAACTCTCTGAAATACAGCAAAAGATCACATTGTGTAGATCAATTTACTGTAGGTCTGCTATACAGTAAAATTACATGTACAGTAAAAAGGTTATGTGTGCAGTACACAATACTACAGTCAGTGAACAAAACGTACCACCACATATTCACGCCGCAGGCCTTTCACCCTGTCTGAATTTCTTTCAAATGGCACTTTATACAGTTGTTTCATCAGAACTTGATGTTTTTTAAGGATACAGGCTACTGTTGGACATTATTGAAAATTCGGTGATCATTGACACTATGGGCTTGAATTTCTCTACATCTGATTGCATTATTGGCCAAAACAAGGTTTATGATCTCTCTCTCTCTTGCTCCTGTGTGAATATGGGGCCCCTTCCTCCTTGGTGTTCTCGACGTTCAATCCTATGTTGGCCAAACAAAATACATGTAGATGGCACCCTTATTCAACAAGCAGGTCTGACCAAACTGAAATACTCCAGAGGATGTCTAGCATGAATCAACTGAAGGTTAGTGTTTAAAAAAGAGAAGACTAGCATGAATCAACTGAAGGTTAGTGTTTAAAGAAGAGAAGACTAACATGAATCAAGTGAAGGTTAGTGAAGGTTAATGAAAGTTAGTCAAGCTTAGTGAAAGTTAGTGTTTATGCCTCATCATATTATTGCCACACTGATGGTTAATTAGTTGTGGCTCTTGTGTCATTATTGGTACCTTCCTATCATATTTGATGACCTAATACAAACTATAGATTTCAAATGGTGTGTCTTGAGAGAAGGGCGATGGGGAATTACTTTTATTAGGAAATTGTAAGACAGCTGCTATAACCGTCTTTAAAAAAAAGTTACATGTAACTCTGTCATGCCCAGCAGATGGCACCATTACTCAACAAGCAGGTCTGACCAAACTGAAATACTGCAGAGGATGTCCAATGGCTATGTTATTTACAGAAAAACAATGGCTATGTTCTATACATTAAAATAAAATAAAAACTTCTTACACAATTATAGTCTATTCTAACAGAATGGTCTGTCAACACTGTGGACCTCACTGGGAAATGTTAGAGGTTGAGATTTTGAGAGTGTGACATTTGAGAGAGAAAGAAACTGATATCATTAGCCCAGTACAAACACTGATATCATTAGCCCAGTACAAACACTGATACTATTGTAGTGGCTGGACATTGAGGCAGTTACCATTGCAGTGGCTGGACCTTGAGGCAGTTACCATTGTAGTGGCTGGACCTTGAGGCAGTTACCATTGCAGTGGCTGGACATTGATGCAGATACCATTGCAAGTTACCATTGCAGTGGCTGGACCTTGAGGCAGTTACCATTGTAGTGGCTGGACCTTGAGGCAGTTACCATTGCAGTGGCTGGACCTTGATGCAGTTACCATTGTAGTGGCTGGACCTAGAGGCAGTTGCCGTTGCAGTGGCTGGACCTTGAGAAAGTTACCATTGCAGTGGCTGGATCTTGAGGCATTACCATTGTAGTGGCTGGACCTTGAGGCAGTTACCACTGTAATGGCTGGACCTTGAGGCAGTTACCATTGTAGTGGCTGGACCTTGAGGCAGTTACCATTGTAGTGGCTGGACCTTGAGGCAGTTACCATTGTAGTGGCTGGACCTTGAGGCAGTTACCATTGTATTGGCTGGACCTTGAGGCAGTTACCATTGCAGTGGCTGGACCTTGAGGCAGTTACCATTGTAGTGGCTGGACCTTGAGGCAGTTACCATTGCAGTGGCTGGACCTTGATGCAGTTACCATTGTAGTGGCTGGACCTAGAGGCAGTTGCCGTTGCAGTGGCTGGACCTTGAGAAAGTTACCATTGCAGTGGCTGGATCTTGAGGCATTACCATTGTAGTGGCTGGACCTTGAGGCAGTTACCACTGTAATGGCTGGACCTTGAGGCAGTTACCATTGTAGTGGCTGGACCTTGAGGCAGTTACCATTGTAGTGGC
Organism: Coregonus lavaretus; assembly: GCF_964263955.1. Lineage (NCBI taxonomy): Eukaryota > Metazoa > Chordata > Actinopteri > Salmoniformes > Salmonidae > Coregonus > Coregonus lavaretus. The sequence goes on from NC_139988.1 coordinate 6,316,590, forward strand.
TGGACCTTGAGGCAGTTACCATTGTAGTGGCTGGACCTTGAGGCAGTTACCATTGTATTGGCTGGACCTTGAGGCAGTTACCATTGCAGTGGCTGGACCTTGAGGCAGTTACCATTGTAGTGGCTGGACCTTGAGACAGTTACCATTGTAGTGGCTGGACCTTGAGACAGTTACCATTGTAGTGGCTGGACCTTGAGGCAGTTACCATTGTAGTGGCTGAACCTTGAGGCAGTTACTATTGCAGTGGCTGGACCTTGAGACAGTTGCCATTGCAGTGGCTGGACCTAGAGGCAGTTGCCGTTGCAGTGGCTGGACCTTGAGAAAGTTACCATTGCAGTGGCTGGATCTTGAGGCATTACCATTGTAGTGGCTGGAACTTGAGGCAGTTACCACTGTAATGGCTGGACCTTGAGGCAGTTACCATTGTAGTGGCTGGACCTTGAGGCAGTTACCATTGTAGTGGCTGGACCTTGAGGCAGTTACCATTGTAGTGGCTGGACCTTGAGGCAGTTACCATTGTATTGGCTGGACCTTGAGGCAGTTACCATTGCAGTGGCTGGACCTTGAGGCAGTTACCATTGTAGTGGCTGGACCTTGAGGCAGTTACCATTGCAGTGGCTGGACCTTGATGCAGTTACCATTGTAGTGGCTGGACCTAGAGGCAGTTGCCGTTGCAGTGGCTGGACCTTGAGAAAGTTACCATTGCAGTGGCTGGATCTTGAGGCATTACCATTGTAGTGGCTGGACCTTGAGGCAGTTACCACTGTAATGGCTGGACCTTGAGGCAGTTACCATTGTAGTGGCTGGACCTTGAGGCAGTTACCATTGTAGTGGCTGGACCTTGAGGCAGTTACCATTGTAGTGGCTGGACCTTGAGGCAGTTACCATTGTATTGGCTGGACCTTGAGGCAGTTACCATTGCAGTGGCTGGACCTTGAGGCAGTTACCATTGTAGTGGCTGGACCTTGAGACAGTTACCATTGTAGTGGCTGGACCTTGAGACAGTTACCATTGTAGTGGCTGGACCTTGAGGCAGTTACCATTGTAGTGGCTGAACCTTGAGGCAGTTACTATTGCAGTGGCTGGACCTTGAGACAGTTACCATTGCAGTGGCTGGACATTGAGGCAGTTACCATTGCAAGTTACCATTGCAGTGGCTGGACCTTGAGGCAGTTACCATTGTAGTGGCTGGACCTTGAGGCAGTTACCATTGCAGTGGCTGGACCTTGAGGCAGTTACCATTGTAGTGGCTGGACCTTGAGGCAGTTACCATTGTATTGGCTGGACCTTGAGGCAGTTACCATTGCAGTGGCTGGACCTTGAGGCAGTTACCATTGTAGTGGCTGGACCTTGAGGCAGTTACCATTGCAGTGGCTGGATCTTGATGCAGTTACCATTGTAGTGGCTGGACCTAGAGGCAGTTGCCGTTGCAGTGGCTGGACCTTGAGAAAGTTACCATTGCAGTGGCTGGATCTTGAGGCATTACCATTGTAGTGGCTGGACCTTGAGGCAGCTACCACTGTAATGGCTGGACCTTGAGGCAGTTACCATTGTAGTGGCTGGACCTTGAGGCAGTTACCATTGTAGTGGCTGGACCTTGAGGCAGTTACCATTGTAGTGGCTGGACCTTGAGGCAGTTACCATTGTATTGGCTGGACCTTGAGGCAGTTACCATTGCAGTGGCTGGACCTTGAGGCAGTTACCATTGTAGTGGCTGGACCTTGAGGCAGTTACCATTGCAGTGGCTGGACCTTGATGCAGTTACCATTGTAGTGGCTGGACCTAGAGGCAGTTGCCGTTGCAGTGGCTGGACCTTGAGAAAGTTACCATTAAGTGGCTGGATCTTGAGGCATTACCATTGTAGTGGCTGGACCTTGAGGCAGTTACCACTGTAATGGCTGGACCTTGAGGCAGTTACCATTGTAGTGGCTGGACCTTGAGGCAGTTACCATTGTAGTGGCTGGACCTTGAGGCAGTTACCATTATATTGGCTGGACCTTGAGGCAGTTACCATTGCAGTGGCTGGACCTTGAGGCAGTTACCATTGTAGTGGCTGGACCTTGAGACAGTTACCATTGTAGTGGCTGGACCTTGAGACAGTTACCATTGTAGTGGCTGGACCTTGAGGCAGTTACCATTGTAGTGGCTGAACCTTGAGGCAGTTACTATTGCAGTGGCTGGACCTTGAGACAGTTGCCATTGCAGTGGCTGGACCTAGAGGCAGTTGCCGTTGCAGTGGCTGGACCTTGAGAAAGTTACCATTGCAGTGGCTGGATCTTGAGGCATTACCATTGTAGTGGCTGGAACTTGAGGCAGTTACCACTGTAATGGCTGGACCTTGAGGCAGTTACCATTGTAGTGGCTGGACCTTGAGGCAGTTACCATTGTAGTGGCTGGACCTTGAGGCAGTTACCATTGTAGTGGCTGGACCTTGAGGCAGTTACCATTGTATTGGCTGGACCTTGAGGCAGTTACCATTGCAGTGGCTGGACCTTGAGGCAGTTACCATTGTAGTGGCTGGACCTTGAGGCAGTTACCATTGCAGTGGCTGGACCTTGATGCAGTTACCATTGTAGTGGCTGGACCTAGAGGCAGTTGCCGTTGCAGTGGCTGGACCTTGAGAAAGTTACCATTGCAGTGGCTGGATCTTGAGGCATTACCATTGTAGTGGCTGGACCTTGAGGCAGTTACCACTGTAATGGCTGGACCTTGAGGCAGTTACCATTGTAGTGGCTGGACCTTGAGGCAGTTACCATTGTAGTGGCTGGACCTTGAGGCAGTTACCATTGTAGTGGCTGGACCTTGAGGCAGTTACCATTGTATTGGCTGGACCTTGAGGCAGTTACCATTGCAGTGGCTGGACCTTGAGGCAGTTACCATTGTAGTGGCTGGACCTTGAGACAGTTACCATTGTAGTGGCTGGACCTTGAGACAGTTACCATTGTAGTGGCTGGACCTTGAGGCAGTTACCATTGTAGTGGCTGAACCTTGAGGCAGTTACTATTGCAGTGGCTGGACCTTGAGACAGTTACCATTGCAGTGGCTGGACATTGAGGCAGTTACCATTGTAGTGGCTGGACCTTGAGACAGTTACCATTGTAGTGGCTGGACCTTGAGGCAGTTACCATTGTAGTGGCTGAACCTTGAGGCAGTTACTATTGCAGTGGCTGGACCTTGAGACAGTTACCATTGCAGTGGCTGGACATTGAGGCAGTTACTATTGCAGTGGCTGGACCTTGAGACAGTTGCCATTGCAGTGGCTGGACCTAGAGGCAGTTGCCGTTGCAGTGGCTGGACCTTGAGAAAGTTACCATTGCAGTGGCTGGATCTTGAGGCATTACCATTGTAGTGGCTGGAACTTGAGGCAGTTACCACTGTAATGGCTGGACCTTGAGGCAGTTACCATTGTAGTGGCTGGACCTTGAGGCAGTTACCATTGTAGTGGCTGGACCTTGAGGCAGTTACCATTGTAGTGGCTGGACCTTGAGGCAGTTACCATTGTATTGGCTGGACCTTGAGGCAGTTACCATTGCAGTGGCTGGACCTTGAGGCAGTTACCATTGTAGTGGCTGGACCTTGAGGCAGTTACCATTGCAGTGGCTGGACCTTGATGCAGTTACCATTGTAGTGGCTGGACCTAGAGGCAGTTGCCGTTGCAGTGGCTGGACCTTGAGAAAGTTACCATTGCAGTGGCTGGATCTTGAGGCATTACCATTGTAGTGGCTGGACCTTGAGGCAGTTACCACTGTAATGGCAGGACCTTGAGGCAGTTACCATTGTAGTGGCTGGACCTTGAGGCAGTTACCATTGTAGTGGCTGGACCTTGAGGCAGTTACCATTGTAGTGGCTGGACCTTGAGGCAGTTACCATTGTATTGGCTGGACCTTGAGGCAGTTACCATTGCAGTGGCTGGACCTTGAGGCAGTTACCATTGTAGTGGCTGGACCTTGAGACAGTTACCATTGTAGTGGCTGGACCTTGAGACAGTTACCATTGTAGTGGCTGGACCTTGAGGCAGTTACCATTGTAGTGGCTGAACCTTGAGGCAGTTATTATTGCAGTGGCTGGACCTTGAGACAGTTACCATTGCAGTGGCTGGACATTGAGGCAGTTACCATTGCAAGTTACCATTGCAGTGGCTGGACCTTGAGGCAGTTACCATTGTAGTGGCTGGACCTTGAGGCAGTTACCATTGCAGTGGCTGGACCTTGAGGCAGTTACCATTGTAGTGGCTGGACCTTGAGGCAGTTACCATTGTATTGGCTGGACCTTGAGGCAGTTACCATTGCAGTGGCTGGACCTTGAGGCAGTTACCATTGTAGTGGCTGGACCTTGAGGCAGTTACCATTGCAGTGGCTGGACCTTGATGCAGTTACCATTGTAGTGGCTGGACCTAGAGGCAGTTGCCGTTGCAGTGGCTGGACCTTGAGAAAGTTACCATTGCAGTGGCTGGATCTTGAGGCATTACCATTGTAGTGGCTGGACCTTGAGGCAGTTACCACTGTAATGGCTGGACCTTGAGGCAGTTACCATTGTAGTGGCTGGACCTTGAGGCAGTTACCATTGTAGTGGCTGGACCTTGAGGCAGTTACCATTGTAGTGGCTGGACCTTGAGGCAGTTACCATTGTATTGGCTGGACCTTGAGGCAGTTACCATTGCAGTGGCTGGACCTTGAGGCAGTTACCATTGTAGTGGCTGGACCTTGAGACAGTTACCATTGTAGTGGCTGGACCTTGAGACAGTTACCATTGTAGTGGCTGGACCTTGAGGCAGTTACCATTGTAGTGGCTGAACCTTGAGGCAGTTACTATTGCAGTGGCTGGACCTTGAGACAGTTACCATTGCAGTGGCTGGACATTGAGGCAGTTACCATTGCAAGTTACCATTGCAGTGGCTGGACCTTGAGGCAGTTACCATTGTAGTGGCTGGACCTTGAGGCAGTTACCATTGCAGTGGCTGGACCTTGATGCAGTTACCATTGTAGTGGCTGGACCTTGAGGCAGTTACCGTTGCAGTGGCTGGACATTGAGGCAGTTACCATTGCAGTGGCTGGACCTTGAGGCAGTTACCATTGTAGTGGCTGGACCTTGAGGCAGTTACCATTGTAGTGGCTGGACCTTGAGGCAGTTACCATTGCAGTGGCTGGATCTTGAGAAAGTTACCATTGCAGTGGCTGGACATTGAGGCAGTTACGATTGCAAGTTACCATTGTAGTGGCTGGACCTTGAGGCAGTTACCGTTGCAGTGGCTGGACCTTGAAGCAGTTACCATTGTAGTGGCTGGATCTTGAGGCAGTTACCATTGTAGTGGCTGGACCTTGAGGCAATTACACCTGTAATGGCTGGACCTTGAGGCAGTTACCATTGTAGTGGCTGGACCTTGAGGCAGTTACCATTGTAGTGGCTGGACCTTGAGGCAGTTACCATTGTAGTGGCTGGATCTTGAGGCAGTTACCATTGTAGTGGCTGGACCTTGAGGCAGTTACCACTGTAATGGCTGGACCTTGAGGCAGTTACCATTGTAGTGGCTGGACCTTGAGGCAGTTACCATTGTAGTGGCTGGACCTTGAGGCTTTTACCATTGTAGTGGCTGTACCTTGAGACAGTTACCATTGCAGTGGCTGGATCTTGAGAAAGTTACCATTGCAGTGGCTGGACATTGAGGCAGTTACCATTGCAAGTTACCATTGTAGTGGCTGGATCTTGAGGCAGTTACCATTGTAGTGGCTGGACCTTGAGGCAGTTACCATTGCAGTGGCTGGACATTGAGGCAGTTACCATTGCAAGTTACCATTGCAGTGGCTGGACCTTGAGGCAGTTACCATTGTAGTGGCTGGACCTTGAGGCAGTTACCATTGCAGTGGCTGGACCTTGATGCAGTTACCATTGTAGTGGCTGGACCTTGAGGCAGTTACCATTGTAGTGGCTGGACCTTGAGGCAGTTACCATTGCAGTGGCTGGATCTTGAGAAAGTTACCATTGCAGTGGCTGGACATTGAGACAGTTACCATTGCAAGTTACCATTGCAGTGGCTGGACCTTGAGGCAGTTACCGTTGCAGTGGCTGGACCTTGAAGCAGTTACCATTGTAGTGGCTGGATCTTGAGGCAGTTACCATTGTAGTGGCTGGACCTTGAGACAATTACACCTGTAATGGCTGGACCTTGAGGCAGTTACCATTGTAGTGGCTGGACCTTGAGGCAGTTACCATTGTAGTGGCTGAACCTTGAGGCAGTTACCATTGTAGTGGTTGGATCTTGAGGCAGTTACCATTGTAGTGGCTGGACCTTGAGGCAGTTACCACTGTAATGGCTGGACCTTGAGGCAGTTACCATTGTAGTGGCTGGACATTGAGGCAGTTACCATTGTAGTGGCTGGACCTTGAGGCTTTTACCATTGTAGTGGCTGTACCTTGAGACAGTTACCATTGTAGTGGTTGGACCTTGAGGCAGTTACCATTGTAGTGGCTGGACCTTGAGGCAGTTACCATTGAAGTGGCTGGACCTTGAGGCATTAACTATTGCAGTGGCTGGACCTTGAGACAGTTACCATTGCAGTGGCTGGACATTGAAGCAGTTACCATTGCAATTTACCATTGCAGTGGCTGGACCTTGAGGCAGATACCATTGTAGTGGCTGGACCTTGAGGCAGTTACCATTGCAGTGGCTGGATCTTGATGCAGTTACCATTTTAGTGGCTGGACCTTGAGGCAGTTACCATTGCAGTGGCTGGACATTGAGGCAGTTACCATTGCAAGTTACCATTGCAGTGGCTGGACCTTGAGGCAGTTACCATTGTAGTGGCTGGACCTTGAGGCAGTTACCATTGCAGTGGCTGGACCTTGATACAGGATAATGGTGTTGATGTGAGCCATGACCCGCCTTTCAAAGCACTTCATGGCTACAGACATCAGTGCTACGGGTCGGTAGTCATTTAGGCAGGTTATCTTAGAGTCCTTGGGCACGGGGACTATGGTGGTCTGTTTGAAACATGTTGGTATTACAGACTCAGTCAGGGACATGTTGAAAATGTCAGTGAAGACACTTGCCGGTTGGTCAGCACATGCTCGGAGTACACGTCCTGGTAATCCGCCTGGCCCTGCGGCCTTGTGAATGTTGACCTGCTTAAAAGTCTTACTCACATCAGCTACGGAGAGCGTGATCACATAGTCATCCGGAACAGCTGGTGCTCTCATGCATGCTTCAGTGTTGCTTGCCTCGAAGCGAGCATAGAAGTGGTTTAGCTCGTCTGGAAGTCTTGTGTCACTGGGCAGCTCGCGGCTGTTCTTCCCTTTGTAGTCTGTAATAGTTTTCAAGCCCTGCCACATCCGACGATCGTCAGAGCCGGTGTAGTACGATTCAATCTTAGTCCTGTATTGACTCTTTGCCTGTTTGATGGTTCGTCGGAGGGCATAGCGGGATTTCTTATAAGCGTCCGGGTTAGAGTCCCGCTCCTTGAAAGCGGCAGCTCTACCCTTTAGATCAGTGCGGATGTTGCCTGTAATCCATGGTTTCTGGTTGGGGTATGTACGTACGGTCACTGTGGGGACGACATCATCGATGCACTTACTGATGAAGCCAGTGACTGATGTGGTGTACTCCTCAATGCTAACTGAAGAATCCCGGAACATGTTCCAGTCTGTGCTAGCAAAACAGTCCTGTAGCTTAGCATCTGCGTCATCTGACCACTTTTTTATTAACCGAGTCACTGGTGCTTCCTGCTTTAGTTTTTGCTTATAAGCAGGAATCAGGAGGATAGAGTTATGGTCAGATTTGCCAAATGGAGGGCGAGGGAGAGCTTTGTATGCGTCTCTGTGTGTGGAGTAAAGGTGGTCTAGAGTTTTTTTTCCTCTGGTTGCACATTTCACATGCAGGTAGAAATTAGGTAGAACTGATTTAAGTTTCCCTGCATTAAAGTCCCCGGCCACTAGGAGCGCTGCCTCTGGATGAGCGTTTTCCTGTTGACTTATGGCCTTATACAGCTCATTCAGTGCAATCTTAATGCCAGCATTGGTTTGTGGTGGTTTTGTAGTGGCTGGACCTTGAGACAGTTACCATTGCAGTGGCTAACCTTGAGGCAGTTACCATTGTAGTGGTTAGGACCATTTGTTTTATACTATCCTGTGTGTATTTGAAATCCTGAGAGGTACTTATGTATGAACCTAAACATTTATAAATGTGTAATTGCACCATCTTCACAATGAAATCACATAATGATCTCAATGAATCAATGGTTTCAAATTGGTTTCAAGAATGGTTGAATGGCTGCCTCGTAAAGCCAGGCCCACTCCTGACATAAATGACTCAGTTGTATAAAGACACCATATTTACACAATGAGTTTTAATATATTCCCAGGACTGCTGCTGCCTTTAGTGACATCTGACTGACATCATCTGTATCTGGACCTGTAGTGGCAAGGTGGGATGAGGCGTTGATAACACATCACATCAGCTGCAGTAGGTCAGGACAGCGGAGCAGTCGCCACAGTAGAGTTGAATCTACTCCCCCTCTTCTCTGGTGGGAGCTCTGCTGCTGAACTCGGCTCGCAGAGAGAGCCAAGGGGATGGAACAGTGCATCCTTTAAAAATGCATGAGGAGGGGAACCTTGGGACAGATGCCTTTTTATAGAGTGGTTTAAAAATCCAGTGAGTCACCTCATGTGAAAAACATTCAATATAGATGTGGTGCAGCGTTCAATTCCACAAGGGCTCCTCTGAATGAGGCCTGAAGAGATCCATCTGACGTGTTTGTGTGGATTAGTGGGGAGGTGGTGTTTCAGACATTCGGTGGATCTTTTGTCCTCATGTCTGCATTTAGATTGAGTGATTTGTTTAGAGAAATCACAGTGATGCTGCTGGATTGGGCTGCTCAATGAAAATGGAAAAGACTCAACAAAATATGAGGATGATATTTTTTGTAGGGGTTGCTGCAAAGATACTGTATTTGACCATTCTAAACTAACTACATAGTAGAAACTATGGTATGTTTAGATGTGGTGTGTATTTTTGTATGTTGCACTACAACTATGTATTTGTTCAGCTAGCATATATATTGTCTTAACATAGTATCTTGTTTTAAAGTATTTTATCAGACAGTAATATAACATGATATAGGCCCATGTTTTACACACTGTGGAGGAAGGTGTAGGCTATCAGGCTATTCACCATTGGTAGGCCTATTTATAGGCTATATTTGTCAACATCCATCCCATGATGGAGATGTAGTCTATCTATTTCCAGCATGCTTTACACGGGGTAAATAGGGTTGACCCTGTTTGGGGATAGTGACCACAAAGTGGAAATGTAAAAGTTGAAACCACGTACCGCCAAAGCCTCTTCCGGGACAGCTATTAATGGTTGTCCTGTTTTACTGTCCATTTACAGCAGCCCTCAGGTCTCATGCTCTTACCCCGAACTTTAACTCTGAAAGGCAGCGCTCCAACGGAGCCCATTAGATTTTCTCATCGGAAGCTCAGAAACTCTGGGTATCAGTTGTGAAAAATTAACTAGGGAGCCAGGATTCCATTACACTCGATGTCGTCTGAATCCTTGATCTAGCACAAATGGAAATCCAGTTCAGTATTCCAACATCATTTGACTTTCATATGATAAAACATTAATGCACGTGCTTGTTCGGTGGCCGTCCCCATGGTGCTGGGCAATAACTGGAGCGCGAGAAACTGCAGCGAAATGGGCCAGACTTTAGGCCTATGGACTGTGAACTTCACATCATGGAGGACGCTTCTCCACTTTTGTCATAGGCCTACACATTCTTCTGACAGTAGCATAGGCATAGGATACATGCAAACTAATAACGTGTCTATTTCAGTAGACCTAAGCTGCATATTGTCGTATTACTAATCTGAATGTTATTGTTTTGGTAACAGTGGGCCAAGTAGGACACAATGCCATGGCATGCCTTTACATGTGTGCTATTGACCGTCATAAATTCATCATAAGCCCACAACCTGTTCAGTCATTGTAGCCTAAAATATTACATGTAAACTCATAATGAGCTAGATTTGTACTGACCTCACCTCGGCTTATTCTTCAATGGTGACGACATTAGGATAGCCCACATAGTGATACATATGTAAATGCGTTTATATCCTTCCTGTATTAACAGTGAGTCAGCGTCTTATAGGCCTAGCTCACATATCGTCTCTCTCTTATTACTGCAAGCAAATTCCGGTAGATGTCAGTAACAGCACGCTTAATGTTAATGGTGACAGGTTGAACTCGTGCCAGTGCTCAGGGCATTGTGAGCACATGCTCTGCTCCGTGTGTAATCCATTCTACTGCTCTAAACGGAGGTTAAATTGATAAGAGCAACCAGGCTCGAGTCAATCTCCAACGTTTTGTTAAGTGTAGGCGCGGTTTATAGGCTACTTATGGCGCTATAGGTCTGCTCCACATATGATTACTAATTATCATGAATTAGGCTGCCATTGCCGTTTCTAGTTTCCCATTATTTACATAAACTAAAAATGATTTTGCTTTATTTCAATCAATTCTCAAATATGCCCTGACAGTCATATTTTTGTTGGTGCAATGAAATCCTTTTGGAAAGGGTGCTGGAGTAAGGAACGGGGTTTTGGTTCTGTGCCGTCCTTTGGATAAGAAAGTAATTTTTTGTAAGATTAATCTCTCTAAAAACCTGTACTGATGTATTTCAAATTCTGAAATCTTTCAGTCAGTCTTCATCCCAACAGATCATTAGCCAGTGTTTGTTTTTAGAGGTGATTGGTTGTGTCCTACCTGTTGACTATTTGAAACAAAAACAACAAATATATTTAAAAAAAAAAGATATAGCCTAACTGTAGTTGTATGTTATTAATGCCAATAATTATAATGTTATAGGATATGTTATGTGATAACAACAATTATACAATGTACACTAATATGTCTATAAAAATGACATCATCATAGTTGTAGCCTTATTTATAGATGCTGCTTGTTAAAAGAATACTTGGTAAATGTTTGGTAAACGTTTATAAAACACATTTTCAACCACTTGGCCTAAATTTAAGGAAACATTCCATGAGTTTTAAACAACGTTTTTTAATTGACCTCGGGATATTTATAATGCTTTTAGCTATTTTTACGTGTGGAGATAGGCTCCAGACTTGTTGCATTGTTCCATTCATTACGATTTCTAAGCCAGTTTAGAAATGGTCAGTGTCAAATCCCGAGGATAGACGGAGAGGGTGAAAAGGTGATTACTGCCTTCAACTGGCGGCCAATATGTCGCTCGTTATTCGTCCTCGGCTGAGCGGGTTCTGGGTTTGTGGCTGAGTCCACCCGGCGCTTTCAATGCTATTACTGGTGAAGGGATTCGTTTCGCCTGGAACTCTCCCTTCAGTCACAATAGATCCGTGCGTTCACTGACAGACCATGGAACAATCGCCAATTCACAAGGGAAATGTGTCACAAAATCGCCAAAGTCCAGCTATTACGGCATTCGTTTAAATGGTTTATTGCTAATAAACTCCTCTCGAATTATGTATTTGCTGGGACGTCAAAGATTATTTAGTAAATGAGGCAATTTGTAAATGGTTTCATGATTGTTGGGCAGAGTCACAATAGGAGGCGCAGAGGACTATCAGTGGCTTGGGGGGCAACCTCTCCGGCGCAGCGGGGCTCTCTCTCTCTCTCTCTCTCTCTCTCTCTCTCTCTCTCTCTCTCTCTCTCTCTCTCTCTCTCTCTCTCTCTCTCTCTCTCTCTCTCTCTCTCTCTTTCCCTATCTCTCTTTCTCTGCTCAGTTTACTTTTATAATTTTTTACCAATTCACATCCTCGATGCGTCTTCTTTGTCCTCTATCCTTTTACTGACTGACATGATCTCTATGAGTGAAATGGACGTTTGTTGCTTCTGAACTAGACAGACAGTTGGACTATGTAATTCTGTCTGGAAATCTCACTGAACAGAACATTTATTTTACAGGACTACACCACTATGTCAAAGTAATTGGAAATATGGTGTAGTTTTGGGTTGCATTATTTCCTAAATGTTACAATTGAATGCGGTTACTTTGTTGAAAATGTGCGCTCTTTTTTTCAAAGAAAAATGTTCTTCATCATTGTCAAGATTATCTAAGACTGAATCTGAGGGACATTATGCAAACCGCTATGAAATAATTATAATTTTAAAAAAACTATCAAGAGGCTCATAAGCAAATTCATTCCAAATGCTATGTGTAAATGTGTGTAAGATATTTTATCTTTTGGTAAAAGTGTATTTATTTGATAAGCCTATTTTGTTTTATAATGCATAGATATGCAATGTTTAGTCATCAGAACCAAACATTATTTCAATATCAAATAATGAATCATGCTAAACTATTAAAATAATATTGTGAAAATAATTTTGTGCACAGGTTTTGGCAAACTAATGTTATAGTCCTATTTCTCTCCATGTTTCTCTCTTTGGTGGTGTGTTTTTGTTTTCTGTGATCAGTGCATGCATTAATGCCATCTAAGATGGCATGAGAATAGCTGTTGAAAACACAGGTGCTAGCGGTATTTAAGATGCTCATGGGTCTGTCTGCCTAGTGGGCAGAAGGCGCGAGATCAGAGCTATGCCCAACACTCCACCCCCTCCATTGAGCAGTAGAGAGGTGAGTTTCGGATGAACAAGCTAAAGTTGGGTTGCTTTCATGTTCTGCTTGTTTAAAATGTGTTATGGAATGGTACAAGTCAGCATTAAAGCATTTTCCCCTGTGCTGACCAGTTTTAAACGGTAAGCTTCAGAGGAGGTATGATCCCATCTGCCTATGGTTCCAAGTTATTGTTCAAACGGCTGGCTTATACACCACTTATCCTGTATCATAGCCTCTCGTGACCCCTCAAATACTATTTAATAGAATTACAGTTTTAAATCAGTAGTCTTAGAAAGGGAAGCATGTTTATCACAGGCCCTGCATGCCATGGAAACATCATACAGGTTCTTTATGGCATTCCCGAGAACAAATCATAGACTGCTCCCTTTTCAGTTTTGAACAGCATGGAAATCCCCCTTTTTTCATGTTCTTCTCTAATTTACTAAACACACACATATTCTTGTCCAAACCTATGGTCAAAACATCTAGTTGTTCTAATATGATCCTTTGAAATCCAAAATATGCCTCGAATTCCTTGAAATATTGTGTAAAAATGCATGCTTTGAGTAGCCAATGAAAATAGTTTCCAAATTGCAATTGAATACACCCTGAATTGTATAAAAATTATTATAATAATCCAAGTTTGCCTCAACAGTTAGTTACCTGTTGTCTAATAAACAATTGTTTTGTCACTGAAACACTTAAAAACACTGAACTTGTGTTTGTATGGCTCAGTATAGCTTTCTCCACCAATACTACTATAGGCTACAAATAGTTTTAATTCTACGTCTTACCTTTTTCAAGGCCTACTTGAAAAGGAGGGGGAGCGTTTTTAGCCAGAAGGCCCGGTCCTAACAAGAACGCCTGCACTGTGCGCTGTGAAGCTGCGCGGCTGCTGCAGGTGCTGAATCCGGGTCAGAGGGAACTGCCGCTCTTTGAGAGCTGCATGAATACACACGAATAGAAAAGTTGTGTTCAGTTAACCGATGAAATCAGCGAAAAACAGGGCAGTGCAAGCCTTTCTCACTGCAAACCATGGCCAAATAGTTTGGGGCTGCCTCTATGCTTGCAAGGTTATGGGAATAGGACAATTAATCCATTATTCTGTTTGTTTGACACACGCACTATAGACCAGACACACAGCTAGGGATTGAAAAAAAAAACATGCCCGACCAATGTTGCTGCACTTGTCTCACATTCTCGTTTACTTTCTGTAGGCCTACGTATTTAGATCTGAGTATCACACACGCCGATTACTCCTGGCAAAGTTATTTTGTCTCATGATACATATTCGACTTGACAGATCACGAACGAAAGCCTGCACTAGTAATGATCCCTGATGAAACAACAGACCTCATCCACTTATAATTATAGGTAATATATGTTATATGTTATATATAGGCCCATGCCACGAGCAAAATGTCAACCACCTGCAAAGTAAAAAATGTGCCAAATGTCAATAGGCCTATTTGTATATAAGAAAGTTGTATTTTCTGAATAAGTTTAGTAAGAATAAATACATACAAGTTTATTTAACTTCCATTTAAAATATTTGTACGGTTGTGTGGGCCAGCTTAAATACAATTATGATCCACTTCTATAGAGACTATATGATTGTTATAGCGGACATCTGCGTTATAATCCCCCCCATCCTTTTTATTGATAACAATTCTCTTCAGTTTCCGATTAATTTCATCTTCATCATGGCTGGGACTTGTCGTCGCCAATAAACGAATGTGGTCTGAAGGGGCTGCTGCGGTGATAAAGATCAGCTATGGTCTCCACTGACCCATGCGGGTGATAGGCCCTATCTTTCTGCTGCAGATGCATTTAAGAGTTAAAACGGGCTTAAATACAGATTTATCACAATCACAACTTCCAATGATTGCGCTCGAATCAGTTCATTTTTTTTCAGCACTTAGTTTGCACTAGGGCATAGTTATTTTTTATTAATGTTGTTTTAGGGTTGTTTTGGTATACATCTCACGGTGAGAAACGATATGAGTAACCGAGCTAGCCTATGGTCAGTGAAAACTGATTTAGCATCAATTGTGTCAAAACAACACGTGGATAGGACCGAATACGACATTGAGAATTTGACATGACATTCTCAGTAAAACACACACACATTACAGACACATTCAAGTACCGAGTTAGATAAGCGAGTAACATTGTATAAAAGTTGGTTATTGGTGTACCTTGTAGTTAGTTGAAGTTGTTGTCATGTGAATATTCTGGGTTGGAATATTGTCAGAAAAATACATCCATATCTACGGACATTCCAATGAGGATCTTGGCCACGGAATGTATTCTGTTCTCACTATCACCATTTATTCGTTTCACTTTATGTCAATGTCTTTTAGTTGGACTAAGGATAATCATATGATATATTCAATACATGTCGCCTAGCCTTTTTGAAATGCAGCTCATTAAGATATTTACATTTCAGTCATTTAGCAGAAGCTCTTATCCAGAGCGACTTACAGTTAGTAAATGCATACATTTTCATACTGGCCCCCCGTGGGAATCGAACCCACAACCCCGGCGTTGCAAACGCCATGCTCTACCAACTGAGCTACACGGGACTATACATGTAAGATATCAAGAGTGTCAAAGACATATGACAATGCCAATGCCGATACAATTGATACACTACGTGCATACACATGCATTCTGTTGTGTGTCTTAAAAGTTCATGCTGTTGACCTGTTTAATTGAGCTGTTCGTTATTATTCCACCAACATAGAATAACATAGTTGTAGCCTCAGAAGTATATGCTCTGGCCTACTTATTTCTCCTTTCAAAAGAGACGTCCTGTCCCCACAGTGCATTGAACACTAATTATTTTACAGCTACAAAACATGTTGGACGGGTTTTAGAGAACGTGAACTCTGTCTAAGAACAACTGTAATGTACCATCATAATTATTTTCAGTTCACTTGTAAATATACAAGTTATTATGATTGGTTTTGAATTTAGGATAGAATGCAGGGAGAAAGCTTTTCTGGGGGGAATGCTCTTCCATGGGTAAAGAAAGGCTCTTTCACAATGGGAGATTGAGGCAGGGGAGGAGTCCACCATGCTTAGTCCATTTAATGGCGCGTTTACTTAATTTCTGTATTCACTGGCAACCATAAACAAAAGGGGAAACGGGACTCTGGTTTAAGAGCTAGGCCTACATTACTCTGACGTTTACCATAACACATGCATATATTTAGGGGGAAAAATATTTTTGTTCAACATCTTGTGTATGGCTTTGGACACGTAGGCTATTTGTGTCGCCTAGTATCGTAAAAGGACCACAGCATGCGCATCAGAAACATCATGCTCGTCTGAGCATAATATTACCACTTCTCAACATATATGCTCATCAACGCTTGATGGTGGACAATGAACACTCACTTAATAGAGAGACTTAATGCAGAATATATAAGAAAATGGAATACTGTATTTTGATTTAGAAATATACATGAACATAAACACGCAAGAAGGAAACCTTGAATAATAAGCGCTTTAGGCGACGCACGGGGAAATATACGACTGGAATTGTCATTGAAGAATATTCCAATGTTTATATTAAATCGTTTTGCATAACTGTGACTGATAACAGGTGTATCTAGCGTCATTATCCATGTTAGGTATAAAAACAAACTACCTAACAAAACGTATAGAGCACTTTTTTACGTTTTGACAAATATTTTATGTAGGAACACCAAGTCAAGAAAAGTGAACAAGGATAGAAAAGATGGAGAAGGGAGAGCAACATTATGTACAAGCATATCTACACATAGGATATTACAGACCGGGAGAATGATCGCATTATTTACATATCTACACATATAGGATATTACAGACCGGGAGAATGATCGCATTATTTACATATCTACACATATAGGATATTACAGACCGGGAGAATGATCGCATTATTTGAGATATACATAATTCAATATAAAATCTTGAAATAAAAATAAAATCTGATACAGTCATAACGATTCGGTTCCACATTTCACCATTCACCCCAGACAGGCAGTGACAGAAGTGTAGTAAAAAGGTGCTTATAACGTAAATGATTGTCTGATGATCATAAAGTAAAACAGGATTGCATCTTGGCTGAGCGGCATCATCACTTGGACTAAAACAGAGATGAAATGGCGATAAACACCCTCTGGTAATTAATTCCCTCTTCTCGATGATCCTTGTAGAAATATTGAACAGGGTATTTTTCCCAGATACAAAAAAACATCATGCAGGTAGTGGTGTGTGTGTGTGTGTGTGGGGGGGGGGTGGTGGATCCATTGAAAGCGCTTTAAAAATACGTGTTTAAAAAAAAATCTTTTTTTAAATATTTATATCAATTGGTCCTTTTTTCATCCCCGATATTTCATAGGTTTTTTTCTGGTCCATATTTCCTGTAAATATTTCTCTTTTTTATATCATACGTCGCACTCGGAGTCACTGGAGGTTACTGAAAGAATGGACGTTCCAGTGTCAACTCGCTCTGTCATACTGGAGATGCTGGTAGTAGGACTGGCCGCGGTAGACGGCGATTCCGCCGAGCTGCGTGGAGTGCACCCGGATTCTGAAAGGGACCGCATACCGTTCTGTCCTATTCCCTGGTGCTGAAGTCTGGAGAATATAAAGAAAGGGAAAATAACATACCAATTAAATACAGTGTCCCTCTGCAAAATTCCGCTCAGCCTGCTTGTCATTCACTCCCTGCCATGCCTTTAACAAATGCAGCTCTCTAGCCTTCATATAGGCCTAACGGGGGTAAGAATAGTCTAAAACAAAGCAGAAAATAAATATGAAATATGGGGAAATATGACAGTGTATATTAGAGTAATAGGCTGGTTGTTAGTTATTCTTAAACCATGGCCAATGTAATTTGAGAACTGTCTTTTATCGTTGATTTTGTCATATCCTACATCCAAATGAATGACAGACTACAGGCCTACATCCAAATGAATGAGAGACTCCATTTTTCTGATTGTTTTGATTTACTGACACGTCAAATGTGGAATAATTGCAATCATGCTAAATGAATCAATCCATGATGTAGGCCTCCGATTTTATCACTGAGAAAATGCAGATGAAAAAATGTAGCTGTGTTCTTCTATTCAATTTTTTCACCAACTTTTCTGTTTTTATTCAGTTCACCAATTTGTCATTAATTATTGCATTGCAAATGTATAATAGTCTACACACATTGTGAATCGAAAACATGGCTGCAAAACAGGCTATAATTTCAGAATAAATATTTTGTATTTATGTTGACAGCTAATATCAAATGTTATGCATCAATCATTTCCAAACGTCTAAAGTCTAATGTATACGTTTCGTATGTGTAAAAAGCACCACGAATAAAAAATAATAATAATGGTAACTGAACATACATTCATTTTGAAACTCTAAACCTGTCCCGTGTAGCTCAGTTGGTAGAGCATGGCGTTTGCAACGCCAGGGTTGTGGGTTCGATTCCCACGTGGGGCCAGTAAGAAAATGTATGCACTCACTGAAAAACTGTGTCGCTCTGGATAAGAGCGTCTGCTAAAATGTGAATGTAATCTTTTTTGTGTGTGGTTTCTTAGTCTACACGGGCCTTTTACAGCTGCTACATGTATCGTCTATTATTTTGATTAAACAACTAACCAATAACCTATTTGATCGTAGGTGTTTTGTTTTGTTTACTGTTTGTGAACAAAATCTATATCACCCCTGCAGTGTATGTCAAGTTTTCAGACCAAAACGTTCACTTGTTGAGAGAAGATAACAACACTCTGTTGGGTTTCAAGATGAGAATCAAGTAAAAACGTAGCATCACCACAACATGCTGTATTCCAAGTTTAACAGACATCCTTATCAATCAGTATTTGCTGTTTTGTCTGGAAAATAGGACAACTTCAAGATTTGCAGTGCTGCTGATTTTCTTTGTGTGTACTTCCTGTTTTGTTATCTAACGCATACATTGATGTTTTCATTTAGCTTATCAGGGATACTAGCATACCAGCGTAGCCTAGCCTACACGTTTTCGAATTTGGAGAGAGTTGTGTGTTTTACGTATAAGAATGTTTTACGCACGAAAATCTTTGACACATATTAATATATTTTGGATTATTTTGGACAGCAATAATAGTTAGATGTTTCTGTACACGCTTTGAAAAAAAGGTTATATATAGAACCGCAAATAACTATTTTGTGTAGCCCCTGATTGCATAGGTAAATGAGTTGCTCATTTCTAACCCCTCTATAACCTTGTTAATTACTACGATGAAGTTTTACATTTACATGGTATATTTGCATTCAGCTTACAGGAATTAGTTTAGCCTATTTGGTCCTGTTAGCCTATGCTTTGACAAATGAACAGCGCACTGACCTGTTTTTTGCTGCGGCGGCTCTGTCTCGTTGCCTCCGGTTTTTAAACCAATTTCCGACTTGTGTAGGAGTGAGTCCAGTGGCTTGAGCCAGTTCCCTTTTCTTGCTAGGGTTTGGATATGGGTCCTGAAGGTACCACTCCCTTAACAGACCGCGCGTCCTCTCTTTGAAACAGTGCGTCTTCTGCTCCCCGTCCCAGATGGTCCTGGGCAGGGGGAACTTCTTCCGTACCCTGTACTTGTCAACCGGTCCTAATGGGCGACCGCGCAGCTTCTCGGCCTCCTGGTAGTGTGCCTCCAGCCACATGGCCTGCAGTTTGCCATGGGAGTCCTTGGTAAACTTGTGGTTCTCCAAGATGTGATAAAGGTCTCGGAAGTTCCCGGTGTGGAAAGCAACCACTGCGCGAGCTCGCAGGATGGACTCATGCTTGTTGATCTGCTCGCATGCTCCCGGTGCCACCGGCAGGGACCACAGGAATCGTCCCAGCCGTTCAATGTCTCCGGTTTCCTCCAGCGTCTCACAGACGCTCGCCACTTGCTCCGGAGAGAAGTTGAGGGTCGGTAGCGCAAACATTGACAAGTCTTCTGGAGACCTGGTGGGAGTGCTGCTCGCCAAGAGCACAGGGCGCTCAGTGATGTTTGGCAGGAAGAAATGGGAGGGATAAAGCTCTAAAGGGGATCTGAAAACCATGGAATGACCTGAGAGAGAAATACAATTATCAAGAAAAAGAAACGACGAGTAAAGATTGTAAGATTCAATAGCTATCGCCTAATGACACCAGCCTCATAATATCTCCCCCTAAATCCACCGTGAGTGTAGCATTGAAACATTTTGTTTCACTTTTCTATTGGTCTTCTTGGTGTGGTTGTGAGGTTGTCATGGCAGCCCTGCCAATCACTGTCAAGCGTGCCAATCATAAGCCAGTACGTAGACTAGGGCTTTCACCACTTCTGTTGCAAGCACTGGGGGTTATCAGAAACTCCAATCTCAACACTACCCTCCCACTGCACAGCTCTCGTGAAGTATAAGACAAGGCTTGCCTATTTGTTGAATGGCGATGAGCAATTAGTGGGTGGAATATTATTGCGATCTTAACGAGGCTCATTAAAGCTAAAGAAGATATGTAGGGGAGAGATGCTTAGGAGGGGTGCTTAGTGATGACAATCGGGCAGGAACACGTTTGAAAAATCTGTTTGTAACAGAGTCAATTCACACCATATTTTGGGGTAGTTTTGCCATTTTGCCACATGTGAACCCTTTTAAATTTTGGTGAGGGACGAAAGCAATCATTTAGGCCCATGGGGCGACTAGGCTATAGGTTTTTGTCTAAAGGCTATGGTATATTGCGCAACATGCGTAAAAAATAACGTTATTTAAACGAAGAAAACATAATATAGTCAATTTGATAAGGTTTGACATGTCTGTCTGACTTACTTCCGAATATGAATCGGAAAACACGATATGTCAATATTATCGTGACAGTCTGGGCACTTGCTTTGCTCAGAGCCCAGCAGACAGAGTGCCTCCACCCGGGCTGGTGAGGGTGTAAGGCGCAGTGGCTCACCCTCTAGTCGGGCTTGGCCTCGGCTGGTATTAAGCAGCAGAGCAACCCTGGCCCACTGCCCAGCGTGCGTTTTTCCAAAAAGTGTTTTCATGTTAAATAAATATCTATGCGTTGCGTTGTAATAATTAAATGTTGATCAACTGGACCATTTCAATTAAGAACGTTTTGCCAATGGTATTGTCTTTGATGCAGCTCTTTCGCTGTAGGCCTAGTAGTTTTGGCGACCATGTTTCAAATTGTATCATTTTGGTGAAAATGATTAGTCTGCCACAATATAACCTAAAGAAAACTAGGCGTATTACATTATTTCATTTTCACAAACTATAGGCATGATCAATAACCACATATGTCACTGGGTTCGGTTAAGAGGCCACTTCAGTAGCCGTAGCTCTGTGGTTTTCATGTTTATTACAAAAGCGACTGTAGGCCTACTGCCTCCTATTTTGTCAGGGCTTAGTTGGTGTTAAAACTGTGAGTTCGCAGTCACGAACAGTGCTCACATTGTATAAGCGCATGTATTAGACGTAGTGAAACACAACATCTAGACTTCGGCTAATCCGGCCTCAATCAAGCTGACATAATTATCCTATGCCGCCTTTCTAAATCATTCAGGAATTCAAAACGTTTCCTTCTCTTTCTCCAGCCTCAGATGTTTGCATTCCCCGCCATCTTCCTACCCGACCGGCTCCAGCATAACGGAGAGTAAGTAGCATGCACATTTGTGTTTTCATTTTCAGTTTATCATATTCACTTCCTATTACAATTACTGTGAGTTTTGTTCCAGTGGCTGCATATACCATATTTATACCATTGCTTTGTTTTCGTGTGTGTTTGTGTGTGCTATAGGGGTGGGGTTTTGATCATGTTGGAGGCGTTAGGGCAGGTTGTCTTTGGGATCAAACCTGTTTGCTCCCTTGTCACACAAAACTCAGGAGAAGTAATTTCAAGTGGCACTTGAATTGGTCCAATTGGAAAGCTTCTTGGACTGGAAGTAACCTAGGTTATTTCCATGCTGGCTATGGTCGTGTTAAACTAACCCCCCTCCTTCTCGCTGGGCCAATATTAAGAGGGGGCTTAACGGAAAGTACTCTGAATATTTAAAGCTGCTCTGCTTGTGTCTCCGGTCTACACATTTACCTGATCAATATGCATGGACTCCAGGTATTACGTAGAACTATGTTTTTAAGGAGACGGAGCCTAGTTGTAAGCAGCCCTCGCAGGCAATTCGGAAATCACTTAGGTGAAATGTAAAACCTGAATGGGTTTGCAAAGCCAGTGGTAAATCACATTATTCTTACATAGCCTAGCTTTTGTTTACGTTAAGCATGTAATTAACACCTCCAAACAAGTTTATTCACCTGGCCTAATTGTCTGTTTATCCTCCAGCTTCTTAACGATAACCAGCGGGAGATGCGTTATTCAATGCGGACGAATCATTAACTTGATCTTTGTTTATTTACTGCAGAACCCCGACGTGACAATACAGGCATGAGTTAGGACTAACACTAAACTGAGAGCACAAATATTAATTAACCTTGACTTGGGGTGATTACTTAGCGGGGATTTATTTATTTGCGCCCATTGACTCTGAGCTCATAATTTCGGAAGTTAGGCTATATATTTTTTCAATGTTCCAAGTGGGGAAATAAACAAAGATCTTAGGCTACGTCATATTGTGAGAGGGGGAACCGAGGCACTCAATGAAAAGGTAAGAAAGCATTCATTTTTATTTTCTTCCCTACTTAACCTCGGCTTCTCAAATGATGACCAGAAAAAGCCTGCTACACCCACCCCATCAACATGCATGCGTAATTTTTTTGAATTTTCAGGATAATGACTGAACAGAATGCAGCGAGGGTACGTTGGCTACTTTCATCTTTTGATATATTTCGTTTTTCTGACGTATGCTTTTTACACTGCATGGTCAAAGATTGAGATTTTTTATGACAGGGTCTTGGTCACATGCTGATGTGGGCAGCGACACAGTTTCTCTTAAAGTTCCTGACTGAACTCGCAATAGAACGCATTCGAACTTTTAGGGTGACATTTTGTCAGATTTACCACAAAACTACGTTCTCCATCAGTCAGCGTAGTTGTTATTTTTTCTCTTCTTCTGCTTCTTCGCTTTTTTCTTCTTTCTCTTCTTCTTTTCATCCTTCTTTCCCCTTCTGCCTTCTCTCCTGTTTTAATCAGGTTTTAAACGGCTGATTGTCAACGATGAACTACAGGGACCGGACTATGTATGCGTTATTTCTTGAAGAAATCCGTTTGTCCAAGCGCAGCGGTGGAAATCCTTTCCGGATCCTGTAAGTTCGTTAGTCACACACTGGGCTCTGCCTCTAAAGTTGACTATTAATTGCTTTTTAAATCTGATTGAATAAAACGCTTGTTTAAACCTACTTTTTAAATCGACTTTTTTGAGAATAACCCAGGATTTGCGCAAGACGCACACTTTGTATATGCTAATAGTGATGCGCTCACCCAAATGTCTTAGCCTATTAAATGTCGATAGACGCATGAAAAACGTTAACATTTAAATTACATGATTGATTAGGTATATTTCCATGTCAATTTAGTGTCAAATAATATGATGAAATCCGATTAAATTTGGTTTGATGCTTTCGTATCTGTCTTCATGTAGCCAAAACGAGCACCAGTCTACTTCAAGTCATGCACAGCAAGAGCTGCTGCAGCTGTGTGATGCTGTCGGGATGAGGCGCAAATACCCCTTTCTTGGTTTTCTTAGCACCGGCTTTCAGCCCTCTCTGCTGGGCGTCCAAACGTGGTTTATAGCGCTGGACTGGAGCGTTAATTTTTTATTGATCTTTCAGTAGCCTATATCGTTTGTCTTTTTATAATGATGATGAAATACACACCTTGAATCAGACGTAGCCTATCTTTATAGACTGAAAATATATATTGGCTATTGTCTGTACTACATTCTTATTGGCTATTGATACCGCCTGTGTAGTACTGACTTGGCACATGGTATCGGGAGGAATTGAGTGTTTGTCCAAGATAGAAAGAGTGAGAACCAGTGGGGTAGAAGAGAGACTGTGGATGGAGATTACGAGATGGTTGGTTACACATGCAGGACAGGTGACTATGGGTATTTTGGACAAAAGTGTTTTCTGATTATTTGTTTTAGGGTCTAGAAATCTGGTTATTAAATTTAAAAAATACGAAAAGTTCCTAAATTTGAAACCAGTGCAGACTAATTTTTAGTTTAGAACCATCCAAACCATCCAGATCTATAGGCCTATGCTACACTAACTCTTTCACCAAACTCCAAATTATTCGACTGTAAAGAGTTTTCCCCAACTTTTTTGTGTGGTCTCATTAAGTGGGCATCCTGCTAAGTCTGCGGGGTTATACAGGAGCTGTCCAATCAGTGTATTTTCACGGCTTGTTAGCGACAGTTAATGAGGGCGATCCGCGCACGGACAGAATAGCGCCTCAATGTTAGATTTACCTTGTGTCAACTCCTTACTTCTAATGAAGCCATTGGAAGCTTCACAGTGAATGGAGCCGGGCGGCTGGAGCTGTAGGCTCTCTTTCTTCCGGTTCCTCTAAGGAGGGCTTTCGCTGGACTGAACTCCATGATGCGTGTATCAGATGGTGGGGGTGCTCTGAGTCATTTGGATTTCAACAAGAGAAAAGGGAAGTGTGTGTGTGTGTGTGTGTGTGTGTGAAAGAAATCACCCCGTGTAATATCGCAAGCTGCTATCGTGTATTAGCCTACTTGGTCAATCAGGTTTGACGTGTCAGTTTGCCTCTCCAACAGCTCCACACATGCAGGCGCTCCCTGTGCTTTCTCTTGGCCGGGTCCCTGTGTGCTTTAAGTCGAATCAACAACACATCATTACCTCTCAATTCAGGGAAAACAGCGTAGTTTCTCAAATGCCTTTCCAAGTGTGCTTCCCCTCACTATTCCTGCCCACTGGGGCACCACTTAAAAATCAATTAGTCTTTCATTTCCTCAAGTAAATTAGACTATGTGAGTCATATGGGCTAATAGAATCAGATGTAGCCTTCTATATTGGATTGAACAATACACTAATTAATATGAAATAACTCATCATGCTTTAAGGACACGGAGATGTAGGTTTAGATCAAATAAACACGAGAGTCAGTTTATCAAAAGTTTGTCGATGTTAGGTTTATGTGAAAGTATAGTTTTATACAAGTCTTTGGGCGACATAAACAATACCTACAGTTGTGACACTGCTTTCTGAAAAAAATATGTTTATTAAAAGTAGCCTATGGAATGTATACAGCATAATCACATTGCATTATATACTCACTTACCTACATTTCTGTGTCTTCTAGTTGATCATTTCAGGCTATAAGCAACTGGTTCATGCTTTTTAACACACTGATTTTCATTAGAAATCAGTAAAACAGACCTATAACAATGTTGGTTTTTAGTCCATTGTATGAAACATATGCTGTTGCATTGTGCCCTTGCCAAGGAACAGCAACACGACACACCAACGCTGGAAGTGTCGATGATCACTCTTCCAGGTGTTTGGCTAGAGCGCTTTATGCAGAAATAATATAATGGATGCATCGCTCACGGCCCTGGGCTTAACATATGATGCTCCAATAACACTCAATATTCCCTAGGCCTTGCTCTTCATGCCATTAGGAAACGCTGAAGATAATATTTTCAAATGGCAAAAAAGTTTCATTAATTTTTTATTTATTTAACTAGGCAAGTCAGTTAAGAACAAATTCTTATTTAAAATGACGGCCTACACCGGCCAAACCCAGACGAAGCTGGGCCAATTGTGCGCCACCCTATGGGACTCCCAATCACGGCCGGTTGTGATACAGCCTGGAATCAAACCAGGGGGTCTGTAGTGACGCCTAAAGCACTGAGATGCAGTGCCTTAGACCACATTTTACATTTTAGTCATTTAGCAGACGCTCTTATCCAGAGCGACTTACAGTTAGTGAGTGCATACATTATTTTTTTCATACTGGCCCCCCGTGGGAATCGAACCCACAACCCTGGCGTTGCAAACGCCATGCTCTACCAACTGAGCTACATCCCTGCCGGTCATTCCCTCCCCTACCCTGGATGACGCTGGGCCAATTGTGCACCGCCCCATGGGTCTCCCGGTCGCGGCCGGCTACAACAGAGCCCGGATTCGAACCTGGATCTCTAGTGGCACAGCTAGCACAGCGATGCAGTGCCTTAGACCACTGCGCCACTCGGGAGCCAAGGTTGTCACAACAGATGATATCTCAGATGTTTTTTTGAAATTCATTTTGCCATAACATGCAATGAGATTGTAAACCCAACCCTCTCATCACCATTCAGTTGATCAAGACCATTTGACCACATAATTTAACAGTTATATATATGTAGAAAATATATATATATATATATATATACAGTGGGGGAAAAAAGTATTTAGTCAGTCACCAATTGTGCAAGTTCTCCCACTTAACAAGATGAGAGAGGCCTGTAATTTTCATCATAGGTACATGTCAACTATGACAGACAAATTGAGATGTTTTTTCTCCAGAAAATCACATTGTATGATTTTTAATGAATTTATTTGCAAATTATGGTGGAAAATAAGTATTTGGTCACCTACAAACAAGCAAGATTTCTGCTCTCACAGACCTGTAACTTCTTCTTTAAGAGGCTCCTCTGTCCTCCACTCGTTACCTGTATTAATGGCACCTGTTTGAACTTGTTATCAGTATAAAAGACACCTGTCCACAACCTCAAACAGTCACACTCCAAACTCCACTATGGCCAAGACCAAAGAGCTGTCAAAGGACACCAGAAACAAAATTGTAGACCTGCACCAGGCTGGGAAGACTGAATCTGCAATAGGTAAGCAGCTTGGTTTGAAGAAATCAACTGTGGGAGCAATTATTAAGAAATGGAAGACATACAAGACCACTGATAATCTCCCTCGATCTGGGGCTCCACGCAAGATCTCACCCCGTGGGGTCAAAATGATCACAAGAACGGTGAGCAAAAATCCCAGAACCACACGGGGGGACCTAGTGAGTGACCTGCAGAGAGCTGGGACCAAAGTAACAAAGCCTACCATCAGTAACACACTACGCCGCCAGGGACTCAAATCCTGCAGTGCCAGACGTGTCCCCCTGCTTAAGCCAGTACATGTCCAGGCCCGTCTGAAGTTTGCTAGAGTGCATTTGGATGATCCAGAAGAGGACTGGGAGAATGTCATATGGTCAGATGAAACCAAAATATAACTTTTTGGTAAAAACTCAAGTCGTCGTGTTTGGAGGACAAAGAATGCTGAGTTGCATCCAAAGAACACCATACCTACTGTGAAGCATGGGGGTGGAAACATCATGCTTTGGGGCTGTTTTTCTGCAAAGGGACCAGGACGACTGATCCGTGTAAAGGAAAGAATGAATGGGGCCATGTATCGTGAGATTTTGAGTGAAAACCTCCTTCCATCAGCAAGGGAATTGAAGATTAAACGTGGCTGGGTCTTTCAGCATGACAATGATCCCAAACACACAGCCAGGGCAACTAAGGAGTCGCTCCGTAAGAAGCATTTCAAGGTCCTGGAGTGGCCTAGCCAGTCTCCAGACCTGAACCCAATAGAAAATCTTTGGAGGAAGCTGAAAGTCTGTATTGCCCAGCGACAGCCCCGAAACCTGAAGGATCTGGAGAAGGTCTGTAGGGAGGAGTGGGCCAAAATCCCTGCTGCAGTGTGTGCAAACCTGGTCAAGACCTACAGGAAACATATGATCTCTGTAATTGCAAATAAAGGTTTCTGTACCAAATATTAAATTCTGCTTTTCTGATGTATCAAAAACTTATGTCATGCATTAAAATGCAAATTAATTACTTAAAAATGTGATTTTCTTAATTTTTGTTTTAGATTCAGTCTCTCACAGTTGAAGTGTACCTATGAAAAAAATTACAGACCTTTACATGCTTTGTAAGTAGGAAAACCTGCAAAATCGGCAGCGTATCAAATACTTGTTCTCCCCACTGTATATAGTAGGCGTAGTAGTAGTAGACTAATGACAAATGATGCTGATATGGCCCATCTTGTTACTAATATCCCATGGCGTTGGTAATATAAGTAATATTGCCTACATTGTGTGCTACTAATATGTATTTTTATAACTGTAATACTATTAGCCATTTCATAATCATTTAATGTAGGCTATTATGTCTATCATATACAGCATCTGTAGTGCTTGGCAGTTCCTCTGTCAAATTCGATCAGGGTGCTAAACCTGTGATGCAGATGTGAATACTGGAGCTGTTGCTATAATTACCCAAGACAAGCTGGAATATCGCAGTAAAACCCCTTCATCTGAGAAGGCATCTTGTCGACAGGCAAGTCGTGTCCAATCTTATTTCACATGGATGCCCATGAGCAACGCCAGACTGTATTTGTTTACAGAAGTGATGTGTATAGGTTATATGTCTGAGAATACTATTGTTGACCTATTTTACATAACCCTATAATATAGTCTAGCAACCGCATAGCCTTCAACACTTTGAGGTAACACCTATGCTTTATCTGCTACAAGAGTATTAACTGTCCACTAAGTCACGCATGGTGAGCCAAAAGGAAAGGAGACCTAGGCCTATTTCATCTTGTAGTTGCTTGCCACATTCACTTGACCTGTTTGAGCACTGTCTGGCAGCCTCTCTGTGCGTCATGGGTAAATGCTTTCATTAAAGCTTTATATCGTTATCGACCATTGCGAGCAATCTATAGGCCTACAGATCCATAACATGGCAGCATGAGTACGCGCCCTGAAGGTTAGGCTACTGTGTGTCACCCGCGTTTCTGTCAGTGTCTCACACATTTGATTGTTTCAGTGTTTGTCGTACGCAACGAGTAAAAGTCTAAATGCTGCAGCGATTAGCCTCACTCCGTCTTAAGTCCACCTTTTGACATCACTCCACTCAATTGCCTGTTTACCCTTGAGTCAAGCTTAAGTAACCACGAAGCAGTGAACTATATATAAAAATCAGCAGGTAGTGATAGTTCTCTTATCTCATGCTCATTATCCGCTTTCAAATAGGAAAACATTGTTTGCCCTATGTAGTTGTGTGTTTAGCATACATCAGCCAGGTCACCCTTGGTACAAGTCAGTATTCGACAACCATCCATGTCTGAGGACATCGGGGATGACGTGGAAACCGGCCACTAGGGGCAACAGCGAGCGAGCGCTGTTACTTTCAAGTAGGTTTCGGTTTTGCTAGGACGTTGTGGACAGGATGGCAGATGGAAGCATCTGCCTCTGATTCCAACAGTTGCAAGATCGAATCCAGTGATAGAATGTTTGTTTTTTAGATTTTTGTTTTAAGCCTATCCCAAACCTTAATCTGTACCTTAACCATTCAGAGTCAATACAAAACCTTAAGATTTTCGGAGTTAATTCCTAAACTTAACCTTAAACACTTCAAAATGTGACATTTGCAACAACTTCGAAATGTGACGTTTGAGAAACATGGCTGAAAGTCTAATTCTGATGTGAGAATGTGAGAGCTAGTTGCAGACATACTACTAGGACATTTTGGAATTCGTTCTTGTTGGGATAGGTTCATGGATAGGTTTGGGGTAAGTTCCATCTTAATCAAGTCAATTCAATATATTAGTTGAAAAACAAAACACTGACCATGGTGGGGTTTTCTTTCTTCTTTTTTGTCTTGGTGGTAGATCAGCTTTAATATAGCAGATACATTGTAACTTCCATCAATGTAATTGTCTGCATCACTTCCAATCCCACATATGTTTTTTTTTCTCTAGTATATATATTTATATATATATACACATACACCACCGTTCAAAAGTTTGGGGTCACTTAGAAATGTCCTTGTTTTCGAAAGAAAATTATTTTTTTTGTCCATTAAAATAACATCAAATTGATCAGAAATACAGTGTAGACATTGTTAATGTTGTAAATGGCTATTTTGCAGGTTTTCCTACTTACAAAGCATGTAGAGGTCTGTTATTTTTATCATAGGTACACTTCAACTGTGAGAGACGGAATCTAAAACAAAAATCCAGAAAATCACATTGTATGATTTTTAAGTAATTAATTTGCATTTTATTGCATGACATAAGTATTTGATCACCTACCAACCAGTAAGAATTCCGGCTCTCACAGACCTGTTAGTTTTTCTTTAAGAAGCCCTCCTGTTCTCCACTCATTACCTGTATTAACTGCACCTGTTTGAACTCGTTACCTGTATAAAAAACACCTGTCCACACACTCAATCAAACAGACTCCAACCTCCCCACAATGGCCAAGACCAGAGAGCTGTGTAAGGACATCAGGGATAAAATTGTAGACCTGCACAAGGCTGGGATGGGCTACAGGACAATAAGCAAGCAGCTTGGTGAGAAGGCAACAACTGTTGGCGCAATTATTAGAAAATGGAAGAAGTTCAAGATGACGGTCAATCACCCTCGGTCTGGGGCTCCATGCAAGATCTCACCTCGTGGGGCATCAATGATCATGAGGAAGATGAGGGATCAGCCCAGAACTACACGGCAGGACCTGGTCAATGACCTGAAAAGAGCTGGGACCACAGTCTCAAAGAAAACCATTAGTAACACACTACGCCGTCATGGATTAAAATCCTGCAGCGCACGCCAGGTCCCCCTGCTCAAGAAAGCACATATACAGGGCCGTCTGAAGTTTGCCAATGAACATCTGAATGATTCAGAGGAGAACTGGGTGAAAGTGTTGTGGTCAGATGAGACCAAAATGGAGCTCTTTGGCATCAACTCAACTCGCCGTGTTTGGAGGAGGAGGAATGCTGCCTATGACCCCAAGAACACCATCCCCACCGTCAAACTTGGAGGTGGAAACATTATGCTTTGGGGGTGTTTTTCTGATAAGGGGACAGGACAACTTCACCGCATCAAGGGAGGATGGACGGGGCCATGTACCGTCAAATCTTGGGTGAGAACCTCCTTCCCTCAGCCAGGGCATTGAAAATGGGTCGTGGATGGGTATTCCAGCATTACAATGACCCAAAACACACGGCCAAGGCAACAAAGGAGTGGCTCAAGAAGAAGCACATTAAGGTCCTGGAGTGGCCTAGCCAGTCTCTTGACCTTAATCCCATAGAAAATCTGTGGAGGGAGCTGAAGGTTTGAGTTGCCAAACGTCAGCCTCAAAACCTTAATGACTTGGAGAAGATCTGCAAAGAGGAGTGGAACAAAATACCTCCTGAGATGTGTGCAAACCTGGTGGCCAACTACAAGAAACGTCTGACCTCTGTGATTGCCAACAAGGGTTTTGCCACCAAGTACTAAGCCATGTTTTGCAGAGGGGTCAAATACTTTTTTCCCTCATTCAAATGTAAATCAATTTATACAATTTTTGACATGCGTTTTTCTGGATTTGTTGTTGTTATTCTGTCTCTCACTGTTCATATAAACCTACCATTAAAATTATAGACTGTTCATGTCTTTGTCAGTGGGCAAACGTACAAAATCAACAGGGGAACAAATACTTTTTTCCCTCATTGTATTTCATTTGGGATATGTATTCCGAGTATATCCACATCACCATCATACCATTTTATTGGTAAACTACATTTTAATGTAAAAATTGTATTTGTTAGTGATCCAATACGTAATATAGTACATTTATCATAATTTGGTTGTAATCCAGAGAGGTTAGAAAATGTATCTAAATCCTCTATGAGGCTGTGTAGGGATTCAAGTTGTGGATTTAAAAGAAAACATGAATTATCAACATACAATGACACCTTTGTTTTTAAGACCTTGATTTCTAATCCCTTGATATTATTGTTGGATCTGATTTTAATAGCTAACATTTTGATGGCCATAATAAATAGACATACCAATAGTGGACAACCTTGTTTCACTCCTCCTGCATCACAACACTGAAGTGTAAGGGGCCTCCAATTGTTTTAATGGACTGGATCTTTATATTTCCCACTTGTATCCTGTTTCAGTAATAATGAAATCAGACCTTCTTCTTGAGTGTCTGATAATCTACCATTTTCAAAGGAGTGGTTAAAACATGCTAATAACGGTCCTCCTGAGCATATCAAAAAAGGTTGAGACCGTGGTGTTCTATGAGTTGTTTCCAATTCAATATGATCATGATCGACTGAATTAAAATGGAATTGACAATCTTTCCATATCTGAGCAACTCAGCAGACCTCATACAAGTGGTTGATCAGTTGCTTCTCTGAAGTTTGGTAGCTAATATCTTCATCTTATGTAAACTTAGTTAGCCTTATTTTCCCACTGGCTAGTGTATCACATATTGTAGCAGAGAGCTGTGTGCAAATGGGCATGAATCCCTGACCTAAAAATGACGTTCATCCAAGCCTGATTGCTTGTCAATTCAATGGAGAAAATGGTCAACCCATTGCTGTAAATTGATATCACATAATCTATAGCGTAGAAATGGGATCAACATGATTTTTCAACTCATGGTTGACATTATGAAACAGGAAAATATATAAATAACTTACTTTTCTCCAATCTTTTTCAAAATATATTCTCATTTAAAAGTTTACGTTCGTCCATAGCCTAGTTTCCTGTTGCCATTAGCCCATACAGTGGGGAAAAAAAGTATTTAGTCAGCCACCAATTGTGCAAGTTCTCCCACTTAAAAAGATGAGAGAGGCCTGTAATTTTCATCAGAGGTACACGTCAACTATGACAGACAAAATGAGAATTTTTTTTCCAGAAAATCACATTGTAGGATTTTTAATGAATTTATTTGCAAATGATGGTGGAAAATAAGTATTTGGTCAATAACAAAAGTTTCTCAATACTTTGTTATATACCCTTTGTTGGCAGTGACACAGGTCAAACGTTTTCTGTAAGTCGCTGGTATTTTGGCCCATTCCTCCATGCAGATCTCCTCTAGAGCAGTGATGTTTTGGGGCTGTCGCTGGGCAACACGGACTTTCAACTCCCTCCAAAGATTTTCTATGGGGTTGAGATCTGGAGACTGGCTAGGCCACTCCAGGACCTTGAAATGCTTCTTACGAAGCCACTACTTCGTTGCCCGGGCGGTGTGTTTGGGATCATTGTCATGCTGAAAGACCCAGCCACGTTTCATCTTCAATGCCCTTGCTGATGGAAGGAGGTTTTCACTCAAAATCTCACGATACATGGTCCCATTCATTCTTTCCTTTACACGGATCAGTCGTCCTGGTCCCTTTGCAGAAAAACAGCCCCAAAGCATGATGTTTCCACCCCCATGCTTCACAGTAGGTATGGTGTTCTTTGGATGCAACTCAGCATTCTTTGTCCTCCAAACACGACGAGTTGAGTTTTTACCAAAAAGTTCTATTTTGGTTTCATCTGACCATATGACATTCTCCCAATCCTCCTCTGGATCATCCAAATGCACTCTAGCAAACTTCAGACGGGCCTGGACATGTACTGGCTTAAGCAGGGGGACACGTCTGGCACTGCAGGATTTGAGTTTCTGGCGGCGTAGTGTGTTACTGATGGTAGGCTTTGTTACTTTGGTCCCAGCTCTCTGCAGGTCATTCACTAGGTCCCCCCGTGTGGTTCTGGGATTTTTGCTCACCGTTCTTGTGATCATTTTGACCCCACGGGGTGAGATCTTGCGTGGAGCCCCAGATCGAGGGAGATTATCAGTGGTCTTGTATGTCTTCCATTTCCTAATAATTGCTCCCACAGTTGATTTCTTCAAACCAAGCTGCTTACCTATTGCAGATTCAGTCTTCCCAGCCTGGTGCAGGTCTACAATTTTGTTTCTGGTGTCCTTTGACAGCTCTTTGGTCTTGGCCATAGTGGAGTTTGGAGTGTGACTGTTTGAGGTTGTGGACAGGTGTCTTTTATACTGATAACAAGTTCAAACAGGTGCCATTAATACAGGTAACGAGTGGAGGACAGAGGAGCCTCTTAAAGAAGAAGTTACAGGTCTGTGAGAGCCAGAAATCTTGCTTGTTTGTAGGTGACCAAATACTTATTTTCCACCATAATTGCAAATAAATTCATTAAAAATCCTACAATGTGATTTTCTGGATTTTATTTCCTCAATTTGTCTGTCATAGTTGACGTGTACCTATGATGAAAATTACAGGCCTCGCTCATCTTTTCAAGTGGGAGAACTTGCACAATTGGTGGCTGACTAAATACTTTTTTCCCCACTGTATCTAGCACTTTCTGTGGTCAACAGCTGACTTTGAGTTGGCGGGAACGGGTCCATCACGGTCAGTGGCTCCGTTTGGCAGGTGAGATCAATAGAGGACGTCTGGAGCACACCAGGAAAGACAACGAGCTGCATAGCTGTGACAGGTACAAGCCCCGCGTACCGCCCTGTGTCGCTGCCAGGGGAGAGGGGTCGCCTCCATGTGCATGGCCCCTAGATCAACAGGTAGGCCGACCACCGCACTACACAGGACAGTGCAGGAAATTAACGCAGGGTAGCAATAATGATGTTTCATCAATGGACCATACTCACACACTCACTATGTTGTTGAAATGCTCTCTACTTTAATTAGCACTTTTGCTAGTAGTTTGTTACTAAACATATTATTGGGTTAACCCTACAGGTGTGATGTTTAGGGTGTCAGCCTTTCACGCCAGCAACCCTGTTTTGCTTCCCTGGCCCGACGAAAGCTACACTGGTGCAAGAAGTAGGATGGCAGTCGTGAGGCCATCGGAAGTCACGGCTAGACTCGTGTGGGGGCCGTGGTGGGTTGAAGCACGGGGATGTCCTATACAGCCCAAGATCCCAGTATACGGTATATATACAGTATACAGCCCAAGATCCCGGTATACAGTATATACACGGTATACAGCCCAAGATCCCGGTATACGATATATATACGGTATACAGCCCAAGATCCCGGTATACGGTATATATACGGTATACAGCCCAAGTTCCAGGTATACGGTATATATACGGTATACAGCCCAAGATCCCGGTATACGGTATATATACGGTATACAGCCCAAGTTCCAGGTATACGGTATATACACGGTATACAGCCCAAGATCCAGGTATACGGTATACAGCCCAAGATCCAGGTATACGGTATATACACGGTATACAGCCCAAGATCCTGGTATACGGTATATATACGGTATACAGCCCAAGATCCCGGTATACGGTATATACACAGTATGCAGCCCAAGATCCCGGTATACGGTATACAGTCCAAGCCTACTTTTTAACACTATGGTTTCTGATCTCTTACTTCTGTAAAGAACTTCAAGTGTGGGAAAATAACAGGCCTAATATTTGCACCCTAGTCAGTTGTCCCAGTTGCCTGCTTGGTCATACACCAAGTCAGAACCATACAATGGAAAAGCCCACATTAAAGAAGCTGTTCGAAGGGGGCAGTGTAGCGGTCTTTGCTATATTAGCCACGTTATAATTCCCACCAGGTGGGTTAAACCTATTGGTGCGATGCTTAGGGCGTTCGCCTTTAATATCAGCGACCTGTGTTCGCAACAATACAGGGATAGTTCACCCAAATTACAAAAGTATATATTGGTTTCCTTACCCTGTAAGCAGTCCATGGACAAGGTATAACAGCAATACATTGTGGTTTAGTTTTCCTGGCACTGTTTCCAAATGCTAACTTTAGCATTTGTGGCACAAATACAATGCAAGTCATCAAATCCAATCAAAATGTTTTTGGTCGCATACACAGATTTGCAGATGTTATCGCAGGTACAGCGAAATGCTAATGTTTCTAGCTCCAACAGTGTAGTGATATCTAGCAATACAACAACAGTACACACATAACCCAAAAAGTAAAAGGGATGGCTGGAGATGGAAGCTGTTTGTCAGTCTCTCGGTCCCGGCTTTGATGCACCTGTACTGTCTCTGTCTGCTAGATGGTAGCGGGTTGAACAGGCCGTGGCTCGGGTAGCTGAAGTCCTTGATGATTTTCTTGGCCTTCCTGTGACACCGGGTGCTGTAGATGTCCTGGAGGGCAGGCAGTGTTCCCCCGGTGATGCGTTGGGCTGACCGCACCACCCTCTGGAGAGCCATGCTGTTGCGGGTTGTGCAGTTGCCGTACCAGGCGTTCAAATTAGTGGATTCGGCTATTTCAGCCACACCCGTTGCTGACAGGTGTATAAAATCGAGCACACATCCATGCAATCTCCATAGACAAACATTGGCAGTAGAATGGCCTTACTGAAGAGTTCAGTGACTTTCAACGTGGCACCGTCATAGGATGCCACCTTTCCAACAATCCAGCTAACAAAATTATGTTCCAGGACGTGACCACAAAGTTATTTTAGTCCCTACATAAGTCATGATAACGTTATTGTGAAGCGTGCCTTCTACGTAGATGTGGTGTCCACTGACAAAACGTACATCCCAAGTCTTTTCAGGACGTAGAAATGTGGGGGATTTTAAACAGTTAAATAACGTTATTCAGTAACATTATAAGAGATGTCCTTGAATCTTCTCTGAACGTGCCTTATTGGTACTGTAGGCACCCACCGACCAAAGTTACGTTCCCAATGGTTACCAGAAACTGCATTTTGTGGGGCTCTCAATGTATTTTGACGTTTAGCAACGTTATGTGGTTGACATAAAAATTATGTTTTCATGAAACTTCTCCTAGATGTACCTGTGGTGTCAGTTGACACAAGTTACATCGCAAGTCACTTCAGGACGTTGAAATGAGTGGGCCCCTGAATATCTAATGTTTTTACCCCCTTTTCGTCATATTGGTATGGCCTCGGCAAAGGTCGAGAGCTGTGCATCCTCCGAAACACAACCCCGCCAAGCCGCACTGCTTCTTGACACAATGCATGCTTTTTTCCCCTTTTTTTCTCCCTTTATTACTTTCCAACCCCACCACCCTTCCCTACTTTGAGTAAATTAGTGAACAACAATGCTTAGGCCTCTACTTCCAGCTTATACCTACTATCTACATTTTATGGACACAGTCAATTTTACAATAATTATATTTTGTTTGTTTTTTCTCCTGAACGTCCTCTACTCTCAACCTCTCCGATTATTTTCATGATGTCCATCCGGTTTGCTTCTATATGCCATGTCTTTCTAACTGTGCTCTTTCACAAAAGCTCCCAACCTACAACCTATATACTTATTATGGACACAGTATGCTTACATTATTAGCTATCTTTGTTATTATTTGTTGTTATTTGTTATTAGTCCCATCCTTCAACTCTATTCAATACCCCCCATCTATCTCTTAACACCATCCATATAGGATTTATATTTGCCATATACATTTCAACTGTACTGTGATGTCTTACAAAAGTTCTGAACCTTTCTATTCTCATTGTTTCTACAGATTGTGAATTGAAAATAAAATGTTTTGCTAAAAGTATTATTATGTTATTGATCGATTGACTATGACTTTTCAGATCACCCAGTAATGCTATCTGCAAGGTTAGCTCCAGGTAAATATTGCAATCCTTTAGCCATTCCTGGACCTGTGTCCAAAAACAAGCTACAAATGGACAGTACCAAAACAAATGATCTAATGATTCTGTCTCTTCGCAGCAAAATCTGCAGAGCTTGGAAGCAAGAATTGTATATAATAATTTAAATTGAAAGATTCTAAATTGAATGCTTAATCTGGAAGCCAGCCGCACCAACGTGTCAGAGAAAACACTGTACAGCTGGCGACCGTGTCAGCGTGCATGCGCCCGGGCTGCCACAGGAGTTGCTACAGCGCGATGGGACAAGGACATCCCGGCCGGCCAAACCTTCCCCTAACGACGCTGGGCCATTGTGCGTCACCTCATGGGTCTCAATGTCACGGCTGGCTGCAACACAGACAGGTATCGAACCAGCATCTGTAGCAACGCAGCTTGCACTGCGATGCAGCGTCTTAGACCACTGCGCCACTCGGGAGGCCCCTTAAAATACGTAATTTAATCTACCTAATCTACCCTGAACATATACACAGTATCCTGTCGGTAGGTGTCCACTGACGAAATATGCAAAATTCCAGAAAATAAGAAGTTATCTTTTTTTAAAATGTGTTTACTTAAACTGTATCACTATAGATTCGTAAACAAAATCACAGCAATAAACTCACAAAATAACAAGTCAGTAAAAACATGAACACTGCACTCCAATGAAGAACTGTAAAACTGCTTAAAGCTAAAAGTGAATAACTATGTTATGTTTATTCAGGTGCTACTGCTCCATCCTCATCATGTCTCTTCCTCGACACGCTCCTGGAAGTCACAATAACACAAATTGGTCATTATTTTCCGTAAACAAATTATCAAAATGCCGGTTTAACGTCCACTCCCTACTACATTCCTTTTGTACTAGCACAATAATGTAGCTACACTGACCAACTGGATTAAAGTGAAGTAAAAAAAAAAAAAGGTAATTAAGTGTTATTTTTATTCATACCTTTCTCTTACTCTTGAGTCGAGCTGGTGCATGTTTGAGAGCGTCTGCTATTTTGTCATCTACCTCTTGGTATGTAGCCTTGGGGTGTGCTTTCAGCTCCTATCTTGTGAAAAAGAATTGAAATGGTACATTCCATGTCATATCTCTACTTTTCCACCTATGCTGGCTGAGACAGAGGTTGGGTATTGTCCCTCTCTTCCCTCATAGGCAGTTTTGGCCATGAGACCTCTTAACAGGTGGTATGATTTCACATTTAATTTGTAACTGCCTTGTTACTGATTTAATTCATTTCAAATTTTAATAAATACACATTTGACTTACCATCAATTGACCAATAATACTATCTACAAAATAATAATAAATAATAAACTTGTGAATTTTCTTACTTGTGACAGCATCATAGATTGATAGTTCATTAAATACCCACTTCCCCATCCTGCCCACAGCTCCTCTGTCCACAGCACCTCTGTCCACAGCTTCTCTGTCTGCAGCTCCTCTGTCCGCAGCTCCTCTGTCCACAGCTCCCCTGTCCACAGCTCCTCTGTCCACAGCACCAATGTCCACAGCTCCCCTGTCCACAGCTTCTCTGTCCACAGCTCCCCTATCCACAGCTCCTCTGTCCACAGCTCCCCTGTCCACAGCTCCTCTGTCCACAGCTCCTCTTTCCACAGCTCCTCTGTCCACAGCTCCCCTGTCCACAGCTCCTCTGTCCACAGCTCCTCTGTCCACAGCTCCTCTGTCCGCAGCTCCCCTGTCCACAGCTCCCCTGTCCATAGCTCCTCTGTCCACAGCTCCTCTGTCCGCAGCTCCTCTGTCCACAGCTCCTCTGTCCACAGCTCCCCCGTCCACAGCACCAATGTCCACAGCTCCTCTGTCCACAGCTCCTCTGTCCACAGCTCCCCTGTCCATAGCTCCTCTGTCCACAGCTCCTCTGTCCACAGCTCCTCTGTCCACAGCTCCCCTGTCCACAGCTCCTCTGTCCACAGCTCCTCTGTTACAATTTTTCTCATATTTCGTCTGATTCCTGAGCCCAGGTCCAGGCCACAGCAGAAGGTCAGGTATTTGATCTGTCATTATGGCCACTTTTGTGCTCCATCAATCTATCACCACCCACAGTGTTTCCTCTGTCACTTGCAATGGCATCATCGAAACCAATCTACTATTATTTTGTAGATAGTATTATTGGTCAAGTGATGGTAAGTCAAATGTGTATTTATTAAAATTTCAAATGAATTAAATCAGTAACAAGGCAGTGTGAAATCCTACCACCTGTTAAGATCGGAGAGAGAGGACAAAGGAAAGGTGAAGGAGAGAGGTCTAAAGAATCCAACTCATTTCTGTGTTCCTCAGCTAAGACAGCTGGCCATACAGTTCTGATTGATAGTCATGAGAAATCAATCCAAACACTAAAAACTGCATTTCGTTGACATTAAGATATTTGGATTCAATAATATTGCAGGTTGCAATCTTCTCTCAAATCTGGTCGCATTCAAGTGGCTCTTGATGAACAGCAAACTTGTTTTTGTCAATTGCTGTTCAAATACGTGATGTAGATTATTTAATTTTTTACAAACAGCTACATTTTAAATGGCCATCCCTACCATTTTCTTTCAATAGTGGGAGTCTTTAAGTGTTTCACAGATATCCTTCAGTTCCTCATTTGTTTCTGCAGGGTTTTGCAGCATTTCAAGTTTCCCCAAGGATTCCAACTCCTTTGGCTGCCGGGCCTCTATGGCCACTATAACTTGGTTCAGAGCAGTCTTGAATTCTGTACGCATCATCTCCAGTTCCACCATGATGATGATGATGGTGATGATGATGGTGATGATGATGGTGATGATGATGATCATCTCCAGTTTCACCATTATCTTCATCTCCACTGCTTGAAGATCTACAAAATAATAAAGACAACAGTTTTGCTGCAAGCAGCGTGATGATACAAGCCATGAGTACCAGGCAGGACATGAATCAAGGCCATGTGAAATACCTCGATCAAAATATCCACCCTTCATATATATTAGTAGTATTGATAACCATATAGCTGCTGACAGCCATACAATTTTGAATTGATGTTGATAATACAAGAGAAGCAACATTTTGTAACATATAGGCTAGCATAATATACCTTTAATGTATCCAGCGGGCATCTCAGAAGCCACAGGCTCATCAAGCAGGGATGGCAGCTCTTGGTCTAAAATCTAAGTAACAAATCATGTTGTTATTTAAACTTTCTACATTTACGATTTCGAGATCAATATCTTGAAGGCTAAAGAAACCTGATTCTGATGCTCTGTCTTGGCCAGCTTCTTCCTGGCTGCCACTTGGACTAACTGAGAAAACAGAAGGAAAAAAATTAAGACATACTTTGCATGCTTTTGAAACTGGCACAGAACCAAAAGTGAAGGGATGTCAGTCAGGAGCTCAGTGGGAAGGTTAATGAATCCCAACAAAAATAAATGCTAAGCATCATTTTTTGTTTTAAATAATGCTTTTAGTTTGATGGCAAATACATACAGATATTTACAACTACTGGTGTCAGTACAAGCTTCA
This sequence comes from Coregonus lavaretus, assembly GCF_964263955.1. Classification (NCBI taxonomy): domain Eukaryota; kingdom Metazoa; phylum Chordata; class Actinopteri; order Salmoniformes; family Salmonidae; genus Coregonus; species Coregonus lavaretus. Next base: position 6,357,036 of record NC_139988.1, read on the forward strand.
CCCATACACAGCACCACAAGTATTTGGAAAGTTCTAACAGTATGCACAAAGTAGTAATATTACTTTAAATAACCTAATATACAACAATGTGATGGTAATTGCATTCTATTGAGTGGCTTTGAAAGGTTTGTAAAGCTATAATACTTCATACAATTAAATTGTTTACCCTAACAAACTACAACCAGACACTTACTGTCGCTCTGGCTTGAGGTGGCACATGGCCTCAAGTTCTCTGCATCTGCAACTTCAGAGAATATCACAGATGTCAAACCATTACCACATTCACAGTACACACTTAACAGATTTTCCTGTCCATCCCATACAGTTGGTGGGAACAGAACTTTGAGAAAGTAGGCTCGTTTATCAGACTTGAAACGTTATGTACCTTGTAGGGTATTTTCAAAGACACTGGCTCTTGAAGTTGCTAATAGAAAAAAAAGAAGAACTGTTACACTTTGGTAATGTAACTAATAATCAAGCATGTCAAGATCAGATGGGTGTGGTAATTTCTTGTCATATCAACTGTCATTAGGTTATGATTTCATGCCGTCTCTACAATTTAAGACTAGTACTTGCATTAACTGTAAGCTTTTCTTCACCCACATACTTGAATATGTGTCAAACTTACCATCAACTTGCTGATTATACATTTAATGACCTAGTAGCCTAATGCAGGATCTTACCACTAGGGGCTGGTGGAAGCTGGGGCACTGGAAGCTGGGCTTGTCTTCTTCTGGAGTGCTTCACTTCCATCATCATCTTACGAAGTACAATACAAAAAAATAGTAATTTATTTCATCTACTTCCTGATGCATGTAATACACACAATGGAATAAGAGCAGTTAAGAAATCCTCACCAGGTGGCTCTACACGGAATCTGATTGGATTAGTCACCGCCCTCTTCGCTGGTTCCTCGTCAGATTCAACATTGGAGGTGTCAACCCCCCGTTTGTCTCGTTGCTTTGTCACAGAGTAATTGTCTGTACGTGCAATAAACATAGTCATAAATACTTTCCTATTAACACTGGCAAAACAGGGTATTGAGTATTTGTAATTCACATGGTAATACTTTCAGCAAATACATATAGTACTTAAGAGGGGGAAGATACTGACTCTACTGACCAGGAGTGGGTTGCACCAGTTAGACGCTAATAAGGTGTAAGAGATACAGAGAGGGAAAAAAGTATTTGATCCCCTGCTGATTTTGTACGTTTGCCCACTGACATAGAAATGATCAGTCTATAATTTTAATGGTAGGTTTATTTGAACAGTGAGAGACAGAATAACAACAAAAAAATCAAGAAAAATGCATGTAAAAAATGTTATAAATTGATTTGCATTTTAATGAGGGAAATAAGTATTTGACCCCCTCTCAATCAGAAAGATTTCTGGCTCCCAGGTGTCTTTTGTACAGGTAACGAGCTGAGATTAGGAGCACACTCTGTAGCTCAGCTGGTAGAGCATGGTGCTTGTAACGCCAAGGTAGTGGGTTCGATCCCCGGGACCACCCATACACAAAAATGTATGCACGCATGACTGTAAGTCGCTTTGGATAAAAGCGTCTGCTAAATGGCCTATTATTGTTACCTGTATAAAAGACACCTGTCCACAGAAGCAATCGATCAATCAGATTCCTAACTCTCCACCATGGCCAAGACCAAAGAGCTCTCCAAGGATGTCAGGGACAAGATTGTAAACCTACACAAGGCTGGAATGGGCTACAAGACCATCGTCAAGCAGCTTGGTGAGAAGGTGACAACAGTTGGTGCGATTATTCGCAAATGGAAGAAACACAAAATAACTGTCAATCTCCCTCGGCCTGGGGCTTCATGCAAGATCTCACCTCGTGGAGTTGCAATGATCGTGAGGAATCAGCCCAGAACTACACGGGAGGATCTTGTCAATGATCTCAAGGCAGCTGGGACCATAGTCACCAAGAAAACAATTGGTAACACACTACGTCGTGAAGGACTGAAATCCTGCAGCGCCCGCTAGGTCCCCCTGCTCAAGAAAGCACATATACAGGGCCATCTGAAGTTTGCCAATGAACATCTGAATGATTCAGAGGAGAACTGGGTGAAAGTGTTGTGGTCAGATGAGACCAAAATGGAGCTCTTTGGCATCAACTCAACTCGCTGTGTTTGGAGGAGGAGGAATGCTGCCTATGACCCCAAGAACACCATCCCCACCGTCAAACATGGAGGTGGAAACATTACGCTTTAGGGGTGTTTTTCTGATAAGGGGACAGGACAACTTCACTGCATCAAAGGGACGATGGACGGGGCCATGTACCGTCAAATCTTGGGTGAGAACCTCCTTCCCTCAGCCAGGGCATTGAAAATGGGTCGTGGATGGGTATTCCAGCATGACAATGACCCAAAACACACGGCCAAGGCAACAAAGGAGTGGCTCAAGAAGAAGCACATTAAGGTCCTGGAGTGGCCTAGCCAGTGGAGGGAGGTGAAGGTTCGAGTTGCCAAACATCAGGCTCGAAACCTTAATGACTTGGAGAAGATCTGCAAAGAGGAGTGGGACAAAATCCCTCCTGAGATGTGTGCAAACCTGGTGGCCAACTACAAGAAACGTCTGACCTCTGTGATTGCCAACAAGGGTTTTGCCACCAAGTACTAAGTCATGTTTTGCAGAGGGGTCAAATACTTATTTCCCTCATTAAAAAGCTAATCAATTTTGCATGTCAACATTTTTGACATGAGTTTTTCTGAATTGTTTTGTTGTTATTCTGTCTCTCACTGTTCAAATAAACCTACAATTTGCCAGTGGGCAAACGTACAAAATCAGCAGGGGATCAAATACTTTTTTCCCTCACTGTAAATTGGACCTACCTACGGTCAACGTAATTATTTAGAAAATTGAACAAGTGCGACATGACTAGTCATGAAACACTTACCTTGGAAACTAGTTATAGATTTATACTTTACGTCTACCCCACATTACACTTAGCTTTTGCTACGTCAGGGTGTAAAAACTATTACGTACAACCAGGTGGTGACACAGGTTTACACCTGGCTTAGAACATATTCTATGCTGGAACTAGCCTTGCATATAGGAGTATGTTCAACTCATGCAACCTGCTCCAGAGCCACAAAACCAAGCATACATAGCAATATAAACGGGAGTGGATGGATACAGTAAAATATTATTTTACCAGTGTATGAAAAGATGGAAATTCTTTACTTCTACCATAATAGTTTGTCAGGCCGTTCTCCTCTCTTAATCACTATTACTCTGGCATTTCTTGGTCAGTAGCAACACAGGACCTGCAAGATATGAGACACTGTTTAAAGTGAACTTTTTATCCATCTCTTTGCCTGAAAAGGGTAAACCATTTACAGTGGCGGCTCCTGAAAAAATTCTCAGGGGGGGCAATTTTTCTGATGATTTAGGTGACCTACAAACATTTAAAAAAATATATGTCCAGCAACAACATGAAGACAGGGGCAGCATATAAGTCAATACCAGAAGCATTTATTGACTGATCTCAAAAGTGTTGGCTTACCAGGGTTGGTGGAGCCCTCAGTTTCATCTTTGCCTCGCAAAGCTAACTCAAACACTCCGCAAAACTTCACACACTGGATTAGCCGGCTGAGGATGTGGCGGTTCTTGCTAATGTCGTAGTAAATATATTTGTTATAGTGAATATGGAATATGATATGTTGAGTAAAATGTTGTGCTAAGATCTATTTAGGTCAGGAGCTGGTTATAAGTTCTGTTCCTATCCAATAACAATGGACAAAAGGGTCCTATCTTGTCAGCCTTGTCAGTTTCAGTTCTCCAGTAAACTTGTGATTATCAACACTAACCTCATCGTTGTGGCGGCGGACAGCTAGCCTGTATCCCTCATCCAGTTGAGTGGGAATGTTCACTCTCCCCAAAGCAGACAATCTCAAACAGCTATCCATGTGGGTCTTTGACAGCTCATGTTTCTTAATCTTTCCTGAAAGATGGTGCATGTCCGTTACACACCAGTCGCTGTCCAAGCGGTGCTGTCTGCCGTGCCGCCTTCAGGGTGAAAGAGTAAGCAGGGGGTAGCAGAAGACTGCATTAGCTACATCGCAGCCTGCTAGCCAGGTTTTTCGTTCGTACCAATTTTTGGAAAATCCTCGGGTGTAGGACTTCCCCCCTTTAGTAGAAACCTGTTGAATTATTAAATTTGGTCTGGGAGGTCCTAATTGTTTCGTTGCCAATTTATCTTCATTTGTTCGCCGACAAAAAGTAACTTATTTCAAAGAGACAATCGAGTTGCACTGAACGCTATAGCCATCTTGATAGTAGTACGTGAATTGATTGATGAGGCTACCCGCTCTTTTCTTAGTTACGTTCATGGTTATGTTACGTATGACGAAAGCGCGTAAGTGCAAGCCCTCAGAAACCCATAGAGATTGTATTGAAAGCTCTGATATTTGAAAAAAATAGATTTTACATTAGAGTCTATGACAGACTTCTGGGCGATTTTCAACCTGACTGAAATCGCCCCAAAAGGGGGGGGGGGGGGGGGGGGGCATTTGAAGCACGACTTTAGCCTGATTGGACATTTAGTGGCACTGTGGCAGATCAGACGTCTAGATTACAACACTGATAACTACTGTTGCCGTGATATAATTGATTAGAAAAAAAATCCCTTCCTTTTCCCGTTTGGCAGTGCGTCGCCCATATCGCCCTATTGAACACACCGCCCCTGACCATTTAACTGATCAACTCACCCCATCTCTCTTCTCCACCCACTGCTCTGGTACAACTTCAACAGTGTTCTCTTTTACTAAATGTACAACATAATAACGCTGTGTGCCCTGTGCAGAAAAACAAAACACCAATTCCACACTGTTCAGACTCTTGATTTACCAGCCAAGATAGTTTGCAAAACGAATACAGCTTGTGAACTTGGCTGTAGCTAAATGGGCCATGCTACAGGCTGTGCGAGATGGTAAGCACAACACGAGTGCCATGGTCCTCCTCAAGTATAATAGCTTGCTTAACAAGACTGCTCTTTGCAATCAGACGCGTTTGTGAGCTCCTCGTAGTGGTGCGGAAAGTCCAATACAGTCTTGAGTCACAAGGACTCAGCATGTAAGATTCCAGATGCTGAAACACCCTGCAGAGGTAAGTATCAGAGGCATCTTCTTGGCTCACTACCTCACAGCATGACCTATCATTAAGTATGTAGGCATTGTTTGGCCATCATTTTGAATGGTGCGTTCTTGCACTCTTTTACAAATTTGCACAAGTGGCCGCCTCCCTGAGCGGACCATCTTCTTTAGTTGTTGCAAGTAGTTCTCAAACTTGAAAGCATAACAGTTGTCAAGGCAGCCGTGTTCTTCAGCATCAGCAGTGAGGTGCAGGAGGGAGTGAACATTATACACGAGAAATGTGTCTCCATACAAAACCCTTCCCTGCTCCATCAAGAAGTTCAGTAAAGCATGAGCATAGACACTGTGGATTGAAGAAAGTTGTGGAGAAAGTGCACATGGCAACACTGAAGGCCATGAAGTGTGTATACTCTTTAGACAAGATTCTTCTCAGCACTACTTTCCCAGTATAGAGTAGAAACTGTCTGAATTCTGTGGCCTTCCAACGGCCAAGGTCATCAAATCCCCATGGTTTGCGAGCAAAGCAGTCTGGAATTGAATCCTTTAGTCGGTTTAGTCGTTGACTGACCTCCTTGACTTGCACCAACGACAACCTGGCCCCAGTCTTTCCCCTAGTCCACATCATCAAGAGCTTCCGGGTTACTCCGAGGCAACAAAGGTGCATATAGTCAATTGGGAATGACTTCACCATATCAATGGTGAGGATGTAAAAAGGAGAGGTTTTCCCTTCATGGTGATGTTCTGGATGTACCAATTCCCTAAAGGATTTGTCAGTTCTGAGACACAGGTTTTTTACCTGCGGCCACGTCATCCTCCCATCATACCTGCCTTTTTGTGTGCACCTGTCACAGCCATGGTAGCCAGAATACATCTTTATGCATTTTACCATGGCTTTTGCAGGTGCATCACATGTTACAGAACAGACTTGCACTTGCAGTCTCCCCACTTCAAGCCGGTCTGCATCAACTCTTTAAGCTCCAGCAAAGTGTCATTGAGGAATTCCAGGGAGCTTGGTTTCGATGATGCCATTGCAAGTGACAGAGGAAACACTGTGGGAGGTGATAGATTGATGGAGCACAAATGTGGCCATAACGACATATTGGTACTTTTGAACAAAGGGAGACCATCCAGATTAAGGGACATTTCTAAAACATTAAAATCTCCAACCATAAATTGAGGATAGATGCGTCTATGTTCACTAACTCCACATTCACTTTAAATCTGACAAACTCCACATTAGACTTGACTTCAACAAAAACATTGGTCTTTTCTAGGAGAGTTCTAGCAGTGGAAGGCACATCTGGGTGACCATTAGACTGCAGCATCTTCAGAAGTGCATCAACAGCATTGTATTTCACTTGGAAATCACTTATCCAGGTTGTCAGGTCTTCTCTGAAGGTAGAATCTTTTTCAACATCATCATTGTCAGAGTCAGTTGTCTCCTGAATTGCACAACCAGCATTGGCTTCAGTCTCTGAATCTATGTCACTGTGTGATGGCAGTCTTGGCTTAGTACAACCTACTGCCTCAAGCTCACCATCTGACTCTTTGTCAGCGTGTGTTGGAAGTCTTGGAGGAGTACCTTCCACTGCCTCAACTTCACTATCTGACTAAATTTTCCTCTCAGATTCAGTAGAACTGGTATCTTCACTCTTGGTGTCAGACTGGCTGTCAGATTCAGGAGAACTGGTATCTTCACTCTTGGTGTCAGACTGGCTGTCAGATTCAGTAGAACTGGTATCTTCACTCTTGGTGTCAGACTGGCTGTCAGATTCAGTAGAACTGGTATCTTCACTCTTGGTGTCAGACTGGCTGTCAGATTCAGTAGAACTGGTATCTTCACTCTTCGTGTCAGACTGGCTGATGAGATCCACTTTCATTGTCATTGTCTTCCTTCTCTACCCTTTTTTCTTAAGGTTGGTTTTCTCCCTTGACAATTTAGTCCAGATTCTATTGTATTTTCTCTGTCTTGAAACACATGACATCCATGTTACACCAGCGGATTTAACGGTCTGGAAATGATTAAACAATGATATGACAATGGTTCTACACATACAGTACAATATGAACTGCCTTACTTCTCCATTTAAAGTGAATAACCAGTTAGACAACACATAGGTTTACCAGTTAGACAACACATAGGTTTACCAGTTAGACAACACATAGGTTTACCAGTTAGACAACACATAGGTTTACCAGTTAGACAACACATAGGTTTACCTTTTTTGAAGACATTTTCAATCTTCAGAACACTAAGTAAAGAAATGGAAATAACATTAATCTCTACTACCCATGACGTTATCCATAATATCCATCTTGAATCAGAACTTAAATGAGGAAAGAGGTGACTACAGCTTCTCAGGCTATCATGACACTGCAAGCCGTTTGAATAATGTTTGGTGTTATAGAACGGATAAATTGCACTTTTCATTATCTGGATTGTGCAAATTTAGACAGCCCTTTAGTAAAAATGTATGTATCAAGCCATAGATGGCGTAGCAGTGCGGTCGCTTTTATTCATTGTCCCTGTGTAAATATCCTGTTTCTAGTTTTTTTGTCTATTTTGTATATATTTCTCAATTTTTACTTTTCATTCTTTAACTAAATATACTTTCCTGCAACCCGCCTCACCCAACGTGGAAAGGATTCTATTATTTCTTTATAACTTTCATCAAGAACCGTAAGCTGAAAATAGTGTAGCTGCAACTGAATGGCTACTTGTTATTAGTCACCGTTAGCGTCTTCACCACTGTCCGTGGCCTACACTATCCACCAGCCAGCTCTAGCTCTAGCCTGGACAATTCGTCGGCCAGTCTGCACAGCGTGCTATCGACCCAGCGTGCTATCGACCCAGAGCTTATTGGACTTTCTGCCGGAATCACTGGACCCTAGCGCCGGATCATCGCAACCAGCTAGCTAGCTGCAACCTGTTGTTGGCTGATTACCATTGCCCTATAGCAAGCACCAGTTAGCCTTGAGCTAGCCTCAGGCCCATCTCCCGGCTATCTACCTCTCTGTCAACCGGACGGGACCTCCTAGTGTTGACACTGAGCCCCGCCGATCCAACACGACTGGTCTGCCGACGAAATAGTCTGATGTGGTTTCAACAGGCTTCCCGTTGCGACGACCACGAAGATCCATCTGCCAGCCCCGGCCCGCTAGCACACGCAAACTACAACTGTGCTCCCTGCTAGCTGTGCTGAAGCACCAATTTGAACTGCTCTCGGACTCACATATTGCTGTTCACTGGACCTTATGATCACTCAGCTGCACAGCTGATGCCTGCTGGACTGTTCCTTTACACGGTACCCTGTCCTGTTTATTCTGTTTAGCCTTAGCCCAAACGTTATCGCTATTTCCAGTTGTTGTTTTAGCTCTCTCTAATAACACCTGTGACTGCTTTATGCCTCTCTCCCATGTCAATTATGCCTTGCCTATTGCTGTTTGGGTTAGTTCTTATTATACAATTTCACTGTAGAACCCCTAGTCCCTCTCAAACTGCCTCAAATAGTTCCTTTGTTCCACCTCCCATACACGCCGAGACCGGCTCAATCGGTGGCTCCAGTGACGCTATCTCTTTCATTGTTACCCAACGCTTAGGGTTACCTGAACTGTACTCATATCCTTCCATATCCTTTTCTGTACATAATGCCCTGAATCTTTTCTACAACGCCCGGAGAACTGCCCCCTTTATTCTATGTACCCAACGCACTAGAAGACCAGTTCTTAAAGCCTTTAGTCGTATCCTTATTCTAGTCCTCCTCTGTTCCTCTGGTGATGTAGAGGCTAACCCAGGCCCTGCAGCCCCCAGTATCACTCCTACTCCCCAGGAGCTATCATTTGTTGACTTCTGTAACCGTAAAAGTCTTGGTTTTCTGCACGTAAATATCAGAAGCCTCCTTCCTAAGTTTGAGTTATTCACTGCGTTAGCACACTCCGCCAACCCTGATGTTCTAGCAGTGTCTGAATCCTGGCTTAGGAAGGCCACCAAAAATTCTGAAATTTCCATCCCCAACTATAACATTTTCCGTCTAGATAGAACTGCCAAAGGGGGTGGAGTTGCAATCTACTGTAGAGATAGCCTGCAGAGCTCTATCATACTATCCAGGTCTGTGCCCAAACAGTTTGAGCTTCTACTTCTAAAAATCCACCTTTCCAGAAATAAATCTCTCACTGTTGCCGCTTGCTACAGACCCCCCTCAGCCCCCAGCTGTGCCCTGGACACCATATGTGAATTGATTGCCCCCCATCTATCCTCAGAGTTCGTACTGCTTGGTGACCTAAATTGGGATATGCTTAACACCCCGGCCATCCTACAATCTAAACTAGATGCCCTCAATCTCACACAAATGATCAACGATCCTACCAGGTACAACCCTAAATCCGTAAACATGGGTACCCTCATAGATATCATCCTGACTAACTTACCCTCTAAATACACCTCCGCTGTCTTCAACCAGGATCTCAGCGATCACTGCCTTATTGCCTGCGTCCGTAACGGGTCCGCGGTCAAACGACCACCCCTCATCACTGTCAAACGCTCCCAAAAACACTTCAGCGAGCAGGCCTTCCTAATTGACCTGGCCCAGGTATCCTGGATGGATATAGATCTCATTCCGTCAGTAGAGGATGCCTGGTTGTTCTTTAAAAGTAATTTCCTCTCAATCTTAAATAAACATGCCCCATTCAAAAAATACAGAACTAAGAACAGATATAGCCCCTGGTTCTCCTCAGACTTGACTGCCCTTGACCAGCACAAAAACATCCTGTGGCGTACTGCATTAGCATCAAATAGCCCCCGCGATATGCAACTTTTCAGGGAAGTTAGGAACCAATATACACAAGCAGTTAGGAAAGCAAAGGCTAACTTTTTCAAACAGAAATTTGCATCCTGTAGCACTAACTCCAAAAAGTTTTGGGACACTGTAAAGTCCATGGAAAATAAGAGCACTTCCTCCCAGCTGCCCACTGCACTGAGGCTAGGAAACACTATCACCACCGATAAATCTACAATAATCGAGAATTTCAACAAGCATTTTGCTACAGCTGGCCATGCTTTCCACCTGGCTACCACTACCCTGGCCACCAGCTCTGCACCCTCCACTGCAACTTGCCCATGCCCCCCCCGCTTCTCCTTCACACAAATCCAGACAGCTGATGTTCTCAAAGAGCTGCAAAATCTGGACCCCTACAAATCATCTGGGCTAGACAATCTGGACCCTTTCTTTCTAAAACTAGCCGCCGAAATTGTCGCAACCCCTATTACTAGCCTGTTCAACCTCTCTTTCGTAACGTCTGAGATCCCCAGAGATTGGAAAGCTGCCGCGGTCATCCCCCTCTTCAAAGGAGGTGACACTCTAGATCCAAACTGTTACAGACCCATATCCATCCTGCCCTGCCTTTCAAAAGTTTTTGAAAGCCAAGTCAACAAACAGATCACCGACCATTTCGAATCCCACCGTACCTTCTCCGCTATGCAATCCGGTTTCCGAGCTGGTCATGGGTGCACTTCAGCCACGCTCAAGGTCCTAAACGATATTATAACCACGATCGATAATAGACAGTACTGTGCAGCCGTTTTCATTGACCTGGCCAAGGCTTTCGACTCTGTCAACCACCGCATTCTTAATGGCAGACTAAATAGCCTTGGTTTCTCAAATGACTGCCTCGCCTGGTTCACCAACTACTTCTCAGATAGAGTTCAATGTGTCAAATCGGAAGGCCTGTTGTCTGGACCTATGGCAGTCTCTATGGGGGTGCCACAGGGTTCAATTCTTGGGCCGACTCTTTTCTCTGTGTATATCAATGACGTCGCTCTTGCTGCTGGTGACTCTCAGATCCACCTCTACGCAGACGACACCATTTTGTATACATCTGGCCCTTCATTGGACACTGTGTTAACAAAGCTCCAAACGAGCTTCAATGCCATACAACACTCCTTCAGTAGCCTCCAACTGCTCTTAAACACTAGTAAAACTAAATGCATGCTCTTCAACCGAACGCTGCTTGCACCCGCCCACCCGACTAGAATCACTACTTTCGACGGGTCTGACCTAGAGTATGTGGACAACTACAAATATCTAGGTGTCTGGTTAGACTGTAAACTCTCCTTCCAGACTCACATTAAGAATCTCCAATCCAAAGTTAAATCTAGAATCAGTTTCCTATTTCGCAACAAAGCCTCCTTCACTCATGCTGCCAAACATGCCCTCGTAAAACTGACTATCCTACCGATCCTTGACTTCGGCGATGTCATTTACAAAATAGCCTCCAACACTCTACTCAGCAAATTGGATGTAGTCTTTCACAGTGCCATCCGTTTTGTCTCCAAAGCCCCATATAATACCCACCACTGTGACCTGTACGCTCTTGTTGGCTGGTCCTAACTACATATTCGTCGCCAAACCCACTGGCTCCAGGCCATCTATAAATCACTGCTAGGCAAATCCCCACCTTATCTTAGCTCATTGGTCACCATAGCAACACCCACCCGTAGTCTGCGCTCCAGCAGGTATATCTCACTGGTCATCCCCAAAGCCAACACCTCCTTTGGCCGCAATTCCTTCCAATTCTCTGCTGCCAATGACTGGAACAAATTGCAAAAATCTCTGAAGCTGGAGACACTTATCTCCCTCACTAACTTTAAGCATCAGTTGTCAGAGCACCTTACCGATCACTGCACCTGTACACAGCCCATCTGAAATTAGCCCGCCCAACTACCTCATCCCTATATTGTTATTTATTTTGCTCATTTGTACCCCAGTATCTCTATTTGCACATAATCTCTTGCACATCTATCATTCCAGTGTTAATACTAATTGTAATTATTTTGCACTATAGCCTATTTATTGCCTTACCTCCATAACTTGCTACATTTGCACACACTGTATATATATGTATTTCTGTTGTATTTTTGACTTTGTTTTGTTTTACCCCATATGTAACTCTGTGTTGTTGTTTTTATCGCACTGCTTTGCTTTATCTTGGCCAGGTCGCAGTTGTAAATGAGAACTTGTTCTCAACTGGTTTACCTGGTTAAATAAAGGTGAAATAAATAAATAAATAAAATAGCCTGCATTATATTTTTTTAAGTGCTTATGCTAGTAATAGACCAAGAACACTGTGATGAGTGATTCTGTGGTGAGGGATTTTGAAGGAGTCAGGTGCAGGAGGGAAAATCACAGAATAAAAGGTTTATTCCGAAAACACAGCAATATGCAGCAATGTGTCAAACACTCCAGTGCGGAAATCAGGAGCACTGGAAAACAACAAGGCACACGGGTGAATATCCCGGCGATACAAAATACAAGGAGCTCCACCGAGCTAATCTAACCTCCACAATAAACAATCACACACAAATACAAGTGGGCAGAGGGAACACTTATACAGGTACTGATCAGGGGATATGAACCAGGTGTGTGTAATAAACAAGACAAAACAAATGGAATGATGAGATGAGGAGCGGCAGTGGCTAGAAGGCCGGTGACGATGAACGCCGAAGCCTGCCCGAACAAAGAGAGGAGGCAGCTTCGGAGGAAGTCGTGACAAACACTTGTCAATGTTGTTCTTCATCAGGACCTAAGAACACGATTACTGAACCCTGTAACACAGGCTGTGATTACACGCAGCACTATCCAAGTAACATAGGTAGGTTTAAACTATCTGTTAGCCAACTGGCTAATTAGCTAACTGGCAAGCTTCCTCGCTAGTTAGATAGCCTGACATCTTCAAAATGTATTTATCTGGGGAGCTGGTAGCACACTAACTTACTTGGTTTAAATAGTACACGCTGGATAACTTACCTTTCATAAAAACTTCCAAGAGGTATACTGTGTTCGGTCAGTCGGAGTCGATGGCGTCTTCACTGTTCAGCTGTGTTTTTTCACTTTTACAAATTAGTACCGTAGGTGTTTCTTTCTGGCTCCAGCCTCAGTATTGTTAGTTGCCACACCCACTTTTATATTTGCAATGACGGATAATGGAGTCAAAAGGAATATTCAGGATGAACCGTCGTCAGGCCACCACTACTGCTAGCTGCTTTATAATGATTAAAAAATATATATTATTATTGTTATAGGCTACATTCATTAATTAATATAATAAAAATATATTATTTTCAGGTATCGTTCCCTCTTCCATAGGCCTATGCTGAGGTCAAAATGACATTATGAATTTCCATACATTTATTAAATCGGTAGAATTATGGAAAAATACATTGCGGAGGGGAAGAGCTGGATCCACTTCCTTCACTCCAAGCACAAGTATGTTGGCCCAATATCTTGTGATCTAAAGTACTTATTTAGAACGTAACAAATGTTCCTACATACTTAGAAAGACAACGTTACAAGTGTACCACCAATTGACTTACAGACAACGTTCCAAAACGTATTTTTATAATTCCGCTTATAATGTTATATGAAGACAAACCATAGCTCTAAATGTAACATTATGAAATGTTCCTAGGATATCTCCAAAATAACATGATATTCAGAACCTTTCATGGACTACCAAGGAACGTTTTTAATGTTCCCATGACGTCTGTATAGTGACCTGATATTCATAACCTCTATAATACTTATTAGAAACGTTATGAATGTGTCTATAATGTCCCAAACGGGCTATGACATTCAGTACCTCTGGAAGACTTAAGGGGAACGTTACAAATGTCTCAGTTACGTTCCTTGTTAGCTGGGAAGTTAGTTCGTAAAATGTCTGCCCTGCTAGAGCTGCCCCGGTCAACTGTAAGTGCTGTTACTGTGAAGTGGAAACATCTAGGAGCAACAACGGCTCAGCCATGAAGTGGTAGGCCACACAAGCTCAGAGAACGGGACCACCGAGTCCTGAAGGGCGTAGAAATCGTCTGTCCTCGGTTGCAACACTCACTACCAAGTTCCAAACTGCCTCTGGAAGCAACGTCAGCACAATAACTGTTCGTCGGGAGCCTTATGAAATGGGTTTCCATAGCCGAGCAGCCCCACAAAAGCCTAAGATCACCATGAGCAATGTCAAGCGTCGGCTGGAGTGGTGTAAAGCTCGCCGCCATTGGACTCTGGAGCAATGGAAACACGTTTCCTGGAGTGATGAATTACGCTTCACCGTCTGGCAGTCCAACGGACAAATCTGGGTTTGGCGGATGCCAGGAGAACGCTTAGTTCCAGTGAAGGGAAATCTTAACACTACAGCATACAATGACATTCTAGACAATTCTGTGCTTCCAACTTTGTGGCAACAGTTTGGGGAAGACCCTTTACTGTTTCAGCATGACAATGCCCCCTTGTGTGGGTTATATTCAAGCAATCTATCAATCAACTTGTTACATCAACTCTCTATCCAATAGCTATGTATTTTCTTTAATACACCATTCACCTCTCTCTAGGCACTTATACATCGCTTTATTACAATGGCAGTGTTCTCCTCAACTTTGATTAAAGTTAGCTTTACAGAGAATATGTCAAGTTGATCCGATGTAAGGTTCATGTTTTACAAAAACATTTCCCAGAAAACGTTATGGATGTTTAATTGCCTGTCCTAGTCTTTACAAGACTGTAGTACTCTAAAATAGAACTAAAGTCACTTCAATTCAGTCTGTATTGCTTCATTAACATGTCAACTTTATAACAAACACTGGGGGACAGCTGTGATTTGAAGTGTAAGTATGGTTTCTTCTGTTAAAGCCTTCAGAACTGTAACATTGTATTCCAGACAGTGGACATTTTGTAAGATGGCAGCCACTGCCCCCAGGGCCAAAACTGGGGTAGTTATATATCTTTTCAGCGCACATAAATCTACCACTGTGCTTTTATCACAAAGTGCAAGATTGGGGTACATGCCAATCTGTCCCACTGAAAACAGTTCAACTTAGCCTGAATTCAAGCAATAATGAATTGGAACGCCGACTGCGAGCCAGGCCTAATCGCCCAACATCAGTGACCGACCTCACTAATGCTCTTGTGGCTGAATGGAAACAAGTCCCCGCAGCAATGTTCCAACATCTAGTGGAAAGCCTTCCTAGAAGAGTGAACGCTGTTATAGCAGCAAATGGGGGACCAACTCCATATTAATGCGCATAATGTTGGAATGAGATGTTCGACGAGCAGGTGTCCACATACTTTTGGTCATGTAGTGTATTTTGTTGCAGGTAGCTAGCATAGCTTGCTGATATTTCTCTGACAAGTGTGCCCTGTTAAAATTACAAAATGCTTTGACTACAATAAAGATACTTTTGAACAGGTGAAACGAGTCACATAACTTTTCTTGAACAGTGACCGATTCCAGTCATAATTTGATCTGACATCCAAAAAGCTGGAGTTTAAAAAAGCTTCACTGTCCAAATAGGCCTACATATGGTGAGGTCAACAACATTCCCACCATATGGTGAGGTCAACAACATTCCCACCATATGGTGAGGTCAACAACATTCCTACCTTATGGTGAGGTCAACAGCATTCCCAACATATGGTGAGGTCATCAACATTCCCAACATGTGGTGAGGTCAACAACATTCCCAACATATGGTGAGGTCAACAACATTCCCAACATATGGTAGGTTAACAACATTCCCAACATATGGTGAGGTCAACAACATTCCCAACATGTGGTGAATGCAGATGTTTCTGTCGCTGAGATATGATGTATCCACATCCATCCCGTTCAGAACTGGTATGTAGCCTACATGACGGTATATCAAAATGCTTAAAAGAGAGAAACCAATTATAGCCCATATCTGAGAGAGCGAGGGGAAGAAAGAAGCAGGTCTTCATACTGTGTCCGTGCCGCCCATAGAATTACCCATTAGAACCAATTCATTTACCCACCAGCCCCCTACCTGACAGAAAACAATAAAACACTGCTGGCCAGTGGAACGAGTATGGATCAATAGGTGATAATCAGACCGCTATTCTAGAACACTTTCATTTCCATCTCCGACTCTCATTATTTTCTTTGTAGGCATGCCCGCCACAGAGATCCTATTGAATCACTAGGGATTCCATTACATGGGCATGGCAGGGTTCTCGGAAGAGATTGTGTGTTAGAATGGAACCCCTGCAGAAAATGACTATGCTACACTCTGGGAAAAAGAGAACTTGCTCTCCACATCTTCAGCGCCACAGCCAACTTTCAACTACGCTACTATAGTTACTAGGCCTATGGTATCGTGTCTGCAATTTGAAAAAGAGAAAAACACTACGTCATTTTAATAAATCAGTAACTAGCAAAGTAATTCAAAATTCGTTAATGACTAGGCAGGTCTATCTTAATGATCTTATTATGCAGGTCTATCGATTTAATCAAAATAGGCATCCTTTCCCCGATTATTTCTATGGTCTTTGTTGTATGAATATGTTTCAGTTGCTTGACTGGTTGGCTTAAGATTTATATACATATTTTTTAGGGATCAAGTGTTTATAAATAAACTGAACAACAATACTATGATGCTTGGTGAAGGTTTCCTTCTCCATGACCCCTTGTTTCATATATACCCTATACACTTTCTGAAGTATAAATGTTATCAGAAGTTGTAAAAGCACACTATTCCAGACCGGAGTGCACGTTTGAAAGTTTGCGTTTCAAGCTTAAATGGTGTAAGAAAAGTATTGTTCCAAATAATAATAACTATATAAAACAGAAATACATTGGGAATGTGACTGCTGAAGCAAGTAACAATTATAATAACAAAAACAATAATAATAATAATACTAATAATACTAATAATACTAATAATACTAATAATAGTAATAATAATAATAACAACGTTTATTAATAGGCTAGATTATTTGTGGTAATATTATTTTTGTTTTCAAAATACGGCTGATTATATTAAACAAAATACTGCTGATAATAATAAACAAAATACAGCTAATAATAATATTAATAATAATGTATTTAACTTCCATAGGTTTTGTGAATGTGTTTGTTTAATCAATTATACATGATTAACGTGTAGTATCCAACAATTATCTTAATATTAACAAAAACATTTTCATAATTATTTTTTACAGAATCTCTTTGGATTTTTTTATTGATTGATTTGCAATGGTCAGAATTTCAATAATTATTGATTTATGTTTGAACAACCCCCTTTTCATGAATTCTGCTTCTGAATGCTTTTTCTAATGCTTTTTTAAAAACTGCTGATTTCGGTCAGGAAACACTAACAAAAGAGATGCCTCTCAAAAGTGTGTTATTTGGGGTAAAAGTTAAAAGTTTTGTAGGCTACTGTTGTGTGCTACTTTTTCACAACACGAGGGGGCCAATAACACTTCAGATGCTTATAAAGGCGTTAAAAAACTAGTGAGAAAAAGTAAAAGATATTGATTAAAAGTAACATTATAATCTTCATTTCTATTGGTGAGGAAGAACAACAGTATATTTGCTTATCAAAATAGTTTGTGATACATTGAGTGAGAGGCCTTTAACAGCGCTATGATAGGCTTTGATAAACCAGTCGTGCTTCCACTATCTTTAAACCTTTAGTCCTGTATTTGGACACATCAACGAACATCGAAGGAAAGTGGTACCAAGATTTTATGATTTACATCACATCTTGTTCAACTGAAAAGGTAGGCTATTGCGTTATTTTTCTGGCTGTAAGAATTTGATTTATTTTCAATTTGTGTCACAGGCATCCACTTCAAATAATCTAAATATTTCATCCACCCATTGACATGAAAATAGTTCAGGATAAATTAAATTGAACGTAAGCCATGTTTACTAAGGTTTCGATTCTTATAGACCCATTGCATTTACAGAATGGCATGTAGCCTACAGTGGCTTCTTTCCAGAACATAATATTTTATCGATGGATAGCTAGATCAACCGAGTACGATCTCACCGCCTTGTGCTATTGAGATGACAATATTTTCATATACGCATGTGACTTATACATTAATGAAACTGAACCCTATCCGGGGCTCGTGACTGTATTGCACCATGCTTCTATTTGTTTCCTTACAATACTTTTGTATAGCATAGGTCTATGTTTCTCCTATAATAACCGTAAAGTTCATTCATATTTCATGAGCACTGTTTACGAAATTAATAGATAACATTCGAGCAGACGTCAGAGCATCTCAGAGATGTTTATGTGTCAATGACTGTGCCTGGTTATGTTGCATTATCACGATATCAAACATTTATGAATGGCAGCTGTATCCGCTGATGTTTCATTAGCCAACAATGCTAACGTCAGACTGAGACGGATCACTTCAGCCAGTTTCATCCTTGCCTTAATTAATCAGAGGCTGATTTACGTGTTGGACTTACAGGCAAGGCCTACTTACTATTGGGAACAGGTGTATAGTCTCCCTGTGAAATTCATGACATTAATAGAGCTATTAAGTTAAACGAAAAGCCACAAGTCATGCCTTTTCCGTATTAGGAAACATTTATATATAATCAGAATTTATAGGCCTATACTCACCTTATTCATGTTATTTGTGTCTCTTTCGATGTACAATTTAATTAGGCTAGTCTACTAGAGAATAAGGCTATCATTATATTTTGAACTTTTCACACTTACAATTTCAACCAATTATTCGTAATAATTTTGATGTCATAGCCTGTTGTTGTTTTTGTCAGTGCCCTTTCCATCATTGCCCACAGACTCCGTAGTTCTAGGCCCAGGACCATATATGGGTTAAAGGTCGTGCAGAGGTAATGGGAAGTTATTGGAAGGTAGTCTGACAAGGGTGTCTGCGGGGTCTTTGGTTCACAGTGGGGTTAAAGAGACTGTTGTTTGCTTTCTCCAGAAATATGTTTCCTTCCTAAAAGCAGACGTGTCCTGCTTGCCAGTGCAGATTTCACCCTGCTCTGTCACCAGTCTGTACTCTGTTTGTTTTCTAGGTTTATGAACTCTTCCCCCAACAGGAAAACAAATAATATAACAACGTCATTGGCTGCAAGGTTTGTTCTCTTCTTTGTATGTGTTGTTAGGCCCTGTCCTCCAACTCCTGAGAAGCTTTTGTGTTACTTTGCTATTTTTGTCCTCAGTAGCCTACCCCAGACTCTCATTTCAGTAGCTTTGTCATTGAATTAAATTATATCAATAGTGAATGACTATTTAGTGTGTGACTAGGTAACTACATCTGTGGTCCTCTGTAGCTCAGCTGGTAGAGCACGGCGCTTGTAACGCCAAGGTAGTGGGTTCGATCCCCGGGACCACCCATACACAAAACATTTATGCACGCATGACTGTAAGTCGCTTTGGATAAAAGCGTCTGCTAAATGGCATATTTATTTATTTATTACATCAGGAATGCAGGTAAAAATAAATAGGTATTTCAATCATTTATTGCTGATATTTGTACTTTTTATTATATGTATTTATATTTGTCTGTTTCCTATCTAAGTTACTGGTGAATATGTTAATCTAGAATTTGAGTCCCATATTACAGTAAAATAAAAACATAAACTCAGCAAAAAAAGAAACGTCCTCTCACTGTCAACTGCGTTTATTTGTATGTGTATGTGTAAATATTTGTATGAACATAACAAGATTCAACAACTGAGACATAAACTGAACAAGTTCCACAGACATGTGACTAACAGAAATTGTATAATGTGTCCCTGAACAAAGGGGGGATCAAAATCAAAAGTAACAGTCAGTATCTGGTGTGGCCACCAGCTGCATTACGTACTGCAGTGCATCTCCTCCTCATGGACTGCACCAGATTTACCAGTTCTTGCTGTGAGATGTTACCCCACTCTTCCACCAAGATACCTGCAAGTTCACGGATATTTCTGGGGGGAATGGCCCTAGCCCTCAGCTTCCGATCAAACAGGTCCCAGACGTGCTCAATGGGATTGAGATCCGGGCTCTTCACTGGCCATGGCAGAACACTGACATTCCTGCAATGACAACAAACTGAGTCCGATGATGCTGTGACACACCGCCCCAGACCATGACGGACCCTCTACCTCCAAATCGATCCTGCTCCAGAGTACAGGCCTCGGTGTAACGCTCATTCCTTTGACGATAAACGTGAATCCGACCATCACCCCTGGTGAGACAAAACCACGACTCGTCAGTGAAGAGCACTTTTTCCAGTCCTGTCTGGTCCAGCGACAGTGGGTTTGTGCCCATAGGTGACGTTGTTGCCGGTGATGTCTGGTGAGGACCTGCCTTACAACAGGCCCACAAGCCCTCAGTCCAGCCTCTCTCAGCCTATTTCGGACAGTCTGAGCACTGATGGAGGGATTGTGCGTTCCTGGTGTAACTCGGGCAGTTGTTGTTGCCATCCTGTACCTGTCCTGCAGGTGTGATGTTAGGATGTACCGATCCTGTGCAGGTGTTGTTACACGTGGTCTGCCACTGCGAGGACGATCAGCTGTCCGTCCTGTCTCCCTGTAGCGCTGTCTTAGGCGTCTCACAGTACGGACATTGCAATTTATTGCCCTGGCCACATCTGCAGTCCTCATTCCTCCCTGCAGCATGCCTAAGGCACATTCACGCAGATGAGCAGGGACCCTGGGCATCCTTCTTTTGGTGTTTTTCAGAGTCAGTAGAAAGGCCTCTTTAGTGTCCTAAGTTTTCAAAACTGTGACCTTAATTGCCTACCGTCTGTAAGCTGTTAGTGTCTTAACGACCGTTCCACAGGTGCATGTTCATTAATTGTTTATGGTTCATTGAACAAGCATAGGAAACAGTGTTTAAACCCTTTACAATGAAGATCTGTGAAGTTATTTGGAATTTCACAAATTATCTTTGAAAGACAGGGTCCTGAAAAAGGGATGTTTCTTTTTTGCTGAGTTTATTTAAAACAGTTTGTTTTGATGTTTCTATCAAACTGTAAAATGCTGAACTGGTGCCGAACCTATTGTTGTTATATATGATAACATGCTGTTTAGAAGGAACATTCCACCAGAGTGAATGACACACACACACTTCAATCAATCAACTTTTATTTTAATTTAATAGCACATGTGTTATGAACTTCCCTCTGTTGTATTGTTTACATGCTTCTGTTGTTTTAATAAAATGCTTCTGTTGTTTTAACATGCCTCTGTATTGTTTTATTAACGTGCCTCTGTTGTTTTGTTAACATGCCTCTGTTGTTTTATTAACATGCCACTGTTGTTTTGTTAACATGCCACTGTTGTTTTGTTAACCTCTTAAGGATCAGACCCTTTTTTCAATTTTCTCCTAAAATGACATACCCAAATCTAACTGCCTGTAGCTCAGGACCTGAAGCAAGGATATGCATATTCCTGATACCATTTGAAAGGAAACACTTTTAAGTTTGTGGAAATGTGAAATTAATGTAGGAGAATAACACAGATCTGGTAAAAGATAATACAAACAAAAAAAACATGCATTTTCTATTTATTTTTGTTCCATCATCTTTGAAATGCAAGAGAAAGGCCACAATATAATATTGCAGTTTAGGCGCAATATAGATTGTGTGTGCAAAGTTTCAGATTGATCCAGTGAAGCATTGCAATACTGGACTATTTTGTATCAAATCTGCCCAAATATGCCGAATTGGTCAATTGATACATTTTCAAGTACATAACTATAGAGAACATACAAAAATGATATGGTAATACAAAATGTAAGTTTACACACTCCCAGGAATGTCTACATTATGGATAATTAGCTTATACACTAACTTTCACACACCTAGATGGCCAGGCGGGGTGGGTGTGGAGCCAGAGACAGCAGGGGTTCAAACTGTAGAACCCAGTTCCTACATTTTAATATAAAAAATATTTTAGCAAACAAAACTATGCTACATTTTATCTCTGGGACCCTTAGCATGACATATCAGAGCAAGATTACTGAATGTAAGTACATTATTTACCTTCAGAGGTGAATGTATCAAACCAGTTGCCGTGATACGTTTTTTGTTGTTGTGCACTCTCCTCAAACAATAGCATGGTATTTTTTCACAGTAATAGCTACTGTAAATTGGACAGTGCAGTTAGATTAACAAGAATTTAAGCTTTCTGCCCAAAGAAGACATGTCTATGTGTCACGATCGTTGAGAGACGGGTCAGACCAAGGTGCAGCGTGAAAAGCGTACATGTTCATTAACTAAATAAACATACAACAAAACAAGAAACAACGTAACGTGAAGTCCAAAGGGCTATACACATACAAGCCTAACAGGAACAAGATCCCACAATACACAGTAGGCAATGGGCTACCTAAGTATGATCCCCAATCAGAGACAATGAGCGACAGCTGCCTCTGATTGGGAATCATACCTGGCCAGACATAGAAATAGACTAACTAGAACCTAAACATAGAATATATAACATAGATTTACACACCTTGACTCAACAAACAAGAGTTCTATAGGTCAGGGTATGACAGTACCCCCCCCCCCCCCCCCCAAAGGTGCGGACTCCGGCCGCACAAACCTGACATGATTATTATATTATGACAGGGGAGGATCCGGGTGGGCTTTCAGCCTCAGAGGCGGATCCGGCTCCGGGCGTGATGACCTCTCCCTCTCTGCCTCCCTGTTGCGCCCCTGGTCTGGTCTGGACCTCGGCGCGATGCTTCCCCTCTCCTTCCTCCCACGATGCACCAAGCCCTGTCTGGACCCTGGTGTGGGAGGCCCCGACCCTGGAGAGGGGCTGACTTCTGGGTCTGAAGTGGAGCCGCTGACCGGAGCTGGACTGGGCACCGGTAGAGCGGACTGCTCTGACTCCGGAGTGGAGCCGCTGACCGGAGCTGGACTGGGCACACTCACCACTGGTCTGGTACGGGGGGCAGGCACGGGCCGTGCCGGACTGGCAACACGCACCACTGGTTTGGTGCGGGGAGCAGGTACAGGCCTTACTGGACTGGATACACGCACCACTGCCTTGGTGCGGGGAGCAGGTACGGGCCGTACTGGACTGGTGAGGCGCACTGGTGACACAGTGCGTAGAACCGGAGCAGGATATACTGGACCGTGGAGGC
The DNA here is from genome assembly GCF_964263955.1 of Coregonus lavaretus. Classification (NCBI taxonomy): domain Eukaryota; kingdom Metazoa; phylum Chordata; class Actinopteri; order Salmoniformes; family Salmonidae; genus Coregonus; species Coregonus lavaretus. The sequence goes on from NC_139988.1 coordinate 6,380,049, forward strand.
GTACTGGAGGTCTGGAGTGTACAGCTGGCACAACCCGTCCTGGCTGGATACCCACTTTCGCACGGCACGTGCGGGGCGCTGGCACAGGACGCACTGGGCTGTGAATGCGCACTGGCGACACAGTGCGTATCTCCGCATACCTAGGTTCCTCAATGAACACACACTCCCTTTGTAGCCTGACTAGCTCCTCTCTCCGTGCCTCCACTACTTCCTTCTCCCTTTGAGCCTCCTGTAGCACCTCCCTCTGAACGAATAACTCCTGCTCCCTCTGTGCTAACAGCCCCTGTAACGTGGTGGCCTCCTCTCTCAGACTCTCGATCCGCAGGTCTTGGAGGACCTCTAAAATAGCGGCCTCCTTCTCGATAGTCAGCCCTTTCCCGGCCTCCTGCTGCCTCGTCGTCCACCCCGTGAGCCCCCAAAACATTTTTTCTTGGGGCTGCTTCTCGGGCTTCCTCTTTGGCCGATGTAACCGTTGATCCTCTCCTACCCGGGCTTCCTCCTTCATTGCCTTACCGTAACGGACGGCCTCCTCCTCTGTGATTTTCCCCCAACCAAGGAGGACATCTACCAACGTAGCCTCCCGCTGTTTCCAGCGTGTCTGCTCCTGGCCACGCTGCCGGGTTTGGTGGGATCTTCTGTCACGATCGTTGAGAGACGGCTCAGACCAAGGTGCAGCGTGAAAAGCGTACATGTTTATTAACTAAATAAACATACAACAAAACAAGAAACAACGTAACGTGAAGTCCAAAGGGCTATACACATACAAGCCTAACAGGAACAAGATCCCACAATACACAGTAGGCAATGGGCTACCTAAGGATGATCCCCAATCAGAGACAATGAGCGACAGCTGCCTCTGATTGGGAATAATACCTGGCCAGACATAGAAATAGACTAACTAGAACCTAAACATAGAATATATAACATAGATTTACACACCCTGACTCAACAAACAAGAGTTCTATAGGTCAGGGCGTGACACTATGTCCTGGAAAGTTTGCTGTTACTTACAACAGTCACGCTGATCACATTAGCCCACGTTAGCTCAACCTTCCCGTAAAGGGGCACCAATCCCGTAGAGGTTAACATGCCTCTGTGGTTTTATTAACATGCCTCTGTTGTTTTTCACACTTTTTTTAAATCACATCAGATTTGAACCAACCATTTTGGCATGCATTTGAATGAACCCAGAGTTCCTAGGGAGAAGGTGTACAGGACAAGGAGATCTCTCACTCCCTTTGGCTTCATCCCTCCATCCATCCTGGGACTCATCTCCACAACGGTGGAGAGTTGTTTCCAATGTTAATGTGCTAGCTAGCCAACGTTTAATTTTTGCTGCGTTATGAAAGGAACTAGACACGGACACGAATTATCTGTTTAGTGTGTTAACACACTATTGGTAGTTTGTTGTAACCAAGTATTGGTGCTAAACTGTGTGTTATTGGATGCTAGCATGCTAGTTAGCTATGGCGTCATAGTTAGGCATCGTGGGCTGTTGTGGGTAGTTACTGTAGGTTAGCATTGTTTTTCGGCGGTGCCGGGTGTAGCACGAAGCTAGCTAGCTAGCCGTTCTTCAAACAAAGTCAACACAGTAGCCATTGCTAGCTAGCCAACACGACCAGCTAACTGTACTGTAGTAGCTAAATACAATATACTTGTGCTAGCTAGCCAACGTTTAATTATTGCTGCGTTATGAAAGGAACTAGACACGGACACGAATGATCTGTTTAGTGTGTTAACACACTATTGGTAGTTTGTTGTAACCAAGTATTGGTGCTAAACTGTGTGTTATTGGATGCTAGCATGCTAGTTAGCTATGGTGTCATAGTTAGGCATCGTGGGCTGTTGTGGGTAGTTACTGTAGGTTGGCATTGTCTTCGGCGGTGCCGGGTGTAGCACGAAGCTAGCTAGCTAGCCGTTTTTCGAACAGAGTCAACACAGTAGCCATTGTGTGCTGTACTGTGGCAGCTAAATACAATATATTTGTGCTAAGCTAGCCAACGTTTAATTATTGCTGCGTTATGAAAGGAACTAGACACGGACACACATTATCTGCTTAGTGTGTTAACACACTATTGGTGGTTTGTTGTGACCAAGTGTTGGTGCTAAACTGTGTGTTATTGGATGCTAGCATGCTAGTTAGCTATGGTGTCATAGTTAGCTAGCTGAATAAAGTGGGTTGAGTCTATTCCTTTAAACATTGAACCGCTGTGGTTCACAACAATTCTGATTTCTAAAGGTGGAAGTTGGGAGAGTTTTTGTTCGGGTGGTTCAGTGAAACAATTATAGTTTCTGAGGTGGAAGTTTTGGTGAGGGAGGCCCTGCTCTCTCCTCTCCCAGATGTTTAGTTCATTTCATTACGATCTCCTCTGCATTATTGTAGCCGTTTGCTACAGCCTGTCAACTATGCCTCTGCCTATCCCTGTTCTCTCCTCTCTGCACAGGCTACACAAACGCCTCACACCGCGTGGCTGCTGCCTCTCTAACCTGGTGGTCCCTGCACGCACCCCACACCTGGAGTTCCAGGTCTCAGGCAGCCTCTGGAACTGCCGTTCTGCTGCCAACAAAGCTGACTTCATCCCCGCCTATGCTAACCTCCAGTCTCTCGACTTCCTGGCGCTGACAGAAACATGGATTACCACTGAAAACACTGCTACTCCTACTGCTCTCTCCTCGTCTGACCATGTGTTCTCGCATACCCCGAGAGCATCTGGTCAGAGGGGTGGTGGCACAGGAATCCTCATCTCTCCCAAGTGGACATTCTCAATTTTTCCCCTAACCCACCTGTCTATCTCCTCATTTGAATTCCATGCTGTCACAGTCACTAGCCCATTTAAGCTTAATATCCTTGTCATCTATCGCCCTCCAGGTTCCCTTGGAGAGTTCATCAATGAGCTTGACAAGTTCCTTTCCTGAGGATGGCTCACCCCTCACAGTTTTGGGGGATTTCAACCTCCCTATGTCCACATTTGACTCATTTCTCTCTGCCTCCTTCTTTCCACTCCTCTCCTCTTTTGACCTCACCCTCTCACCGTCCCCCCCTACTCACAAGGCAGGCAATACGCTTGACCTCATCTTTACTAGATGCTGCTCTTCTACTAATCTCACTGCAACTCCCCTCCATGTCTCCGACCACTACTTTGTTTCCTTTTCTCTCTCGCTCTCCTCCAACACTACTCACTCTGCCCCTACACAGATGGTAATGCGCCGCCGCAACCTTCGCTCTCTCTCTCCCACTACTCTCTCCTCTTCCATCCTATCATCTCTTCCCTCTGCTCAATCCTTCTCCCTCCAATCTCCTGATTCTGCCTCCTCAACCCTCCTCTCCTCCCTTTCTGCATCCTTTGACTCCCTGTGTCCCCTATCCTCCCGGCCGGCTCGGTCCTCCCCTCCAGCTCCGTGGCTTGATGACTCATTGCGAGCTCACAGAACAGAGCTCCGGGCAGCTGAGCGGAAATGGAAGAAAACTAAACTCCCTGCCGACCTGGCATCTTTTCACTCCCCCCCCCCCCCCCTCTCTCTCTGTGGATGACTTCGTCAACCACTTTGAAAAGAAGGTTGACGACATCCGATCCTCGTTTGTTAAGTCTAATGACACTGCTGGTCCTACTCACACTGCCCTACCCTTCTGACTTCTTTCTCCCCTCTCTCTCCAGATAAAATCCTGCGACTTGTGACTGCAGGCCGCCCAACAACCTGCCCGCTTGACCCCATCCCCTCCTCTCTTCTCCAGACCATCTCCGGTGACCTTCTCCCCTACCTCACCTCGCTGATCAACTCATCCTTGACCGCTGGCCATGTCCCTTCCGTCTTCAAGAGAGCGAGAGTTGCTCCCCTTCTCAAAAAACCAACACTCGATCCCACTGATGTCAACAACTACAGACCAGTATCCCTTCTTTCTTTTCTTTCCAAAACTATTGAGCGTGCCGTCTTTAGCCAACTCTCTTGCTATCTCTCTCAGAATGACCTTCTTGATCCAAACCAGTCAGGTTTCAGGACTGGTCATTCAACTGAGACTGCTCTTCTCTGTGTCACGGAGGCTCTCCGCACTGCTAAAGCTAACTCTCTCTCCTCTGCTCTTGTCCTTCTAGACCTGTCTGCTGCCTTTGATACTGTGAACCATCAGATCCTCCTCTCCACCCTCTCCGAGCTGGGCATCTCCGGCGCGACTCACTCCTGGATTGCGTCCTACCTGACCGGTCGCTCCTACCAAGTGGCGTGGCGAGAAGCTGTCTCCGCACCACGTGCTCTCACCACTGGTCTCCCCCAGGGCTCAGTTCTAGGCCCTCTCCTTTTCTCCCTATACACCAAGTCATTTGGCTCTGTCATATCCTCACATGGCCTCTCCTATCATTGCTACGCTGACGATACACAACTAATCTTCTCCTTTCCCCCTTCTGATAACCAGGTGGCGAATCGCATCTCTGCATGTCTGGCAGACATATCAGTATGGATGACGGATCACCACCTCAAGCTGAACCCTGGCAAGACGGAGCTGCTCTTCCTCCCGGGGAAGGACTGCCCGTTCCATGATCTCGCCATCACGGTTGACAACTCCGTTGTGTCCTCCTCCCAGAGTGCGAAGAGCCTTGGCGTGACCCTGGACAACACCCTGTCGTTCTCCGCTAACATCAAGGCGGTGACCCGCTCCTGCAGGTTCATGCTCTACAACATTCGGAGAGTACGACCCTGCCTTACACAGGAAGCGGCACAGGTCCTAATCCAGGCACTTGTCATCTCCCGTCTGGATTACTGCAACTCGCTGTTGGCTGGCCTCCCTGCCTGTGCCATTAAACCCCTACAACTCATCCAGAATGCCGCAGCCCGTCTGGTGTTCAACCTTCCCAAGTTCTCTCACGTCACCCCCCTCCTCCGCACACTCCACTGGCTTCCAGTTGAAGCTCGCATCCGTTACAAGACCATGGTGCTTGCCTATGGAGCAGTGAGGGGAACGGCACCTCTGTACCTTCGGGCTCTGATCAGTCCCTACACCCAAACGAGGGCATTGCGTTCATCCACCTCTGGCCTGCTGGCTCCCCTTCCTCTGCAGAAGCATAGTTCCCGCTCAGCCCAGTTAAAACTGTTCGCTGCTCTGGCACCCCAATGGTGGAACAAGCTCCCTCACGACGCCAGGACAGCGGAGTCACTCACCACCTTCCGGAGACATTTGCAACCCCACCTCTTTAAGGAATACCTGGGATAGGATAAAGTAATCCTTCTACCCCCCCCCCCCCCCCAAAAAAAATTGTAAAGTGGTTATCCCACTGGCTATAGGGTGAATGCACCAATTTGTGAGTCGTTCTGGATAAGAGCGTCTGCTAAATGACGTAAATGTGCCCTTGAGCAAGGCACTTAACCCTAATTGCTCCTGTAAGTCGCTCTGGATAAGAGCGTCTGCTAAATGACTAAAATGTAAAAAATGTAAATGTAAATCAGGCCAAATGGAGGGAGGGAGTTAAAGACAGCGAAGAGAGAGCCACAACTGTGGTGCATTGTGGGGATTTGTGTTGGCTGGCAGAAGCGAGCCAGCGCTGTTTTGTTTTTCCACCCTTCTGTGCTTCACGTTCAGCAGTGCCACTGCCTCAGTCTACAATAGATGAGTACTTTCATCTGGTAGAGCAAGAGGGAGAGATATTCTGGTCAGCTGCCTATCAGCTCCCAGCCTTAGAGCCCAGGGAGGACCTGGGAGGATCTGCTCGTACAGAGAGGAGAGTGTTGGCAGGTTGTCACGGTAAAAACCTTCCCTCTTCCAGCCAGTATCTCCCACCCACCCATGCTCTTCTTTTAGGGTTCCCTCTCTTTCTGTCACTCACTCTCACTGAGGCACAACCACATTTACATGCCCCAAAAGCGTTACAGTGGTCTGTCTCTCTCACTGAGGCACAACCACATTTACATGCCCCAAAAGCGTTACAGTGGTCTGTCTCTCTTTTCTAGAGCAAAGAACAGGGCAGTTAAAAAGGCACAGTTGCTGTGTCAGTGTTTTATGATGGCCATGTATTTAAATTACATTTACCCAAATATATTCCTGTACGTATGGGTTTGATGTTTATTGGTGTTCCTATGAAAGGTTGAAATGAGACCAATAGTAGTGAAGCTGTACATTCCCAGTATGAAATTAGTATGAAAGCAGCAGGTCAAGTGTGGACGGTCTATTGGGTTTCTCATTGACACAGCCGTGCCTTTTTTTATTTTTTATTATTATTATTATTATATATATATATATATATATATTTTTTTTTTTTTTTTTTTTTTTTTGAGAGGCAGAGGGAGCTAGCCGCTAAGGTCAGTGTCTCTTGGCTAAGACACAGCCGTGACTTAGCCATGCCATTAGTTCCAATGTTTGACAGCCATTATAGACAGACAGCAGCTCTATCTGTCAATAGGCAGATGAGTGATTTGTCTGCAGTGTGACAGGAACGTCCATTCAGTGACTTGCTACATGCTGTTGATGTCATCGATCCATGGCACTGGCAGCATATCGTCCATGCTGTGAATTCTACAAATTACATGTGTCTAAACTTCAGCACAGCTAGAAATGACCAGAGGTGGTATTCCTTGCCCAATGTTCTTGTCCCTGTGTCAGGCTTGACCCTTAACCCTAATAAGTCCGTTATAGTGGAACTCTGTATGTTGTTGTTGTTTCTCCATAGACCTCTGGCATGGTTTTCTCCATAGACCTCTGGCATGGTTTTCTCCATAGACCTCTGGCATGGTTTTCTCCATAGACCTCTGGCATGGTTTTCTTTATAGACCTCTGGCATGGTTTTCTCCATAGACCTCTGGCATAGTTTTCTTTATAGACCTCTGGCATGGTTTTCTTTATAGACCTCTGGCATGGTTTTCTTCATAGACCTCTGGCATGGTTTTCTTCATAGACCTCTGGCATGGTTTTCTTTATAGACCTCTGGCATGGTTTTCTTTATAGACCTCTGGCATGGTTTTCTTTATAGACCTCTGGCATGGTTTTCTTTATAGACATCTGGATTGGTTTTCTTTCATAGACCTCTGGCATGGTTTTATTCATAGACCTGTGGCATCGTTTTCATGGTCACATACTTCCAGACTTTTTCCAGATATTTTTGTCTGATATTTAAGGTCTTCTCCTGAGGACATTCCTGTTGTGTCCCTCTCAATGATGACCAAGAGTTCAGTTCTTTGAGGACCACTCCACCTTGGTGTCAACTTTGGCTATTTTGTTTGGCAGGGTTCTGGTCTTTTATCCTGAACGGTGTTTGATGTTGTGGCCATTCAGATAATGGAAGATGAGAAAAGACGGTCTGGTTTTGGATGATTCACCCTCATAGGACAGTGTGGGTCCAGAGAGTCCATCCCTCCCACGCCTAGGAGGGGTGGAGGGACTGACTAGGAGGGGTGGGGAGACTGACAAGGAGGGGTGAGGGGACTGACTAGGAGGGGTGGGGGGGACTGACTAGGAGGGATGGGGGGGACTGACTAGGAGGGATGGGGGGGACTGACTAGGAGGGGTGGGGGGACTGACTAGGAGGGGTGGGGGGACTGACTAGCAGGGGTGGGGGGGACTGACTAGGAGGGATGGGGGGACTGACTATGAGAGGTGGGGGGACTGACTAGCAGAGGTGGGGGGACTGACTAGGAGGGGTGGTGGGACTGACTAGAAGGGGTGGGGGGACTGACTAGGAGACGTGGGGGGACTGACTAGCAGTGGAGGGGGGACTGACTAGGAGGGGTGGGGGGGACTGACTAGGAGGGGTGGGGGGGACTGACTAGGAGGGGTGGGGGGACTGACTAGGAGGGGTGGGGGGGACTGACTAGGAGGGGTGAGGGGACTGGCTAGGAGGGGTGGGGGGGACTGACTAGGAGGGGTGGGGGGGACTGACTAGGAGGGATGGGGGGACTGACTATGAGAGGTGGGGGGACTGACTAGGAGGGGTGGGGGGACTGACTAGAAGGGGTGGGGGGGACTCACTAGGAGACGTGGGGGGAGTGACTAGCAGAGGTGGGGGGACTGACTAGGATGGTGGGGGGACTGACTAGGAGGGGTGGGGGGGACTAACAAGGAGGGGTGGGGGGACTAACTAGGAGGGGTGGGGGGGACTGCCTAGGAGAGGGTGGGGGGGACTGACTAGGAGGGGTGGGGGAGACTGACTAGCCCACCCCTCTTCTTCTAACCCACATCTCTTCCTCTAAACCATCCCCTACCTCTAACCCACCACCAACCTCTAACCCACCCCTCATCCTCTAACCCACCTCTCTTCCTCTAAACCATCCCTTACCTCTAACCCACCACCTTCCTCTAACCCAAACCTCTTCCTCTAACCCACCCCCTTTCCTCTAACCCACCCCCTTTCCTCTAACCCACCCCTCTTCCTCTAACCCACCTCCTACCTCTAACCCAACTCCTACCTCTAACCCACCCCTTCCTCTAACCCACCCCTCTTCCTCTAACCCACCTACTACCTCTATCCCACTTCCTTCCTATAACCCACCACTCTTCCTCTAACCCACCCCCCTTCCTCTAACCCACCTCCTACCTCTAACCCACCCCTCTCCCTCTAACCCACCCCCTTCCTCTAACCCACCCCTCTTCCTCTAACCCACCCCTCTTCCTCTAACCCACCTCCTACCTCTAACCCAACTCCTACCTCTAACCCACCCCCTTCCTCTAACTCACCCCCTTCCTCTAACCCACCCCCCTTCCTCTAACCCACCTCCTTCCTCTAACCCACCTCTTACCTATAACCCACCCCTCTTCCTCTAACCCACCCCCTTCCTCTAACACACCTCCTACCTCTAACCCAACTCCTACCTCTAACCCACCCCCTTCCTCTAACTCACCCCCTTCCTATAACCCACCCCTCTTCCTCTAACCCACCCCCTTCCTCTAACACACCTCATACCTCTAACCCACCCCTCTTCCTCTAACCCACCCCACTTATTCTAACCCACCCCTCTTCCTCTAACCCACCCCCTACCTTTTACCCACCCCTCTTCCTCAACCCACCCCCTACCTCTAACCACCCCTCTTCCTCTAACCTACCCCTTCCTCTAACACACCCCTCTTCCTCTAACCAACTCCCCTTCCTCTAACCCACTCCCCTTCCTCTAATCCAATCCCCTTCCTCTAACCCACTCCCCTTCCTCTAACCAATCCATAACCTCTAACCCACCACCTTCATCTAACCCACCCCTCTTCCTCTAACCCACAACCTTCTTCTAACCCACTCCTACCTCTAACCCACCCCTCTTCCTCTAACCCAGCCCCTTCTTCTAACCCACACCTCTCACTCTAACCCAGCCCCTTTCTCTAACCCACCCCTCTTCCTCTAACCCACCTCCTACCTCTAATCCACCTCCTTCCTATAACCCACCACTCTCCCTCTAACCCACCCCCCTTCCTCTAAGCCACCTACTACCTCTAACCCACCCCTCTTCCTCTAACCCACCCCTCTTCCTATAACCCACCCCCTTCTTCTAACCCACCCGTCTTCCTCTAACCCACCCCATACCTTGAACCCACCCCTCTTCCTCCAACCCACCCAATACCTCTAACCAACCCCTATTCCTCTAACCGACTCCACTTCCTCTAACCCATCCCCTATAACCCACGACCTTCCTCTAACTCACCCCTCTTCCTCTAACCCAACCCCTACCTCTAACCCACCCCTCTTCCTCTATCCCACCTCCTTCCTCTAACCCACCCCTCTTCCTCTTACCCACCCCCCTTCCTCTAACCCAACTCCTACCTCTAACCCACCCCTCTTCCTCTAACCCACCCCCATTATTCTAACCCACCCCTCTTCCTATAAACCACCCCTCTTCCTCTAACGACAACCCTTCCTCTAACCCACCCTCTTCTTCTAACCCAACCCTCTTACACTAATCCACCACCCTTCCTCTTACCCACCCCCTACCTCTAACCCACCACCCTTCCTCTAACCCACCCCCACCTCTACCCTACCCCCCTTCCTCTAACCCACCCCTCTTCCTCTAACACACCCCCTACCTCTAACCCCTTCCTCTAACTCACCACCTAACTCTAACCCACCCCATTTTTCTAACCAACCACTCTTCCTCTATTCCACCCCCTTCCTCTAACCTACCCCCTTCCTCTATCCCAAAACTCTTCCTCAAACCCACCCTCTTCCTCTAAGCCATCCCTCTTCCTCTTACCCAACCCCCCTTTTTCTAACCCACCCCTCTACCTCTAATCCACCCTTACCTCTAACCCCTTCCTCTAAACCACCAATCTTCCTCTAACCCACCTCTTACCTCTAACCCAACCCCATCCTGTAACCAACTCCATTTCTTCTAACTCACCCCTCTTCCTCTATCCCAATCCTCTTCCAATAACCCACCCTCTTCCTCTAACCCACCACCCTTCCTCTAACCCACCCCTCTTCCTCTAACCTACCCCTCTTCCTCTAACCCACCCCCTACCTCTAACCCAACCCCATCCTGTAACATACTCCACTTCTTCTAACTCACTCCTCTTCCTCTATCCCAATCCTCTTCCTCTAACCCACCCTCTTCCTCTAACCAACCACCCTTCCTCTAACCAAACCCCTCTTCCTCTAACCCACCCCTCTTCCTGTAACCCACCCCTCTTCCTCTAACCCACCCCTCTTCCTCTAACCCACCACTCTTCCTCTAACCAACCACCCTTCATCTAACACACCCACTACATCTAATCCACCCCTTTCCTCGAACCCACCCCTCTTCCTCTAACCCACCCCTCTTTCTCTAACCCACCTCCTACCTCTAACCCAACCCTCTTCCTCTAACCCACCCCCAAACCTCTTCCTCTAACCCACCACTCTTTTTCTAACCCACCCCTCTTTCCTCTAACTCACCCCCTTCCTCTAACCCAACCCCCTTCCTCTAACCCACCCCTCTTCTTCTAACCCACCCCTCTTCCTCTAACCCACCCCTCTTCCTCTAACCCATCCCCTTCCTCTAACCCACCACCTTCCTCTAACCCACACCTCATCCTCTAACCCACCCCCCTTCCTCTAACCCACCCCACTTCCTCTAACCCACCCCTCTTCCTCTAACCCACCTCCTACCTCTAACCCTCCTCCTACCTATAACCAACCCCTCTTCCTCTTACCCACCCCCTTCCTCTAACACACCTCCTACCTCTAACCCACCCCTCTTCCTCTAACCCACCCCACTTATTCTAACCCACCCCTCTTCCTCTATCCCACCCCCTACCTTGAACCCACCCCTCTTCCTCTAACACACCCCCTACCTCTAACCCACCCCTCTTCCTGTAACCCACCACCCTTCCTCTAGCCCGTCATCTTCCTCTAACCCACACCTCTTCCTCTAACCCACCCCTATTCCTCTATCCCAACCCTCTTCCTCTAACCCACCCTCTTCCTCTAACCCACCCCTTTCCTCTAACTCACCCCTCTTTCTCTATCTCAACCCTCTTCCTCTAACCCACCCTCTTCCTCTAACTCACCCCTCTTCCTCTAACACACCCCTCTTGCTGTAACCCACCCCTCTTCCTCTAACCTACCCCTCTTGCTGTAACCCACCCCTCTTCCTCTAACCCACCCCTCTTCCTCTAACGCACCCCTCTTCCTGTAACCCACCCCTCTTCCTCTAACACACCCATCTTCCTCTAACCCACCCCTCTTCCTCTAACCCACCCCTCTTCCTGTAACCCACCACTCTTCCTCGAACCCACCCCTCTTCCTCTAACCCACCACCCTTCCTCTAACCCACCCCTCTTCCTCTAACCAACCCCTCTTCCTGTAACCCACCCCTCTTCCTCTAACCCACCCCTCTTCCTGTACCCCACCACTCTTCCTCTAACACACCACTCTTCCTCTAACCCACCCCTCTTCCTGTAACCCATCACTCATCCTTGAACCCACCCAACTTCCTCTAACCCACAACCCTTCATCTAACACACCCCCTACCTCTAACCCACCCCCTTCCTATAACCCACCTCTCTTCCTCTAACTCACCCCTCTTCCTCTAACACACCCCTCTTCCTCTAACCCACCACCCTTCCTCTAACCCACTCCCTACCTCTAACTCACCCCTCTTCCTCTAACACACCCCTCTTCCTCTAACCCACCACCCTTCCTCTAACCTACCCCTCTTGCTGTAACCCACCCCTCTTCCTCTAACCCACCCCTCTTCCTCTAACGCACCCCTCTTCCTGTAACCCACCACTCTTCCTAGAACCCACCCCACTTCCTCTAACCCACCACCCTTCCTCTAACCCACCCCTCTTCCTCTAACCAACCCCTCTTCCTGTAACCCACCCCTCTTCCTCTAACCCACCCCTCTTCCTGTACCCCACCACTCTTCCTCTAACACACCACTCTTCCTCTAACCCACCCCTCTTCCTGTAACCCATCACTCATCCTTGAACCCACCCAACTTCCTCTAACCCACAACCCTTCATCTAACACACCCCCTACCTCTAACCCACCCCCTTCCTATAACCCACCTCTCTTCCTCTAACTCACCCCTCTTCCTCTAACACACCCCTCTTCCTCTAACCCACCACCCTTCCTCTAACCCACTCCCTACCTCTAACTCACCCCTCTTCCTCTAACACACCCCTCTTCCTCTAACCCACCACCCTTCCTCTAACCTACCCCTCTTGCTGTAACCCACCCCTCTTCCTCTAACCCACCCCTCTTCCTCTAACGCACCCCTCTTCCTGTAACCCACCCCTCTTCCTCTAACACACCCATCTTCCTCTAACCCACCCCTCTTCCTCTAACCCACCCCTCTTCCTGTAACCCACCACTCTTCCTCGAACCCACCCCTCTTCCTCTAACCGACCACCCTTCCTCTAACCCACCCCTCTTCCTCTAACCAACCCCTCTTCCTGTAACCCACCCCTCTTCCTCTAACCCAACCCTCTTCCTGTATCCCACCACTCTTCCTCTAACACACCACTCTTCCTCTAACCCACCCCTCTTCCTGTAACCCATCACTCATCCTTGAACCCACCCAACTTCCTCTAACCCACAACCCTTCATCTAACACACCCCCTACCTCTAACCCACCCCCTTCCTATAACCCACCTCTCTTCCTATAACTCACCCCTCTACCTCTAACACACCCCTCTTCCTCTAACCCACCACCCTTCCTCTAACCCACTCCCTACCTCTAACTCACCCCTCTTCCTCTAACACACCCCTCTTCCTCTAACCCACCACCCTTCCTCTAACCCACTCCCTACCTCTAACTCACCCCTTTCGTCTAACCCACCCCGCTTCCTCTAACCATCCACTTCCTCTAGCCCACCCTCTTCCTGTAACACACCCCCTACTTTTTACCCACCACCTTTTTCTAACCCACCCCTCTTTCTCTAACCCACCCCTCTTCCTCTAACCCACTACCCTTCCAATAACCCACCCCTCTTCCTCTAACCCACCCTTCTTCCTCTAACCCACCCCTCTTCCTCTAACCCACCCACCTTCCTCTATGACACCCCTCTTCCTCTAAACCACAACCCTTCCTCTATTCCACCCCTCTTCCTCTAACCCACCACCCTTCCTCTAACCCACCCCTCTTCCTCTAACCAACCCCTCTTCCTCTAACCCACCCCTCTTCCTGTACCCACCACTCTTCCTGTAACCCACCACTCTTCCTCTAACACACCCCTCTTCCTCTAACCTACCCCTCTTCCTCTAACCCATCTCTCTTCCTCGAACCCACCCAACTTCCTCTAACCCACCCCTCTTTCTCTAACCCACCACCCTTCATCTAACACACCCCCTACCTCTAACGCACCCCTTTACTCTAACACACCCCTCTTCCTCCAACTACCCACTTCCTCTAGCCCACCCCTCTTCCTCTAAAACACCCCTCTTCCTCTAACGACCCACTTCCTCTAGCCCACCCTCTTCCTCTAACCCAACCCCTACCTCTAACCCACCCCCTTCCTCTAACCCACCCCTCTTCCTCTAACCCACCCCCTAACTCTAACCCACCCCTTCCTCTAACCCACCGCTCTTCCTCTAACCCACACCTCTTCCTCTAACCCACCCCTCTTCCTCTAATCCATCATCCTTCCTCTAACCGACCCCTCTTCCTCTAACCCACCCCTCTTCCTCTAATCCACCACCCTTCCTCTAACACTCCTCCTACCTCTAACCCACCACCCTTTGTCTAACCCACCCCTACATCTTTCCCACCCCATTCTCTAACCCACCCCACTTCATGTAACACACCCCCTTCCTCTAACCCACCCACTTCCTCTAACCCACCCCCTACCTCTAACCTCCCCCCTTCCTCTAACCCACCACTCTTCCTCTAACCCACCCCCTTCCTCTAACACCTTCCTCTAACCCACCCCTCTTCCTCTAACCCACCCCCAATCTATAACCCACCCCATTCCTCTAACCATCCAATCTTCCTCTATTCCACCCCCTTCCTCAAACCCACCCTCTTACTCTAACCCACCCCCCTTCCTCTAACCAACCCCTCTTCCTCTAACACTTTCCTCTAACCCACCCCTATTCCTCTATCCCAACGCTCTTCCTCTAACCCAACCTCTTCCTCTAACCCACCCCTATTTCTCTAACCCACCACCCTTCTTCTAACCCACACCCTACCTCTAACCCACCCCTTTTCTCTAACCCACCCCTCTTCCTCTAACGACCCACTTCCTCTAGACCACCCTCTTCCTCTAACCCACTCCCTACTTCTTACCCACCCACTTTTTCTAACCCACCCCTCTTTCTCTAACCCACCCACCTTCCTCTATCCCACCCTTTTCCGCTAACCCACCACCCTTCCTCTAACCCACCCTCTTCCTCTAACCCACTCCCTTCCTGTAACCCACCTCCCTTCCTCCAACCCCTTACTCTATCGCACCCCTCTTCCTCTAACCCACCCCCTACCTCTAACCCACCCTTCCTCTAACCCACCACCCTTCCTCTAAACCACTCCTTTCCTCTAACCCACCCCCGTTCCTCTAACCCACCCCTCTTCCTCTTAACCACCCCTCTTCCTCTTACTCACCCCCTTCCTCTAACCCACCCCTCTTCCTCTAACCCACCCCCCTTCCTCTAACCTGCCCCCTTCCTCTAACCCACCCCTCCTCCTCTTCCTCTAACGCACTCCCCTTCTTTTTCCCACCCCCTTCCTCTAACCCATCCCTCCTCCTCTTTCTCTAACCCACCCCCTTCTTCTATCCCGCCCCTTCCTCTAACCCACCCCTCCTCCTCTTCCTCTAACCCACCCCCCTTCCTCTAACCCACCCCTCCTCATCTTCTTCTAACCCACCCCCTTCCTCTAACCCACCCCCCTTCCTCTAACCCACCCTTCCCCCTCCCCCTCCTCCTCTTCCTCTAACCCACACCCCTTCCTCTAACCCACCCCTCCTCCTCTTCTTCTAACCCAACCCCTTCCTCTAACCCACCCCCTTCCTCTAACCCACCCCTCCCCCTCCCCCTCCCCCTCCCCCTCCCCCTCCCCCTCCTCCTCTTCCTCTAACCCACCCCCCTTCTTCTAACCCACCCCTCCTTTTCTTCCTCTAACCCACCCCCCTTCCTCTAACCCACCCCTCCTCCTCTAACCCACCCCTCTTCCTGTACCCCACCACTCTTCCTCTAACACACCACTCTTCCTCTAACCCACCCCTCTTCCTGTAACCCATCACTCATCCTCGAACCCAACCAACTTCCTCTAACCCACGACCATTCATCTAACACACCCCCTACCTACATTTACATTTACATTTTAGTCATTTAGCAGACGCTCTTATCCAGAGCGACTTACAGGAGCAATTAGGGTTAAGTGCCTTGCTCAAGGGCACATTAACGTCATTTAGCAGACGCTCTTAGCCAGAGCGACTCACAAATTGGTGCGTTCACCCTATAGCCAGTGGGATAACCACTACCTCTAACCCACCCCCTTCCTATAACCCACCCCTCTTCCTCTGACTCACCCCACTTCCTCTAACCCACCACCCTTCCTCTAACCCACCCCTCTTCCTCTAACCAACCCCTCTTCCTGTAACCCACCCCTCTTCCTCTAACCCACCCCTCTTCCTGTACCCCACCACTCGTCCTCTAACAGACCACTCTTCCTCTAACCCACCCCTCTTCCTGTAACCCATCACTCATCCTTGAACCCACCCAACTTCCTCTAACCCACAACCCTTCATCTAACACACCCCCTACCTCTAACCCACCCCCTTCCTATAACCCACCTCTCTTCCTCTAACTCACCCCTCTTCCTCTAACACACCCCTCTTCCTCTAACCCACCACCCTTCCTCTAACCCACGCCCTACCTCTAACTCGCCCCTCTTCCTCTAACACACCCCTCTTCCTCTAACCCACCACCCTTCCTCTAACCTACCCCTCTTGCTGTAACCCACCCCTCTTCCTCTAACCCACCCCTCTTCCTCTAACGCACCCCTCTTCCTGTAACCCACCCCTCTTCCTCTAACACACCCATCTTCCTCTAACCCACCCCTCTTCCTCTAACCCACCCCTCTTCCTGTAACCCACCACTCTTCCTCGAACCCACCCCTCTTCCTCTAACCGACCACCCTTCCTCTAACCCACCCCTCTTCCTCTAACCAACCCCTCTTCCTCTAACCCACCACCCTTCCTCTAACCCACCCCTCTTCCTCTAACCAACCCCTCTTCCTCTAACCCACCCCTCTTCCTGTAACCCACCACTCTTCCTGTAACCCACCACTCTTCCTCTAACACACCCCTCTTCCTCTAACCTACCCCTCTTCCTCTAACCCATCTCTCTTCCTCGAACCCACCCAACTTCCTCTAACCCACCCCTCTTCCTCTAACCCACCACCCTTCATCTAACACACCCCCCTACCTCTAACGCACCCCTTTACTCTAACACACCCCTCTTCCTCCAACTACCCACTTCCTCTAGCCCACCCCTCTTCCTCTAAAACACCCCTCTTCCTCTAACGACCCACTTCCTCTAGCCCACCCTCTTCCTCTAACCCAACCCCTACCTCTAACCCACCCCCTTCCTCTAACCCACCCCTCTTCCTCTAACCCACCCCCTAACTCTAACCCACCCCTCTTCCTCTAACCCACACCTCTTCCTCTAACCCACCCCTCTTCCTCTAATCCACCACCCTTCCTCTAACACTCCTCCTACCTCTAACCCACCACCCTTTGTCTAACCCACCCCTACATCTTTCCCACCCCATTCTCTAACCCACCCCACTTCATGTAACACACCCCCTTCCTCTAACCCACCCACTTCCTCTAACCCACCCCCTACCTCTAACCTACCCCCTTCCTCTAACCCACCACTCTTCCTCTAACCCACCCCCTTCCTCTAACACCTTCCTCTAACCCACCCCTCTTCCTCTAACCCACCCCCAATCTATAACCCACCCCATTCCTCTAACCATCCAATCTTCCTCTATTCCACCCCCTTCCTCAAACCCACCCTCTTTCTCTAACCCACCCCCCTTCCTCTAACCAACCCCTCTTCCTCTAACACTTTCCTCTAACCCACCCCTATTCCTCTATCCCAACGCTCTTCCTCTAACCCAACCTCTTCCTCTAACCCACCCCTATTTCTCTAACCCACCACCCTTCTTCTAACCCACACCCTACCTCTAACCCACCCCTTTTCTCTAACCCACCCCTCTTCCTCTAACGACCCACTTCCTCTAGACCACCCTCTTCCTCTAACCCACTCCCTACTTCTTACCCACCCACTTTTTCTAACCCACCCCTCTTTCTCTAACCCACTCACCTTCCTCTATCCCACCCTTTTCCGCTAACCCACCACCCTTCCTCTAACCCACCCTCTTCCTCTAACCCACTCCCTTCCTGTAACCCACCTCCCTTCCTCCAACCCCTTACTCTATCGCACCCCTCTTCCTCTAACCCACCCCCTACCTCTAACCCACCCTTCCTCTAACCCATCACCCTTCCTCTAAACCACTCCTTTCCTCTAACCCACCCCCGTTCCTCTAACCCACCCCTCTTCCTCTTAACCACCCCCCTTCCTCTTACTCACCCCCTTCCTCTAACCCACCCCTCTTCCTCTAACCCACCCCCCTTCCTCTAACCTGACCCCTTCCTCTAACCCACCCCTCCTCCTCTTCCTCTAACCCACTCCCCTTCTTTTTTCCCACCCCCTTCCTCTAACCCATCCCTCCTCCTCTTTCTCTAACCCACCCCCTTCTTCTATCCCGCCCTTTCCTCTAACCCACCCCTCCTCCTCTTCCTCTAACCCACCCCCCTTCCTCTAACCCACCCCTCCTCATCTTCTTCTAACCCACCCCCTTCCTCTAACCCACCCCCCTTCCTCTAACCCACCCTTCCCCCTCCCCCTCCTCCTCTTCCTCTAACCCACACCCCTTCCTCTAACCCACCCCTCCTCCTCTTCTTCTCCCCCTCCCCCTCCCCCTCCCCTCCCCCTCCTCCTCTTCCTCTAACCCACCCCCCTTCCTCTAACCCACCCCTAATTTTCTTCCTCTAACCCACCCCCCTTCCTCTAACCCAACCCTCCTCCTCTTCCTCTAACCCACCCCTCTTCCTCTAACCCACCCCTCTTCCTCTAACCCACCCCTCTTCCTGTACCCCACCACTCTTCCTCTAACACACCACTCTTCCTCTAACCCACCCCTCTTCCTGTAACCCATCACTCATCCTCGAACCCAACCAACTTCCTCTAACCCACGACCCTTCATCTAACACACCCCCTACCTCTAACCCACCCCCTTCCTATAACCCACCCCTCTTCCTCTAACTCACCCCTCTTCCTCTAACACACCCCCTACCTCTAACCCACCCCCTTCCTATAACCCACCCCTCTTCCTCTAACTCATCCCTCTTCCTCTAACACACCCCTCTTCCTCTAACCCACCACCCTTCCTCTAACCCACTCCCTACCTCTAACCCACCCCTTTCGTCTAACCCACCCCGCTTCCTCTAACCAGCCACTTCCTCTAGCCCACCCTCTTCCTGTAACACACCCCCTACTTTTTACCCACCACCTTTTTCTAACCCACCCCTCTTTCTCTAACCCACCCATCTTCCTCTAACCCACTACCCTTCCTATAACCCACCCCTCTTCCTCTAACCCACCCTTCTTCCTCTAACCCACCCCTCTTCCTCTAACCCACACACCTTCCTCTATCACACCCCTCTTCCTCTAACCCACAACCCTTCCTCTATTCCACCCCTCTTCCTCAAACCAACACTCTTCCTCTAACCCACCCCTCTTCCTGTAACCCATCACTCATCCTCGAACCCACCCAACTTCCTCTAACCCACGACCCTTCATCTAACACACCCCCTACCTCTAACTCACCCCTTCCTATAACCCACCCCTCTTCCTCTAACTCACCCCTCTTCCTCTAACACACACCTCTTCCTCTAACCCACCACCCTTCCTCTAACCCACTCCCTACCTCTAACCCACCCCTTTCGTCTAACCCACCCCGCTTCCTCTAACCATCCACTTCCTCTAGCCCACCCTCTTCCTGTAACACACCCCCTACTTTTTACCCACCACCTTTTTCTAACCCACCCCTCTTTCTCTAACCCACCCCTCTTCCTCTAACCCACTACACTTCCTATAACCCACCCCTCTTCCTCTAACCCACCCTTCTTCCTCTAACCCACCCCTCTTCCTCTAACCCACCCACCTTCCTCTATCACACCCCTCTTCTACTAACCCACAACCCATACTCTATTCCACCCCTCTTCCTCTTCCTCTAACCCACCACCCTTCCTCTAACCCAACCCTCTTCCTGTAACCCATCACTCATCCTCGAACCCACCCAACTTCCTCTAACCCACGACCCTTCATCTAACACACCCCCTACGTCTAACCCACCCCCTTCCTTAACCCACCCCTCTTCTTCTAACCCACCCCTCTTCCTCTAACCCACCCACCTTCCTCTATCACACCCCTCTTCCTCTAACCCACAACCCTTCCACTATTCCACCCCTCTTCCTCTAACCCACCACCCTTCCTCTAACCCACCCCTCTTCCTCTAACCCACCCCTCTTCCTCTAACCCACCCAATACCTCTAACAAACCCCTATTCCTCTAACCGACTCCCCTTCCTCTAACAAACCCCTATTCCTCTAACCGACTCCCCTTCCTCTAACCCATCCCCTATAACCCACGACCTTCCTCTAACTCACCCCTCTTCCTCTAACCCAACCCCTACCTCTAACCCACCCCTCTTCCTCTAACCCACCTCCTTCCTCTAACCCACCCCTCTTCCTCTTACCCACCCCCCTTCCTCTAACCCAACTCCTACCTCTAACCCACCCCTCTTCCTCTAACCCACCCCCATTATTCTAACCCACCCCTCTTCCTATAAACCACCCTCTTCCTCTAACGACAACCCTTCCTCTAACCCACCCTCTTCTTCTAACCCAACCCTCTTACACTAATCCACCACCCTTCCTCTTACCCACCCCCTACCTCTAACCCACCACCCTTCCTCTAACCCACCCCCACCTCTACCCTACCCCCTTCCTCTAACCCACCCCTCTTCCCTAACACACCCCCTACCTCTAACCCCTTCCTCTAACTCACCACCTAACTCTAACCCACCCCATTTTTCTAACCAACCACTCTTCCTCTATTCCACCCCCTTCCTCTAACCTACCCCTTCCTCTATCCCAAAACTCTTCCTCAAACCCACCCTCTTCCTCTAAGCCATCCCTCTTCCTCTAACCCACCCCCCTTTTTCTAACCCACCCCTCTACCTCTAATCCACCCTTACCTCTAACCCCTTCCTCTAACCCACCAATCTTCCTCTAACCCACCCCCTACCTCTAACCCAACCCCATCCTGTAACCAACTCCACTTCTTCTAACTCACCCCTCTTCCTCTATCCAAATCCTCTTCCTCTAACCCACCCTCTTCCTCTAACCCACCACCCTTCCTCTAACCCACCCCTCTTCCTCTAACCTACCCCTCTTCCTCTAACCCACCCCCTACCTCTAACCCAACCCCATCCTGTAACATACTCCACTTCTTCTAACTCACTCCTCTTCCTCTATCCCAATCCTCTTCCTCTAACCCACCCTCTTCCTCTAACCCACCACCCTTCCTCTAACCCACCCCTCTTCCTCTAACCTACCCCTCTTCCTGTAACCCACCCCTCTTCCTCTAACCCACCCCTCTTCCTCTAACCCACCCCTCTTCCTCTAACCAACCACCCTTCATCTAACACACCCACTACATCTAATCCACCCCTTTCCTCGAACCCACCCCTCTTCCTCTAACCCACCCCTCTTTCTCTAACCCACCTCCTACCTCTAACCCACCCCTCTTCCTCTAACCCACCCCCAAACCTCTTCCTCTAACCCACCACTCTTTTTCTAACCCACCCCTCTTTCCTCTAACTCACCCCCTTCCTCTAACCCAACCCCCTTCCTCTAACCCACCCCTCTTCTTCTAACCCACCCCTCTTCCTCTAACCCACCCCTCTTCCTCTAACCCATCCCCTTCCTCTAACCCACCACCTTCCTCTAACCCACACCTCATCCTCTAACCCACCCCCCTTCCTCTAACCCACCCCACTTCCTCTAACCCACCCCTCTTCCTCTAACCCACCTCCTACCTCTAACCCTCCTCCTACCTATAACCAACCCCTCTTCCTCTTACCCACCCCCTTCCTCTAACACACCTCCTACCTCTAACCCACCCCTCTTCCTCTAACCCACCCCACCTATTCTAACCCACCCCTCTTCCTCTATCCCACCCCCTACCTTGAACCCACCCCTCTTCCTCTAACCCACCCCCTACCTCTAACCCACCCCTCTTCCTGTAACCCACCACCCTTCCTCTAGCCCGTCATCTTCCTCTAACCCACACCTCTTCCTCTAACCCACCCCTATTCCTCTATCCCAACCCTCTTCCTCTAACCCACCCTCTTCCTCTAACCCACCCCTTTCCTCTAACTCACCCCTCTTTCTCTATCTCAACCCTCTTCCTCTAACCCACCCTCTTCCTCTAACCCACCACCCTTCCTCTAACCAACCCCTCTTCCTCTAACCTACCCCTCTTGCTGTAACCCACCCCTCTTCCTCTAACCTACCCCTCTTGCTGTAACCCACCCCTCTTCCTCTAACGCACCCCTCTTCCTGTAACCCACCCCTCTTCCTCTAACACACCCATCTTCCTCTAACCCACCCCTCTTCCTCTAACCCACCCCTCTTCCTGTAACCCACCACTCTTCCTCGAACCCACCCCTCTTCCTCTAACCCACCACCCTTCCTCTAACCCACCCCTCTTCCTCTAACCAACCCCTCTTCCTGTAACCCACCCCTCTTCCTCTAACCCACCCCTCTTCCTGTACCCCACCACTCTTCCTCTAACACACCACTCTTCCTCTAACCCACCCCTCTTCCTGTAACCCATCACTCATCCTTGAACCCACCCAACTTCCTCTAACCCACAACCCTTCATCTAACACACCCCCTACCTCTAACCCACCCCCTTCCTATAACCCACCTCTCTTCCTCTAACTCACCCCTCTTCCTCTAACACACCCCTCTTCCTCTAACCCACCACCCTTCCTCTAACCCACTCCCTACCTCTAACTCACCCCTCTTCCTCTAACACACCCCTCTTCCTCTAACCCACCACCCTTCCTCTAACCTACCCCTCTTGCTGTAACCCACCCCTCTTCCTCTCACCCACCCCTCTTCCTCTAACGCACCCCTCTTCCTGTAACCCACCCCTCTTCCTCTAACACACCCATCTTCCTCTAACCCACCCCTCTTCCTCTAACCCACCCCTCTTCCTGTAACCCACCACTCTTCCTCGAACCCACCCCACTTCCTCTAACCCACCACCCTTCCTCTAACCCACCCCTCTTCCTCTAACCAACCCCTCTTCCTGTAACCCACCCCTCTTCCTCTAACCCACCCCTCTTCCTGTACCCCATCACTCTTCCTCTAACACACCACTCTTCCTCTAACCCACCCCTCTTCCTGTAACCCATCACTCATCCTTGAACCCACCCAACTTCCTCTAACCCACAACCCTTCATCTAACACACCCCCTACCTCTAACCCACCCCCTTCCTATAACCCACCTCTCTTCCTCTAACTCACCCCTCTTCCTCTAACACACCCCTCTTCCTCTAACCCACCACCCTTCCTCTAACCCACTCCCTACCTCTAACTCACCCCTCTTCCTCTAACACACCCCTCTTCGTCTAACCCACCACCCTTCCTCTAACCTACCCCTCTTGCTGTAACCCACCCCTCTTCCTCTAACCCACCCCTCTTCCTCTAACGCACCCCTCTTCCTGTAACCCACCCCTCTTCCTCTAACACACCCATCTTCCTCTAACCCACCCCTCTTCCTCTAACCCACCCCTCTTCCTGTAACCCACCACTCTTCCTCGAACCCACCCCTCTTCCTCTAACCGACCACCCTTCCTCTAACCCACCCCTCTTCCTCTAACCAACCCCTCTTCCTGTAACCCACCCCTCTTCCTCTAACCCACCCCTCTTCCTGTACCCCACCACTCTTCCTCTAACACACCACTCTTCCTCTAACCCACCCCTCTTCCTGTAACCCATCACTCATCCTTGAACCCACCCAACTTCCTCTAACCCACAACCCTTCATCTAACACACCCCCTACCTCTAATCAACCCCCTTCCTATAACCCACCTCTCTTCCTATAACTCACCCCTCTACCTCTAACACACCCCTCTTCCTCTAACCCACCACCCTTCCTCTAACCCACTCCCTACCTCTAACTCACCCCTCTTCCTCTAACACACCCCTCTTCCTCTAACCCACCACCCTTCCTCTAACCCACTCCCTACCTCTAACTCACCCCTTTCGTCTAACCCACCCCGCTTCCTCTAACCATCCACTTCCTCTAGCCCACCCTCTTCCTGTAACACACCCCCTACTTTTTACCCACCACCTTTTTCTAACCCACCCCTCTTTCTCTAACCCACCCCTCTTCCTCTAACCCACTACCCTTCCAATAACCCACCCCTCTTCCTCTAACCCACCCTTCTTCCTCTAACCCACCCCTCTTCCTCTAACCCACCCACCTTCCTCTATGACACCCCTCTTCCTCTAACCCACAACCCTTCCTCTATTCCACCCCTCTTCCTCTAACCCACCACCCTTCCTCTAACCCACCCCTCTTCCTCTAACCAACCCCTCTTCCTCTAACCCACCCCTCTTCCTGTAACCCACCACTCTTCCTGTAACCCACCACTCTTCCTCTAACACACCCCTCTTCCTCTAACCTACCCCTCTTCCTCTAACCCATCTCTCTTCCTCGAACCCACCCAACTTCCTCTAACCCACCCCTCTTCCTCTAACCCACCACCCTTCATCTAACACACCCCCTACCTCTAACGCACCCCTTTACTCTAACACACCCCTCTTCCTCCAACTACCCACTTCCTCTAGCCCACCCCTCTTCCTCTAAAACACCCCTCTTCCTCTAACGACCCACTTCCTCTAACCCACCCTCTTCCTCTATCCCAACCCCTACCTCTAACCCACCCCTCTTCCTCTAACCCACCCCCTAACTCTAACCCACCCCTTCCTCTAACCCACCCCTCTTCCTCTAACCCACACCTCTTCCTCTAACCCACCCCTCTTCCTCTAATCCATCATCCTTCCTCTAACCGACCCCTCTTCCTCTAACCCACCCCTCTTCCTCTAATCCACCACCCTTCCTCTAACACTCCTCCTACCTCTAACCCACCACCCTTTGTCTAACCCACCCCTACATCTTTCCCACCCCATTCTCTAACCCACCCCACTTCATGTAACACACCCCCTTCCTCTAACCCACCCACTTCCTCTAACCCACTCCCTACCTCTAACCTACCCCCTTCATCTAACCCACCACTCTTCCTCTAACCCACCCCCTTCCTCTAACACCTTCCTCTAACCCACCCCTCTTCCTCTAACCCACCCCCAATCTTTAACCCACCCCATTCCTCTAACCATCCAATCTTCCTCTATTCCACCCCCTTCCTCAAACCCACCCTCTTACTCTAACCCACCCCCCTTCCTCTAACCAACCCCTCTTCCTCTAACACTTTCCTCTAACCCACCCCTATTCCTCTATCCCAACGCTCTTCCTCTAACCCAACCTCTTCCTCTAACCCACCCCTATTTCTCTAACCCACCACCCTTCTTCTAACCCACACCCTACCTCTAACCCACCCCTTTTCTCTAACCCACCCCTCTTCCTCTAACGACCCACTTCCTCTAGACCACCCTCTTCCTCTAACCCACTCCCTTCTTCTTACCCACCCACTTTTTCTAACCCACCCCTCTTCCTCTAACGACCCACTTCCTCTAGACCACCCTTTTCCGCTAACCCACCACCCTTCCTCTAACCCACCCTCTTCCTCTAACCCACTCCCTTCCTGTAACCCACCTCCCTTCCTCCAACCCCTTACTCTATCGCACCCATCTTCCTCTAACCCACCCCCTACCTCTAACCCACCCTTCCTCTAACCCACCACCCTTCCTCTAAACCACTCCTTTCCTCTAACCCACCCCCGTTCCTCTAACCCACCCCTCTTCCTCTTAACCACCCCTCTTCCTCTTACTCACCCCCTTCCTCTAACCCACCCCTCTTCCTCAAACCCACCCCCCTTCCTCTAACCTGCCCCCTTCCTCTAACCCACCCCTCCTCCTATTCCTCTAACCCACTCCCCTTCTTTTTTCCCACCCCCTTCCTCTAACCCATCCCTCCTCCTCTTTCTCTAACCCACCCCCTTCTTCTATCCCGCCCCTTCCTCTAACCCACCCCTCCTCCTCTTCCTCTAACCCACCCCCCTTCCTCTAACCCACCCCTCCTCATCTTCTTCTAACCCACCCCCTTCCTCTAACCCACCCCCCTTCCTCTAACCCACCCTTCCCCCTCCCCCTCCTCCTCTTCCTCTAACCCACACCCCTTCCTCTAACCCACCCCTCCTCCTCTTCTTCTAACCCAACCCCTTCCTCTAACCCACCCCCTTCCTATAACCCACCCCTCTTCCTCTAACTCATCCCTCTTCCTCTAACACACCCCTCTTCCTCTAACCCACCACCCTTCCTCTAACCCACTCCCTACCTCTAACCCACCCCTTTCGTCTAACCCACCCCGCTTCCTCTAACCATCCACTTCCTCTAGCCCACCCTCTTCCTGTAACACACCCCCTACTTTTTACCCACCACCTTTTTCTAACCCACCCCTCTTTCTCTAACCCACCCATCTTCCTCTAACCCACTACCCTTCCTATAACCCACCCCTCTTCCTCTAACCCACCCTTCTTCCTCTAACCCACCCCTCTTCCTCTAACCCACCCACCTTCCTCTATCACACCCCTCTTCCTCTAACCCACAACCCTTCCTCTATTCCACCCCTCTTCCTCAAACCAACACCCTTCCTCTAACCCACCCCTCTTCCTGTAACCCATCACTCATCCTCGAACCCACCCAACTTCCTCTAACCCACGACCCTTCATCTAACACACCCCCTACCTCTAACTCACCCCTTCCTATAACCCACCCCTCTTCCTCTAACTCACCCCTCTTCCTCTAACACACACCTCTTCCTCTAATCCACCACCCTTCCTCTAACCCACTCCCTACCTCTAACCCACCCCTTTCGTCTAACCCACCCCGCTTCCTCTAACCATCCACTTCCTCTAGCCCACCCTCTTCCTGTAACACACCACCTACTTTTTACCCACCACCTTTTTCTAACCCACCCCTCTTTCTCTAACCCACCCCTCTTCCTCTAACCCACTACACTTCCTATAACCCACCCCTCTTCCTCTAACCCACCCTTCTTCCTCTAACCCACCCCTCTTCCTCTAACCCACCCACCTTCCTCTATCACACCCCTCTTCTACTAACCCACAACCCTTACTCTATTCCACCCCTCTTCCTCTAACCCACCACCCTTCCTCTAACCCAACCCTCTTCCTGTAACCCATCACTCATCCTCGAACCCACCCAACTTCCTCTAACCCACGACCCTTCATCTAACACACCCCCTACGTCTAACCCACCCCCTTCCTTAACCCACCCCTCTTCTTCTAACTCACCCCTCTTCCTCTAACACACCCCTCTTCCTCTAACCCACCACCCTTCCTCTAACCCACTCCCTACCTCTAACCCACCCCATTTGTCTAACCCACCCCGCTTCCTCTAACCATCCACTTCCTCTAGCCCACCCTCTTCCTGTAACACACCCCCTACTTTTTACACACCACCTTTTTCTAACCCACCCCTCTTTCTCTAACCCACCCCTCTTCCTCTAACCAACTACCCTTCCTATAACCCACCCCTCTTCCTCTAACCCACCCTTCTTCGTCTAACCCACCCCTCTTCCTCTAACCCACCCACCTTCCTCTATCACACCCCTCTTCCTCTAACCCACAACCCTTCCTCTAACCCACTCCCTACCTCTAACCCACCCCATTTGTCTAACCCACCCCGCTTCCTCTAACCATCCACTTCCTCTAGCCCACCCTCTTCCTGTAACACACCCCCTACTTTTTACACACCACCTTTTTCTAACCCACCCCTCTTTCTCTAACCCACCCCTCTTCCTCTAACCAACTACCCTTCCTCTAACCCACCCCTCTTCCTCTAACCCACCCTCTTCCTCTAACCCACCACCCTTCCTCTAACCAACCCCTCTTCCTCTAACCTACCCCTCTTGCTGTAACCCACCCCTCTTCCTCTAACCTACCCCTCTTGCTGTAACCCACCCCTCTTCCTCTAACCCACCCCTCTTCCTCTAACGCACCCCTCTTCCTGTAACCCACCCCTCTTCCTCTAACACACCCATCTTCCTCTAACCCACCCCTCTTCCTCTAACCCACCCCTCTTCCTGTAACCCACCACTCTTCCTCGAACCCACCCCTCTTCCTCTAACCCACCACCCTTCCTCTAACCCACCCCTCTTCCTCTAACCAACCCCTCTTCCTGTAACCCACCCCTCTTCCTCTAACCCACCCCTCTTCCTGTACCCCACCACTCTTCCTCTAACACACCACTCTTCCTCTAACCCACCCCTCTTCCTGTAACCCATCACTCATCCTTGAACCCACCCAACTTCCTCTAACCCACAACCCTTCATCTAACACACCCCCTACCTCTAACCCACCCCCTTCCTATAACCCACCTCTCTTCCTCTAACTCACCCCTCTTCCTCTAACACACCCCTCTTCCTCTAACCCACCACCCTTCCTCTAACCCACTCCCTACCTCTAACTCACCCCTCTTCCTCTAACACACCCCTCTTCCTCTAACCCACCACCCTTCCTCTAACCTACCCCTCTTGCTGTAACCCACCCCTCTTCCTCTCACCCACCCCTCTTCCTCTAACGCACCACTCTTCCTGTAACCCACCCCTCTTCCTCTAACACACCCATCTTCCTCTAACCCACCCCTCTTCCTCTAACCCACCCCTCTTCCTGTAACCCACCACTCTTCCTCGAACCCACCCCACTTCCTCTAACCCACCACCCTTCCTCTAACCCACCCCTCTTCCTCTAACCAACCCCTCTTCCTGTAACCCACCCCTCTTCCTCTAACCCACCCCTCTTCCTGTACCCCATCACTCATCCTCGAACCCACCCAACTTCCTCTAACCCACGACCCTTCATCTAACACACCCCCTACGTCTAACCCACCCCCTTCCTTAACCCACCCCTCTTCTTCTAACTCACCCCTCTTCCTCTAACACACCCCTCTTCCTCTAACCCACCACCCTTCCTCTAACCCACTCCCTACCTCTAACCCACCCCATTTGTCTAACCCACCCCGCTTCCTCTAACCATCCACTTCCTCTAGCCCACCCTCTTCCTGTAACACACCCCCTACTTTTTACACACCACCTTTTTCTAACCCACCCCTCTTTCTCTAACCCACCCCTCTTCCTCTAACCAACTACCCTTCCTATAACCCACCCCTCTTCCTCTAACCCACCCTTCTTCGTCTAACCCACCCCTCTTCCTCTAACCATCCACTTCCTCTAACCCACCCTCTTCCTCTAACCCACTCCCTTCCTGTAACCCACCTCCCTTCCTCCAACCCCTTACTCTATCGCACCCATCTTCCTCTAACCCACCCCCTACCTCTAACCCACCCTTCCTCTAACCCACCACCCTTCCTCTAAACCACTCCTTTCCTCTAACCCACCCCCGTTCCTCTAACCCACCCCTCTTCCTCTTAACCACCCCTCTTCCTCTTACTCACCCCCTTCCTCTAACCCACCCCTCTTCCTCAAACCCACCCCCCTTCCTCTAACCTGCCCCCTTCCTCTAACCCACCCCTCCTCCTATTCCTCTAACCCACTCCCCATCTTTTTTCCCACCCCCTTCCTCTAACCCATCCCTCCTCCTCTTTCTCTAACCCACCCCCTTCTTCTATCCCGCCCCTTCCTCTAACCCACCCCTCCTCCTCTTCCTCTAACCCACCCCCCTTCCTCTAACCCACCCCTCCTCATCTTCTTCTAACCCACCCCCTTCCTCTAACCCACCCCCCTTCCTCTAACCCACCCTTCCCCCTCCCCCTCCTCCTCTTCCTCTAACCCACACCCCTTCCTCTAACCCACCCCTCCTCCTCTTCTTCTAACCCAACCCCTTCCTCTAACCCACCCCCTTCCTATAACCCACCCCTCTTCCTCTAACTCATCCCTCTTCCTCTAACACACCCCTCTTCCTCTAACCCACCACCCTTCCTCTAACCCACTCCCTACCTCTAACCCACCCCTTTCGTCTAACCCACCCCGCTTCCTCTAACCATCCACTTCCTCTAGCCCACCCTCTTCCTGTAACACACCCCCTACTTTTTACCCACCACCTTTTTCTAACCCACCCCTCTTTCTCTAACCCACCCATCTTCCTCTAACCCACTACCCTTCCTATAACCCACCCCTCTTCCTCTAACCCACCCTTCTTCCTCTAACCCACCCCTCTTCCTCTAACCCACCCACCTTCCTCTATCACACCCCTCTTCCTCTAACCCACAACCCTTCCTCTATTCCACCCCTCTTCCTCAAACCAACACCCTTCCTCTAACCCACCCCTCTTCCTGTAACCCATCACTCATCCTCGAACCCACCCAACTTCCTCTAACCCACGACCCTTCATCTAACACACCCCCTACCTCTAACTCACCCCTTCCTATAACCCACCCCTCTTCCTCTAACTCACCCCTCTTCCTCTAACACACACCTCTTCCTCTAATCCACCACCCTTCCTCTAACCCACTCCCTACCTCTAACCCACCCCTTTCGTCTAACCCACCCCGCTTCCTCTAACCATCCACTTCCTCTAGCCCACCCTCTTCCTGTAACACACCACCTACTTTTTACCCACCACCTTTTTCTAACCCACCCCTCTTTCTCTAACCCACCCCTCTTCCTCTAACCCACTACACTTCCTATAACCCACCCCTCTTCCTCTAACCCACCCTTCTTCCTCTAACCCACCCCTCTTCCTCTAACCCACCCACCTTCCTCTATCACACCCCTCTTCTACTAACCCACAACCCTTACTCTATTCCACCCCTCTTCCTCTAACCCACCACCCTTCCTCTAACCCAACCCTCTTCCTGTAACCCATCACTCATCCTCGAACCCACCCAACTTCCTCTAACCCACGACCCTTCATCTAACACACCCCCTACGTCTAACCCACCCCCTTCCTTAACCCACCCCTCTTCTTCTAACTCACCCCTCTTCCTCTAACACACCCCTCTTCCTCTAACCCACCACCCTTCCTCTAACCCACTCCCTACCTCTAACCCACCCCATTTGTCTAACCCACCCCGCTTCCTCTAACCATCCACTTCCTCTAGCCCACCCTCTTCCTGTAACACACCCCCTACTTTTTACACACCACCTTTTTCTAACCCACCCCTCTTTCTCTAACCCACCCCTCTTCCTCTAACCAACTACCCTTCCTATAACCCACCCCTCTTCCTCTAACCCACCCTTCTTCGTCTAACCCACCCCTCTTCCTCTAACCCACCCACCTTCCTCTATCACACCCCTCTTCCTCTAACCCACAACCCTTCCTCTAACCCACTCCCTACCTCTAACCCACCCCATTTGTCTAACCCACCCCGCTTCCTCTAACCATCCACTTCCTCTAGCCCACCCTCTTCCTGTAACACACCCCCTACTTTTTACACACCACCTTTTTCTAACCCACCCCTCTTTCTCTAACCCACCCCTCTTCCTCTAACCAACTACCCTTCCTCTAACCCACCCCTCTTCCTCTAACCCACCCTCTTCCTCTAACCCACCACCCTTCCTCTAACCAACCCCTCTTCCTCTAACCTACCCCTCTTGCTGTAACCCACCCCTCTTCCTCTAACCTACCCCTCTTGCTGTAACCCACCCCTCTTCCTCTAACCCACCCCTCTTCCTCTAACGCACCCCTCTTCCTGTAACCCACCCCTCTTCCTCTAACACACCCATCTTCCTCTAACCCACCCCTCTTCCTCTAACCCACCCCTCTTCCTGTAACCCACCACTCTTCCTCGAACCCACCCCTCTTCCTCTAACCCACCACCCTTCCTCTAACCCACCCCTCTTCCTCTAACCAACCCCTCTTCCTGTAACCCACCCCTCTTCCTCTAACCCACCCCTCTTCCTGTACCCCACCACTCTTCCTCTAACACACCACTCTTCCTCTAACCCACCCCTCTTCCTGTAACCCATCACTCATCCTTGAACCCACCCAACTTCCTCTAACCCACAACCCTTCATCTAACACACCCCCTACCTCTAACCCACCCCCTTCCTATAACCCACCTCTCTTCCTCTAACTCACCCCTCTTCCTCTAACACACCCCTCTTCCTCTAACCCACCACCCTTCCTCTAACCCACTCCCTACCTCTAACTCACCCCTCTTCCTCTAACACACCCCTCTTCCTCTAACCCACCACCCTTCCTCTAACCTACCCCTCTTGCTGTAACCCACCCCTCTTCCTCTCACCCACCCCTCTTCCTCTAACGCACCACTCTTCCTGTAACCCACCCCTCTTCCTCTAACACACCCATCTTCCTCTAACCCACCCCTCTTCCTCTAACCCACCCCACTTCCTGTAACCCACCACTCTTCCTCGAACCCACCCCACTTCCTCTAACCCACCACCCTTCCTCTAACCCACCCCTCTTCCTCTAACCAACCCCTCTTCCTGTAACCCACCCCTCTTCCTCTAACCCACCCCTCTTCCTGTACCCCATCACTCATCCTCGAACCCACCCAACTTCCTCTAACCCACGACCCTTCATCTAACACACCCCCTACGTCTAACCCACCCCCTTCCTTAACCCACCCCTCTTCTTCTAACTCACCCCTCTTCCTCTAACACACCCCTCTTCCTCTAACCCACCACCCTTCCTCTAACCCACTCCCTACCTCTAACCCACCCCATTTGTCTAACCCACCCCGCTTCCTCTAACCATCCACTTCCTCTAGCCCACCCTCTTCCTGTAACACACCCCCTACTTTTTACACACCACCTTTTTCTAACCCACCCCTCTTTCTCTAACCCACCCCTCTTCCTCTAACCAACTACCCTTCCTATAACCCACCCCTCTTCCTCTAACCCACCCTTCTTCGTCTAACCCACCCCTCTTCCTCTAACCCACCCACCTTCCTCTATCACACCCCTCTTCCTCTAACCCACAACCCTTCCTCTAACCCACTCCCTACCTCTAACCCACCCCATTTGTCTAACCCACCCCGCTTCCTCTAACCATCCACTTCCTCTAGCCCACCCTCTTCCTGTAACACACCCCCTACTTTTTACACACCACCTTTTTCTAACCCACCCCTCTTTCTCTAACCCACCCCTCTTCCTGTAACCAACTACCCTTCCACTAACCCACCCCTCTTCCTCTAACCCACCCTCTTCCTCTAACCCACCACCCTTCCTCTAACCAACCCCTCTTCCTCTAACCTACCCCTCTTGCTGTAACCCACCCCTCTTCCTCTAACCTACCCCTCTTGCTGTAACCCACCCCTCTTCCTCTAACCCACCCCTCTTCCTCTAACGCACCCCTCTTCCTGTAACCCACCCCTCTTCCTCTAACACACCCATCTTCCTCTAACCCACCCCTCTTCCTCTAACCCACCCCTCTTCCTGTAACCCACCACTCTTCCTCGAACCCACCCCTCTTCCTCTAACCCACCACCCTTCCTCTAACCCACCCCTCTTCCTCTAACCAACCCCTCTTCCTGTAACCCACCCCTCTTCCTCTAACCCACCCCTCTTCCTGTACCCCACCACTCTTCCTCTAACACACCACTCTTCCTCTAACCCACCCCTCTTCCTGTAACCCATCACTCATCCTTGAACCCACCCAACTTCCTCTAACCCACAACCCTTCATCTAACACACCCCCTACCTCTAACCCACCCCCTTCCTATAACCCACCTCTCTTCCTCTAACTCACCCCTCTTCCTCTAACACACCCCTCTTCCTCTAACCCACCACCCTTCCTCTAACCCACTCCCTACCTCTAACTCACCCCTCTTCCTCTAACACACCCCTCTTCCTCTAACCCACCACCCTTCCTCTAACCTACCCCTCTTGCTGTAACCCACCCCTCTTCCTCTCACCCACCCCTCTTCCTCTAACGCACCACTCTTCCTGTAACCCACCCCTCTTCCTCTAACACACCCATCTTCCTCTAACCCACCCCTCTTCCTCTAACCCACCCCTCTTCCTGTAACCCACCACTCTTCCTCGAACCCACCCCACTTCCTCTAACCCACCACCCTTCCTCTAACCCACCCCTCTTCCTCTAACCAACCCCTCTTCCTGTAACCCACCCCTCTTCCTCTAACCCACCCCTCTTCCTGTACCCCATCACTCTTCCTCTAACACACCACTCTTCCTCTAACCCACCCCTCTTCCTGTAACCCATCACTCATCCTTGAACCCACCCAACTTCCTCTAACCCACAACCCTTCATCTAACACACCCCCTACCTCTAACCCACCCCCTTCCTATAACCCACCTCTCTTCCTCTAACTCACCCCTCTTCCTCTAACACACCCCTCTTCCTCTAACCCACCACCCTTCCTCTAACCCACTCCCTACCTCTAACTCACCCCTCTTCCTCTAACACACCCCTCTTCGTCTAACCCACCACCCTTCCTCTAACCTACCCCTCTTGCTGTAACCCACCCCTCTTCCTCTAACCTACCCCTCTTCCTCTAACGCACCCCTCTTCCTGTAACCCACCCCTCTTCCTCTAACACACCCATCTTCCTCTAACCCACCCCTCTTCCTCTAACCCACCCCTCTTCCTGTAACCCACCACTCTTCCTCGAACCCACCCCTCTTCCTCTAACCGACCACCCTTCCTCTAACCCACCCCTCTTCCTCTAACCAACCCCTCTTCCTGTAACCCACCCCTCTTCCTCTAACCCACCCCTCTTCCTGTACCCCACCACTCTTCCTCTAACACACCACTCTTCCTCTAACCCACCCCTCTTCCTGTAACCCATCACTCATCCTTGAACCCACCCAACTTCCTCTAACCCACAACCCTTCATCTAACACACCCCCTACCTCTAATCCACCCCCTTCCTATAACCCACCTCTCTTCCTATAACTCACCCCTCTACCTCTAACACACCCCTCTTCCTCTAACCCACCACCCTTCCTCTAACCCACTCCCTACCTCTAACTCACCCCTCTTCCTCTAACACACCCCTCTTCCTCTAACCCACCACCCTTCCTCTAACCCACTCCCTACCTCTAACTCACCCCTTCGTCTAACCCACCCCGCTTCCTCTAACCATCCACTTCCTCTAGCCCACCCTCTTCCTGTAACACACCCCCTACTTTTTACCCACCACCTTTTTCTAACCCACCCCTCTTTCTCTAACCCACCCCTCTTCCTCTAACCCACTACCCTTCCAATAACCCACCCCTCTTCCTCTAACCCACCCTTCTTCCTCTAACCCACCCCTCTTCCTCTAACCCACCCACCTTCCTCTATGACACCCCTCTTCCTCTAACCCACAACCCTTCCTCTATTCCACCCCTCTTCCTCTAACCCACCACCCTTCCTCTAACCCACCCCTCTTCCTCTAACCAACCCCTCTTCCTCTAACCCACCCCTCTTCCTGTAACCCACCACTCTTCCTGTAACCCACCACTCTTCCTCTAACACACCCCTCTTCCTCTAACCTACCCCTCTTCCTCTAACCCATCTCTCTTCCTCGAACCCACCCAACTTCCTCTAACCCACACCTCTTCCTCTAACCCACCACCCTTCATCTAACACACCCCCTACCTCTAACGCACCCCTTTACTCTAACACACCCCTCTTCCTCCAACTACCCACTTCCTCTAGCCCACCCCTCTTCCTCTAAAACACCCCTCTTCCTCTAACGACCCACTTCCTCTAACCCACCCTCTTCCTCTAACCCAACCCCTACCTCTAACCCACCCCTCTTCCTCTAACCCACCCCCTAACTCTAACCCACCCCTTCCTCTAACCCACCCCTCTTCCTCTAACCCACACCTCTTCCTCTAACCCACCCCTCTTCCTCTAATCCATCATCCTTCCTCTAACCGACCCCTCTTCCTCTAACCCACCCCTCTTCCTCTAATCCACCACCCTTCCTCTAACACTCCTCCTACCTCTAACCCACCACCCTTTGTCTAACCCACCCCTACATCTTTCCCACCCCATTCTCTAACCCACCCCACTTCATGTAACACACCCCCTTCCTCTAACCCACCCACTTCCTCTAACCCACCCCCTACCTCTAACCTACCCCCTTCCTCTAACCCACCACTCTTCCTCTAACCCACCCCCTTCCTCTAACACCTTCCTCTAACCCACCCCTCTTCCTCTAACCCACCCCCAATCTATAACCCACCCCATTCCTCTAACCATCCAATCTTCCTCTATTCCACACCCTTCCTCAAACCCACCCTCTTACTCTAACCCACCCCCCTTCCTCTAACCAACCCCTCTTCCTCTAACACTTTCCTCTAACCCACCCCTATTCCTCTATCCCAACGCTCTTCCTCTAACCCAACCTCTTCCTCTAACCCACCCCTATTTCTCTAACCCACCACCCTTCTTCTAACCCACACCCTACCTCTAACCCACCCCTTTTCTCTAACCCACCCCTCTTCCTCTAACGACCCACTTCCTCTAGACCACCCTCTTCCTCTAACCCACTCCCTTCTTCTTACCCACCCACTTTTTCTAACCCACCCCTCTTTCTCTAACCCACCCACCTTCCTCTATCCCACCCTTTTCCGCTAACCCACCACCCTTCCTCTAACCCACCCTCTTCCTCTAACCCACTCCCTTCCTGTAACCCACCTCCCTTCCTCCAACCCCTTACTCTATCGCACCCCTCTTCCTCTAACCCACCCCCTACCTCTAACCCACCCTTCCTCTAACCCACCACCCTTCCTCTAAACCACTCCTTTCCTCTAACCCACCCCCGTTCCTCTAACCCACCCCTCTTCCTCTTAACCACCCCTCTTCCTCTTACTCACCCCCTTCCTCTAACCCACCCCTCTTCCTCAAACCCACCCCCCTTCCTCTAACCTGCCCCCTTCCTCTAACCCACCCCTCCTCCTATTCCTCTAACCCACTCCCCTTCTTTTTTCCCACCCCCTTCCTCTAACCCATCCCTCCTCCTCTTTCTCTAACCCACCCCCTTCTTCTATCCCGCCCCTTCCTCTAACCCACCCCTCCTCCTCTTCCTCTAACCCACCCCCCTTCCTCTAACCCACCCCTCCTCATCTTCTTCTAACCCACCCCCTTCCTCTAACCCACCCCCCTTCCTCTAACCCACCCTTCCCCCTCCCCCTCCTCCTCTTCCTCTAACCCACACCCCTTCCTCTAACCCACCCCTCCTCCTCTTCTTCTAACCCAACCCCTTCCTCTAACCCACCCCCCTTCCTCTAACCCACCCCTCCCCTCCCCCTCCCCCTCCTCCTCCTCCTCTTCCTCTAACCCACCCCCCTTCCTCTAACCCACCCCTCCTTTTCTTCCTCTAACCCACCCCCCTTCCTCTAACCCACCCCTCCTCCTCTTCCTCTAACCCACCCCTCTTCCTCTAACCCACCCCTCTTCCTCTAACCCACCCCTCTTCCTGTACCCCACCAATCTTCCTCTAACACACCACTCTTCCTCTAACCCACCCCTCTTCCTGTAACCCATCACTCATCCTCGAACCCAACCAACTTCCTCTAACCCACGACCCTTCATCTAACACACCCCCTACCTCTAACCCACCCCCTTCCTATAACCCACCCCTCTTCCTCGAACTCACCCCTCTTCCTCTAACCCACCCCCTTCCTATAACCCACCCCTCTTCCTCTAACTCATCCCTCTTTCTCTAACACACCCCTCTTCCTCTAACCCACCACCCTTCCACTAACCCACTCCCTACCTCTAACCCACCCCTTTCGTCTAACCCACCCCGCTTCCTCTAACCATCCACTTCCTCTAGCCCACCCTCTTCCTGTAACACACCCCCTACTTTTTACCCACCACCTTTTTCTAACCCACCCCTCTTTCTCTAACCCACCCATCTTCCTCTAACCCACTACCCTTCCTATAACCCACCCCTCTTCCTCTAACCCACCCTTCTTCCTCTAACCCACCCCTCTTCCTCTAACCCACCCACCTTCCTCTATCACACCCCTCTTCCTCTAACCCACAACCCTTCCTCTATTCCACCCCTCTTCCTCAAACCAACACCCTTCCTCTAACCCACCCCTCTTCCTGTAACCCATCACTCATCCTCGAACCCACCCAACTTCCTCTAACCCACGACCCTTCATCTAACACACCCCCTACCTCTAACTCACCCCTTCCTATAACCCACCCCTCTTCCTCTAACTCACCCCTCTTCCTCTAACACACACCTCTTC
This sequence comes from Coregonus lavaretus, assembly GCF_964263955.1. Lineage (NCBI taxonomy): Eukaryota > Metazoa > Chordata > Actinopteri > Salmoniformes > Salmonidae > Coregonus > Coregonus lavaretus. The sequence continues at coordinate 6,417,914 of NC_139988.1, forward strand.
CTCTAATCCACCACCCTTCCTCTAACCCACTCCCTACCTCTAACCCACCCCTTTCGTCTAACCCACCCCGCTTCCTCTAACCATCCACTTCCTCTAGCCCACCCTCTTCCTGTAACACACCCCCTACTTTTTACCCACCACCTTTTTCTAACCCACCCCTCTTTCTCTAACCCACCCCTCTTCCTCTAACCCACTACACTTCCTATAACCCACCCCTCTTCCTCTAACACACCCTTCTTCCTCTAACCCACCCCTCTTCCTCTAACCCACCCACCTTCCTCTATCACACCCCTCTTCTACTAACCCACAACCCTTACTCTATTCCACCCCTCTTCCTCTAACCCACCACCCTTCCTCTAACCCAACCCTCTTCCTGTAACCCATCACTCATCCTCGAACCCACCCAACTTCCTCTAACCCACGACCCTTCATCTAACACACCCCCTACGTCTAACCCACCCCCTTCCTTAACCCACCCCTCTTCTTCTAACTCACCCCTCTTCCTCTAACACACCCCTCTTCCTCTAACCCACCACCCTTCCTCTAACCCACTCCCTACCTCTAACCCACCCCATTTGTCTAACCCACCCCGCTTCCTCTAACCATCCACTTCCTCTAGCCCACCCTCTTCCTGTAACACACCCCCTACTTTTTACACACCACCTTTTTCTAACCCACCCCTCTTTCTCTAACCCACCCCTCTTCCTCTAACCAACTACCCTTCCTATAACCCACCCCTCTTCCTTAACCCACCCTTCTTCGTCTAACCCACCCCTCTTCCTCTAACCCACCCACCTTCCTCTATCACACCCCTCTTCCTCTAACCCACAACCCTTCCTCTAACCCACTCCCTACCTCTAACCCACCCCATTTGTCTAACCCACCCCGCTTCCTCTAACCATCCACTTCCTCTAGCCCACCCTCTTCCTGTAACACACCCCCTACTTTTTACACACCACCTTTTTCTAACCCACCCCTCTTTCTCTAACCCACCCCTCTTCCTCTAACCAACTACCCTTCCTCTAACCCACCCCTCTTCCTCTAACCCACCCCTCTTCCTCTAACCCACCCCTCTTCCTGTAACCCACCACTCTTCCTGTAACCCACCACTCTTCCTCTAACACACCCCTCTTCATCTAACCCACCCCTCTTCCTGTAACCCATCTCTGTTCCTCGAACCCACCCAACTTCCTCTAACCCACCCCTCTTCCTCTAACCCACCACCCTTCATCTAACACACCCCCTACCTCTAACGCACCCCTTTACTCTAACACACCCCTCTTCCTCTAACCCAACCCCTACCTCTAACCCACCCCCTTCCTCTAACCCACCCTCTTCCTCTAACCCACCCCCTAACTCTAACCCACCCCCTTCCTCTATCACACCCCTCTTCCTCTAACCCACAACCCTTCCACTATTCCACCCCTCTTCCTCTAACCCACCACCCTTCCTCTAACCCACCCCTCTTCCTCTAACCCACCCCTCTTCCTCTAACCCACCCCTCTTCCTGTAACCCACCACTCTTCCTGTAACCCACCACTCTTCCTCTAACACACCCCTCTTCCTCTAACCCACCCCTCTTCCTGTAACCCATCTCTCTTCCTCGAACCCACCCAACTTCCTCTAACCCACCCCTCTTCCTCTAACCCACCACCCTTCATCTAACTCACCCCCTACCTCTAACGCACCCCTTTACTCTAACACACCCCTCTTCCTCTAACCCAACCCCTACCTCTAACCCACCCCTTCCTCTAACCCACCCTCTTCCTCTAACCCACCCCCTAACTCTAACCCACCCCTTCCTCTAACCCACCCCTCTTCCTCTAACCCACCATCCTTCCTCTAACCGACCCCTCTTCCTCTAACCCACCCCTCTTCCCTAATCCACCACCCTTCCTCTAACACACCTCCTACCCATAACCCACCACCCTTTGTCTAACCCACCCCTACATCTTGCCCACCCCATTCTCTAACCCACCCCACTTCCTGTAACACACCCCCTTCCTCTAACCCACCCTCTTCCTCTAACCCACCCCCTACCTCTAACCTACCCCCTTCCTCTAACCCACCCCTCTTCCTCTAACCCACCCCCTTCCTCTAACCCCTTCCTCTAACCCACCCCTCTTCCTCTAAACCACCCCCTATCTCTAACCCACACCATTCCTCTAACCATCCAATCCTCCTCTATTCCACCCCCTTCCTCAAACCCACCCTCTTACTCTAACCCACCCCCTTCCTCTAACCAACCCCTCTTCCTCTAACACTTTCCTCTAACCCACCCCTATTCCTCTATCCCAACACTCTTCCTCTAACCCAACCTCTTCCTCTAACCCACCCCTCTTTCTCTAACCCACCACAATTCTTCTAACCCACACCCTACCTCTAACCCACCCCTTTTCTCTAACCCATCCCTCTTCCTCTAATGACCCACTTCCTCTAGACCACCCTCTTCCTCTAACCCACTCCCTACTTCTTACGCACCCACTTTTTCTAACCCACCCCTCTTTCTCTAACCCACCCCTCTTCCTCTAACCCACTACCCTTCCTATAACCCACCCCTCTTCCTCTAACCCACCCTTCTTCCTCTAACCCACCCCTCTTCCTCTAACCCACCCACCTTCCTCTATCACACCCCTCTTCCTCTAACCCACAACCCTTCCACTATTCCACCCCTCTTCCTCTAACCCACCACCCTTCCTCTAACCCACCCCTCTTCCTCTAACCCACCCCTCTTCCTCTAACCCACCCTTCTTCCTGTAACCCACCACTCTTCCTGTAACCCACCACTCTTCCTCTAACACACCCCTCTTCCTCTAACCCACCCCTCTTCCTGTAACCCATCTCTCTTCCTCGAACCCACCCAACTTCCTCTAACCCACCCCTCTTCCTCTAACCCACCACCCTTCATCTAACACACCCCCTACCTCTAACGCACCCCTTTACTCTAACACACCCCTCTTCCTCTAACCCAACCCCTACTTCTAACCCACCCCCTTCCTCTAACCCACCTTCTTCCTCTAACCCACCCCCTAACTCTAACCCACCCCTTCCTCTAACCCACCCCTCTTCCTCTAACCCACAAGTCTTTCCCTAACCCAACCCTCTTCCTCTGACCCACCATCCTTCCTCTAACCGACCCCTCTTCCTCTAACCCACCCCTCTTCCTCTAATCCACCACCCTTCCTCTAACACACCTCCTACCTCTAACCCACCACCCTTTGTCTAACCCACCCCTACATCTTGCCCACCCCATTCTCTAACCCACCCCACTTCCTGTAACACACCCCCTTCCTCTAACCCACCCTCTTCCTCTAACCCACCCCCTACCTCTAACCTACCCCCTTCCTCTAACCCACCCCTCTTCCTCTAACCCACCCCCTTCCTCTAACCCCTTCCTCTAACCCACCCATCTTCCTCTAAACCACCCCCTATCTCTAACCCACACCATTCCTCTAACCATACAATCTTCCTCTATTCCACCCCCTTCCTCAAACCCACCCTCTTACTCTAACCCACCCCCCTTCCTCTAACCAACCCCTCTTCCTCTAACACTTTCCTCTAACCCACCCCTATTCCTCTATCCCAACTCTCTTCCTCTAACCCAACCTCTTCCTCTAACCCACCCCTCTTTCTCTAACCCACCACAATTCTTCTAACCCACACCCTACCTCTAACCCACCCCTTTTCTCTAACCCACCCCTCTTCCTCTAATGACCCACTTCCTCTAGACCACCCTCTTCCTCTAACCCACTCTCTACTTCTTACGCACCCACTTTTTCTAACCCACCCCTCTTTCTCTAACCCACCCACCTTCCTCTATCCCACCCTTTTCCGCTAACCCACCACCCTTCCTCTAACCCACCCTCTTCCTCTAACCCACTCCCTTCCTGTAACCCACCTCCCTTCCTCTAAACCCTTCCTCTATCCCACCCCTCTTCCTCTAACCCACCCCCTACCTCTAACCCACCCTTCCTCTAAACCACCCCTTTCCTCTAACCCACCCCCCCTTCCTCTAACCCACCCCTCTTCCTCTTACCCAACCCTCTTCCTCTAACCTACCCTCTTCCTCTAACCCACCCCCCTTCCTCTAACCCACCCCTCCTCCTCTTTCTCTAACCCACCCCCTTCTTCTATCCCGCCCCTTCCTCTAACCCACCCCTCCTCCTCTACCTCTAACCCACCCCCCTTCCTCTAACCCACCCCTCCTCCTCTTCTTCTAACCCACCCCCTTCCTCTAACCCACTTCCCTTCCTCTAACCCATCCCTCCCCCTCCCCCTCCTCCTCTTCCTCTAACCCACCCCCCTTCCTCTAACCACCACTCCTCCTCTTCCTCTAACCCACCCACCTTCCTCTAACCCACTCCCCTTCCTTTAACCCCTTCCTTTATCCCACCCCTCTTTCTCTAACCCACCCCCTACCTCTAACCCACCCTTTACCTCTAACCCACCCCTATTCCTCTAACCCATCCCCTACCTCTAACCAACCCCCTTCCTATAACCCACCCCTCTTCCTCTAAATCACCCCACTTCCTCTAGCCCACCCTCTTCCTGTAACTTACCCCCTACTTCTTACCCACCCCCTTTTTCTAACCCACCCCTATTTCTCTAACCCACCACCCTTCCTCTAACCCACCCTCTTCCTCTAACCCACCACCCTTCCTCTAACTCACCCCTCTTCCTCTAACCCACCCACCTTCCTCTGACCCACCACTCTTCCTCTAACCCACCCCACCTTCATCTAACCCACAGCTCTTCCTCTAACCCACCCCTCTTCCTCTAAACCACCCCTCTTCCTCTAACCCACCCCCTTCCTCTAACCCACCCCTCTTCCTCTAACCCACCCCCATTCCTCTAACCCACCCTCTTCCTCTAACCCACCCCTCTTCCACTAACCCACCCCACTTCCTCTAACCCACCCCCCTTCCTCTAACCCACCCCCTTCTTCTATCCCGCCCCCTTCCTCTAACCCACCCCTCCTCCTCTTCCTCTAACCCACCCCCTTCTTCTAACCCACCCCCCTTCCTCTAACCCACCCCCCTTCCTCTAACACACCTCTCTTCCTCTAACCCACCCCCTTCCTCTCTCTCAGCCAAACTCCCAACCCTTCACTGTGTGAAAGGGTCAGCTGTTCCGCGGCAATTGTTCTAGGTGTGTGTGTATGTGTGTGTGTGTGTGTGTGTGTGAACCTCAGATCAGCATGGATCAGTTTTTAGAGAGAGGAATAGAATGCAACAGTAGCCTGACACCAAACAGAACTACATAAAGAGAATGACCTCAAATCAATTGTTTATGATAATAGAACAGTCCTTAACAACTGTCATCTGGAAACACTAGCAGGCTAATTTGTGCCCTTCTTCCAGGCAACCGAATCTATACACTTCTGTTACTGACTGACAAAGAAGCAAAGATGATAGCAGTAAGGAGGAGGGGTGAACATGATCTGCAGGATTCTGTCTAACAAACAACAAATCTAAATTAACTTCTGTATAATACTCACTGTGTCTGGTACAATAATAATTCCAAATGAAATATTAATTCCATAAAGCGATTAATCCAGTGTCATAAAGGAGCCACTTAGCAAAATCAAAGGGAATTTGTAACCTTGGCAACTACTGAAAAAAGGGATTATGTTTGCAGCGTGTGCTGTCCTTGTGGCTTTGCCCCAGCTACATATATAAGATCTTAATTTGATCACCCTGCAATGCAGGAACATTTTAACTTCTAGTGTATGAGGTTTAAAAAGGCTTCTGAAGTTTGTAATTTCCACTTTGAAATTTCAGACATGATTTTCACTTCCGAAAAATGTATCAACCACTACAAAAATGTCCATTAATTATAATCCACATAATAATTCACATATCCTGTTGCTGCAGGATACTTTTCCAGCTGTATCCAACTGGCTCATACTACCTCTGTACAAGCAAATGCATAACACAAGTTCATACCATATGTATTGAGCCTCTGTGAGGAGACAAACAGGAAGTAGTTGTATTTTTCTATTTCGCATCAAAAGAAATGGAGAGCAACAGGTCAATGGTTCGAAGGTATTTATCTACTACCTAGATAAAAGGCTGGATTTGACAGAACATACAGTGAGTGTACAAAACATTAAGAACACCTTCCTAATATTGAGTTGCACCCCCTTCCACCCTCAGAACAGCCTCAATTCATCTTGGCATGGACTCTACAAGGTTTCGAAAGCGTTCCACGGGAATGCTGGCCCATTTTGACTCCAATGTTTCCAACAGTGGTGTCAAGTTGGCTGGATGTCCTTTGGGTGGTGGACCATTCTTGATACACAATCCATGTTACAATTGTCTCAAGGCTTAAAATCCTTCTTTAACCTGTCTCCTCCCCTTCATCTACACTGATTGAAGTGGATTTAACAGGTGACATCAATAAGGGATCATAGCTTTCACCTGGATTCACCTGGTCAGTCTATGTCATGGATGGAGCAGGTGTTCCTAATGATTTGTACCCTCAGTGTATATTTTATACATCACTATAGCTCCTAAAGTGTCTTGGTTTTACTCAATAATTGATATTTGTGTTGAAGTTGTCATGGCACCAAATTCTGTCCGGTGAGATTTGGACAGCATTCAACCTTTTTAAATTGAAGTATCGGAGAGCTGTTTTCAACTCTTCCAAACAGATGGTTCTATGCTGCATTATGTAGGAAAAGGGTGAGTCAAGTGTGCTCGAAAGTCATCACATTTTCGCTAAATTGATGTTGATGTCTTTTTTAGCATGGAGTTTGTATTTCAGTTTAAACAGCTTCCTCAATCAAGTTGAATCACTCCTGCCAAGGATTCTCAAATGACTTATTGATTAATCATGTGGAAGTGACATTAGCCCAACCCTGTTCTCTCTCTCTCTCTCTCTCTCTCTCTCTCTCTCTCTCTCTCTCTCTCTCTCTCTCTCTCTCTCTCTCTCTCAATTCAATTCAATTTAAGGGCGTTATTGGCATGGGAAACATATGTTAACATTGCCTAGGCAAGTGAAGTAGATAGTAAACAAACGTGAAATAAGCAATACAAATTAACAGTAAACATTACACTCAGAAGTTCCAAAAGAATAAAGATATTTCAAATGTCATATTATGTATATATACAGTGTTATAATGATGTGCAAATAGTTAAAATACAAATGGGAAAATCAACATAAATATAGGTTGTATTTACAATGGTGTTTGTTCTTCACTGGTTGCCCTTTTCATGTGGCAACAGGTCACAAATATTGCTGCTGTGATGGCACACTGTGGTGTTTCACCCAGTAGATATGGGAGTTTATCAAAATTGGGTTTGTTTTTGAATACTTTGTGGATCTGTGTAATCTGAGGGAAATATGAGTCTCTAATATGGTCATACATTTGGCAGGAGGTTAGGAAGTGCAACTCAGTTTCCACCTCATTTTGTGGGCAGTGTGCACATAGCCTGTCTTCTCTTGAGAGCCAGGTCTGCCTACGGCTGCCTTTCTCAATAGCAAGGCTATGCTCACTGAGTCTGTACATAGTCAAAGCTTTCCTTAAGGTTGGGTCAGTCACAGTGATCAGGTATTCTGCCACTGTGTACTCTCTGTTTAGGGCCAAATGGCATTCTAGTTTGTTCTGTTTTTTTGTTAATTCTTTCCAATGTGTCAAGTAATTCTCTTTTTGTTTTCTTATGATTTGGTTGGGCCTAATTGTGTTGTTGTCCTGAGGCTCTGTGGGGTCTGTTTGTGAACAGAGCCCCAGGACCAGTTTACTTAGGGGACTCTTCTTCAAGTTCATCTCTCTGCAGGTGATGGCTTTGTTATGGAAGGTCTGGGAATCGCTTCCTTTTAAGTGGTTATAGAATTTAACGGCTCTTTTCTGGATTTTGATCATTAGCGGGTATCGGCCTAATTCTGCTCTGTATGCATTATCTGGTGTTTTCGTTGTACACAGAGGATATTTTTTGCAGAATTCTGCATTCAGAGTCTCAATTTGGTGTTTGTCCCGTCCCATTTTGTGAATTCTTGGTTGTCCCATTTTGGTTGTCCCATTTGTGAATTCTCTCTCTCGCTCTCTCAATTCAATTTCATTTTTTTATTCAATGTAAGGGCTTTATTGGCATGGGAAACATATGTTTACATTGCCAAAGCAAGTGAAATAGATAATAAACAAACGTGAAATAAACAATTAAAAATTAACAGTAAACATTACACTCACAAAGTTCCAAAAGAATAAAGACATTTCAAATGTCATAGTATGTCTATGTACCGTGTTGTAATGATGTGCAAATAGTTAAAGTACAAAAGAAAAAAATAAATAAACATAAATAAATAAACATCTCTCTCTCTCCCTATTTTCATTTGTTTTCTTTGTAAGTTTGGAGAAGCTATTAAAGCTTCTTTAGTGACATTTGCTGACATTCAAGGAAGTGCATTTATCAGCGTAGTACAGTTCACCTTGGTGAATGAGGTCCATTTGTGCTGGTGTGTCAGAGCTGTTGGCCACGCTCTCTCCCCCCCCCCTTTAAATTGATGCCCAGCAAATGGGAAATGGCAAGGTGGCGCATGGCTCTGCAGCTGCTCTCAAATGTCACGTTGGAAAATCTTTCATGGGCTAAGTGTAGCCTTTCCGGCCTCAACTTGTCAGGTAATCAGACATCTCTGTAGCTCATCTCCCCTCCCTCCCTCCCTCCCTCCCTGTCTCCCCCCGAGGCCACGGCTCACTACTAATTACCCGCAATACCAATCGGAGCGAGGGGGGCCGTGAAACAGGTAGACTTATTTTAAAGAAGAGATATTTGAGCCGCTATCTCCATGGCTGCATATTATTAGCCTGGTTATGTATCTGTTTTATCCAGACGCTCCCTGTGTGGAATCCTGGGGCTGTTGATGGTGACTGAGATTATAAGGAGTGTTTATGTTCTCTGCCTTGGAACTTTGTGAACCTGTTGCTCCTTTTCCCTGGGGAACTCTTATGTGGTTGAGCAGGAAGAGCTGATAGTGGCCTTGCTCACTAGACTCATTGCAAATATATTTAGAAAAATGTAAGCCTCAAACTATCATAGGGTCATTTCTAAAGCCAAAGTGACATAGGGTCATGTCTAAAGCCAAAGTGACGTCAACGTGCATATTCGACTCGCGTCTGGGAGATTTTTTGCATTTTAGGTAACCCTTTCCCTAACATTAACCTTATTATCCTAACCTGCTATGTTCATTTTCCTAACCTGCTGTGTAAATTATCCTAATCTGCTACGAAAAGCCACTTCTGACATTAGCGGCATCCCATCTAGGTGAAAACCTTGACATAGAGGGCCCACAGGGGAGAACAGTCACTAGCTCAGTAGTCCACAGATGAGCCAGACAAGCATTAGAACCAATCACACAATAGATTCTTTAGCATAACATACCCATGGTTACAGGCCACTGCAGCTTCACAAAAATATGGATGAATTTGAAAGACCCAACCTTTAAAATAAATGCTACATTTTCTTTCCTTGCTGTGCCTCAACATGCAGTACCTCATATTCTAATGTCACACGGATTATCCCTGTGGCCTTCCTCCTAGTGGCGGCCCATGCCTCAACATTAGCCTAGCCATGGCGTGGCACAGCACTCTTTGTAGATTGTGATTAAAATGCTAATGTGGTAGGAGGCGCCGCTCTTCAGAGCGCTTTGTGCTACCACAATGGCCAGGTCATGGAAGTGGGAGGAGAAGACACCAAGAGCCATTGTTGAGGAGGTGGAGGGAAGTAGTAGCTATCGCCCCCAATCCCCCAGCCCCATTCAGGATGAGTTAATAATGTTATTTTACGAGGGACATGTACAGCAGTGAACAAGGTGACGGTGTCAGGGTGGGGATGAGGCAGTGCTCCAGGGGGCGGGGCTGGGGGGGGTGGAGGGAACACAGCAGCACATACTAAAGCACTCACCACCAGGACTCCAGCCTGCAGCCACAGAGACTGAACCTCAGAAGATTCTGAATTGCAGCTAATGAACTGTAGTGAAGTTGTACAGTGGTTCAGTATTCCGATGACTACTTACCGGTCCTGTACTTGTCCACAGGTTCATTTGACATTTTCACAATTCAGAACCCTGGGTTGTAATCAGTGCTTTTTTTTTCTAAATATCAATCCTATTATGTTTAATGTTCTCCTCTAACCATTAAACTGTCTCTATTGTACAATGAACACAACTTTGAAGACTTGCAAATCATTGAAAGTCCCAGTTAGTAGGCAGGTCACTAAATCATGTACAATGGTATGCACCTACATTAAACTGATACACACACACACACACACACACACACACACACACACACATAGTTTCTAGCTCTGGGTGAGGATGAGTGAGTTCAGTTAGCCATTTAAAAAAATATATACACTACCTGTCAACAGTTTGGAACAGCTACACATTCAAGGGTTTTTTTTATTTTTTTATTTTTTAACATTGTAGAATAATAGTGAAGATATCAAACCTATGAAGTAACAGTCCATCATTACTTTAAGACATGAAGGTCAGTCAATACAGAACATTTCAAGAACTTTGAAAGTTTCTTCAGGTGCAGTCGCAAAAACCATAAAGCGCTACGATCAAACTGGCTCTCATGAGGACCGCCACAGGAAAGGAAGACACAGAGTTACCTCTGCTGCAGAGGATAAGTTCATTAGAGTTACCAGCCACAGAAATTGCAGCCCAAATAAATACTTCACAGAGTTCAAGTCACAGACACATCTCAACATCAACTGTTCAGAGGGGACTGTGTGAATCAGGCCTTCATGGTCGAATTGCTGCAAAGAAACCACTATTAAAGGACACCAATAATAAGAAGAGACCTGCTTGGGCCAAGAAACACGAGCAATGGACATTAGACTGGTGGAAATGTGTCCTTTGGTCTGGAGTCCAAATTGGAGATTTTTGGTTCCAACTGCCGTGTCTTTGTGAAACGTGGTGTGGGTTAACGGATGATCTCGGCATGTGTAGTTCCCACCATAAAGCATGGAGGAGGAGGTGTTATGGTGTGGGGGTGTGGGGGTGCTTTGCTGGTGACACTGTCTGTGATTTATTTAGAATTCAAGGCACGCTTAACCACCATGGCTACCACAGCATTCTGCAGTGATATGCCATCCCATCTGGTTTGGGCTTAGTGGGACTATCATTTGTTTTTCAACAGGACAATGACCCAACACATCTCCAGGCTGTGTAAGGGCTATTTGACCAAGAAGGAGAGTGATGGAGTGCTGCATCTGATGACTTTGCCTCCACAATCCCCCAACCTCAACCCAATTGAGATGGTTTGGGATGAGTCGGACCGCAGAGTGAAGGAAAAGCAGCCAACAAGTGCTCAGAATATGTGGGAACTCCTTCAAGACTGTTGGAAAAGCATTCCAGGTGAAGCTGTTTGAGAGAATGCCAAGAGTGTGCAAAGCTGACATCAAGGCAAACGGTGGCTATTTGAAGAATCTCAAATATAAAATATATTTATATATTTGTTTAACACTTTTTTGGTTACTACATGATTCCATATGTGTTATTTCATAGTTTTGATGTCTTCACTATTATTCTACAATGTAGAAAATAGTAAAAATAAAGAAAAACCTTTGAATGAGTAGCTGTGTCCAAACTTTTGAGTGGTAATGTATATAGTTTTTTTTTTTTTTTACTTTTTACCCCTTTTTCTCCCCAATTGGTATTTACAGTCTTGACCCATTGCTGCAACTCCCGTACAGACTCGGGAGAGGCGGAGGTCGAGAGCCATGCGTCCTCTGAAACATGACCCTGCCAAACCGCACTGCTTCTTGACACGCTGCTCGCTTAACCCGGAAGCTATCCACACCAATGTGGCGGAGGAAACACCGTACAACTGGCATCCGAAGTCAGCGTGCATGCGCCCGGGCCGCCACAAGGAGTCACTAGAGCGCAATGGGACAAGGACATGCCGGCCGGCCAGCTACCCTAAACCAGACGACACTGGGCCAATTGTGCGCCGCCTCATGGGTCTCCCGGTCGTGGCCGGCTGCGACACAGCCTGGGATTGAACCCGGGTCTGTAGTGACGCTTCTAGCACTGCGATTCAGTGCCTTAGACCGCTGCGCCACTCGGGAGGCCCCAGTTTGGCATTTAACAGTAGGAAGCTGTGAGCACAGAGCCTTTAAAAGTCATCACTTTCTTCTAACCATGTGTCCTTTAATAGAGCTTGGCCTTTTATTCATAAGCAGGTCTTGTATGTATAGGAAGACGGACTTACATACAAAGGCTTCAGAATAGAGCTGACCTTTTGGATCAGACAGTTTTTCTTGTAATAATTCCATTTCCAGAGTATGCTGGCAAATTAAAGATGACGTCTTTAACAGTACCCACTCTACAAGACTGTGGGAGTGGAAGGGTGGTCTCTCCCTCTCAGTGATGGAGTGTGTTGGGTAAGGCAGATAGCGGTCTCTTCCTCAGTGACGTGGACGCTGTCATACATACACATAGCAGAGTGAAACCCGTCTCAAGGGGAGGAGACCAGGAAGTGTCTGGGATATCTGAGCTGCTCATTCTTTCCACAGACGATGTCCTCGCCTCTCCAAAGACAGCCTGTCGGAAAAGTGCATTTCTGTGTAAAAACCAAGAGGTGTGAGTGAGGATGTTTTTTCTGTCTCTTCATCCACGCAGACTTGGAGGCTCTGCTACTGACAGAGAGCCAAAGTGAGCATGTCTGAGAATCTTTCGGAGTTATAATACGGCATGAAATAAACTGCCTGGCTGTCTTGTCTCCGGCTCACGTGTAACACACAATATAACATTCTGTTTCATGCTGCTGGGGTCTCCTCTCTCCTTCATGAACTCAGTCATTACCACTACACGGGCCTTTGAGAATGATCACAAGTGTCACTAGCACTCTAATGAGAAAACAGTATCTGTGAGATGTGCTAATTATTTATTAATGAATTACCAAAGGCTCAGACCTCTAAACAGGGTGAAAAGGTGATAAGATTGTCTTCTTCAGCTAATAATGTCATCAGCGGTTAGTGCACTTCAAAGGAGTGGAGGGGTTGAACTGCTTTGAGGATGAGCGATGCAGTAATAATCATTGTTTTTAGATCAAGAAGGGCATCATTAATTCCTTGTCTTGAACTTTGAGGAAGGCTGCATTCATCTTGGTGGAGGCAGCGGGGGCTGCAGAGACGGCGGCAGGAGCGTTGAGTGGACGGATAATAGGAAGAGCTTGGTGATGGCAGGGAGAGAGGGGGCTGTAGAGCGATGTCATGGAAAACACAGCAGCTCCAGGGGAAGCCGTCCTGGTGAGCCAAGGCCGACAGTTTCCATTTAATTTCTGTGGGGTATTTAATGAATGCCCGTCCTAAACTTAGCCATTTAAAGAATCGCGGTGTGCAGAAAATGACCGACTTATTGAAAGTGTCTTCCCGCTTGTGGGGAATCCGCTGTCACTGGGAATACGGTGACAGCAGGGTGCGGAATAATGTTCAGGGACACAACGCTCCGCATGCCTGCTATGCAAAAAGGCAGCACGGTAGCTTAGGGCATAAATGGGAGTGCAGGGAGAGAGAGCTGCAAGAGGAAGAGTCTCGCATAGTGGTGTTCTCAGGTAATTAAAGTTCCTGAGTGGAGCAGTAGTTATCTGCTGCTGGTGGAGAGAGACCTTTCTGCAGCACTCATTCTCAGACAGTGTCAGTAGGAAGTCATATAGGCCATATTATTATTATTATTGTCCTCTCCACATCTCTTTGTTCACTGACATCATTTCCTGTACTGAACTTGACTTAATAGGATACATTTTTTAAAGGAAGATACATTTTGGAGAGCCAGAAACTATCCATAGTGACTTAGGCCTTAACTTTTAAATCTCAAGACATTAGGTGGTGTTTTTTGTCTTACAGTAACGTTATACTCTGTTATTAGTAGCTTGTTCTCTGGGCAACTGAACGAGCAGAGACGGTGTGTTAAGTAGAGAAACCCACACATGCACAGAAGCTTCTGATTTTTTGCTATCGAGAAGATGGTTCGGAACCGCAGTCACTCCGAACTTTAAAATAAATGACTTGGGGAGTGATGTAAGAAAGAGTGACTGGTTGTTTGGTTCAGAGTTATAGTGACGGTCATGATGGCTGGTGGTGGCAGTGACAATGATGATGATGGAGCCAGGTGATAATGACAGAGGAGTTGATGATGATGATGTGTTGGACACAGGCCTGTGGGACAGACAGGTGTGTATTTTCTCTCCCAGATAGGATTCCAGTGAACACAGAGGTCTGTTCCTAATCTGGGCAGGAATGTAAGGTGTGAGAGTTGATTACACTCTCCATGCAACTCTCCAACCGGGCATTTCTCAAGTGCATGTAATTACAGTAAGCACACCGCTTCGTAACAGCCCTGTCAATCTGAATCACAAACAAACTCAAAGCTCTTCTCCGAGCATGTACGAGATGTGTGTGTGTGCTTGTGTGTGTGTGTTGGTGTGTCTGTCTGTCAAAAATACCCCTGAAAGTGCATGTCTGTGCAAAGCCTGTTCTCTGTGCTGCTTTCAGCACCTCTTATTGCTCAATGACAGGGATTTGATTTGATTTTTCTCCAGTTTACACAGGCACAAAACATGGACAAAACAGGCACAAAACAGGGACAAAACAGGGGCAGGAGATTACCCTCTTAGTCCACAACCAAAGATGTGGTGTCAACCAGCCAATAATCCTGAATGAGTTTATGAAGCAAAATGTAGCCACCATAGAATGACTATAATCATTAATGAACACATTACATGCCAAGCCAAGGTGTGTGAAAAAGGATGAATTGGGATATCAACTATCCAGCCTCTTTGCAACTAAGCCACTTTCTTCATACACTTCAACTCACCTGGGTACACAGACACACATCTCTCTCTCTCTCTCTCTCTCTTCTCTCTCTCTCTTCTCTCTCTCGTCTCTCTCTCTCTCTCTCTCTCTCTCTCTTCTCTCTCTCTCTACTCTCTCTCTCTCTCTCTCTCTCTCTCTCTCTCTCTCTCTCTCCTCTCTCTCTCTCTAAATTAAACAGGGAGTTGTGGTAAATTACATTGCCAATTCAAATCCAGCCACTAATGCATCTCATTGAGGCCGTGGCTCTGCTGTCCCTAGAGTTATCTGTGTCAGCCAGCCTTGCATGTCATGTTAACGGTCTATTGAAAAGGAGCAAGAAGGTTAGGTGCATACACTGCCCTGAGCGGAGGACAGAGGGGGGAGTGGAGAGGAGCGGTGGTGGTGGGCCGGATGAAACATTCATCAGTGTAGTGTCCCGGCGAGTCAAAGGGATGTTTTAATTTGTGCAGGAAAGAGGCCGTGTCGGAGGCTGGACGCAGTTCTAATTAAACTGATACAGCTCTTAGAATTGGCTGGTACGCAGTTGTCATGCGCCTGCCTCCCTCATCTTCTTCGAAATCAATTATCTCAACAACCAGCTGGAAGGACTGTGTGCCAGCCACTTACTCCTGAAGTGAATAACTTATTTGAAATTCATTACTGCGTTGAGCTAACGCCGAGGCCCTCCAAGATTCTGTTTTCTTTTCCTTTATAAACCTGGTCTGATTTTTTATTCTCTTCCACCCCCCTTGTTTTCTCCTTCTTTTAACCCGAGCGATTGACATGCAATTTTAAGCAGCTCAGTGCCTCTCTCCCCCCACTGTAGGCTGCCAGGCTCCGGTGGAAGAGCTTGATTGCTTCTTTCATTTATTTATCTCATGCAAATCACAGGACTCCCAGAGATGCATCCCTTTGCCCATGAATATTGATGGATAAAGGATGGAGTGGGAGTGGGATGAGTATTTGAAGTGGAGGGGGTGGTAGTGTGTGTGTGTGTGTGTGTGTGTGTGTGTGTGTGTGTGTGTGGTTGTGTGTGCATTTGGTAGTGAGTTGGGGGGGGGTGTAAGTAGGATTGTTTGAAATATTATCTATGTGCTGTCACAGTGACCGAGCATTAGAGGCACTTCCACATTTTAATGATGCATTTTTGTTGTTTTCATCTGTTGGGGGGGGGTGGGGGGGTTGGGCGGGTGGCAGGCAGTGGTAGGTGAGCGCATTGTGGGGAGTGTGTTCTTGTACACGTGCACGTTCACTTGTGAGTTTGTGCCAGTGTCTGTACATCTGATGTACACACCAGTGTGTGTGTGTGGCGTGTCGAGGGACATTAGCAGCATGGACGGTTAATAGACACAACTGTGGAGGGGATGTGAAAGTGAGTTGATGCAATGTCACTCTCGCTCTTAATCTCTCTCCCTCCCTTCCGCTCTCTCTCCTTATGTAAGCCTTTCACACAGGATCAGGCAGACAGGAGAGAGGTAGAGGAGCGAGGGAGAGGAGAGCGGGAGAGAGCCTTATCAGCAAGTGGGCCTGACACGCCTGTCACCCGTGTCCCCGCTGATTCCTGTGTACTGAGACAGGAGGTGTCACATCCCACCATCGCTGCCTTTGTGCCACCAGCTGCACTTCTAAGGATGATCTCTCTCACCACAAACAGGGCTGGAGCTGGTGCTGGGCAGTCAACATGGGGGAGACATGGGCCGATGACACTCACAGACAGATATAAACAGGGGCTCTTGCACCAGGGAAGTCCACTGTTACTGTCCGGTGTTGGGCACTGACTGTACTATGTGCAGTATGGATTGAGTGGGGATATCTTTCCTTATTGAGAGGGTGCTATTAGTAGTTCAGAACACTACTGTTGTGATGCCTATATTGTGTTTGCAGCAGGTCATGAAGCTCATTTCAATGGGGCTGTGTGAGGCTACTGTTGAACGTGTCCCATGTATAACCTTGAGGTCAGAGGTAGTTGAGGACATCACAGTGACTGGGCCTTCCGAGCTGTCCGTCAAGCGATCGACCAATGGACTTTACCTCTCTGACAAAAGACTGTGTTCTATTAACTTCCAGGGTTTGGCGTGTCACCACAACCAAGGCAACTGATTGATGGCCAGCTAGTGTGCCTTTCCTGTTTGAGACGACGTGTGTGGGATGTTGGCGGTATAGGGGGTAGGTAGTGGGGTGTGATGGTTGGGTGGAGGTATAGGGGGTAGGTAGGGGTGTGATGGTTGGGTGGAGGTAAAAGGGGTAGGTAGAGGGGTGTGATGGTTGGGGCGGAGGTATAGGGGATAGGTAGGGGGGTGTGATGGTTGGGGTGGAGGTTTAAGGGGCAGGTAGGGGATTGTGATGGGTGGGGCGGAGGTGGAGCTAAAGGGGGTAGGTAGGGGGCTGTGATGGTGGAGATGGAGGTATAGGGTGTAGGTGGGGGGGTGATGGTTGGGGTGGAGGTATAGGTATAGGAGGTAGGTAGTTTCTTTGTTGCTGGACACAGTGATTGTCAGTATTGATAGATAGCCTCTGGAGTGTGAGACATAGAGAGACTGTCCTATCCTTTCCTCTGTTCTCCTCCTCTCTCCTCTGTTCCTTCCCCTCTCTCCTCTGCCCCTGCCTCCCTCTCTCCTCTGCCCCTCCCTCTCTCCTCTGTTCCTCCCTCCCTCTCTCCTCTTTCTCCTCCCTCTCTCCTCCTCCCTCTCTCCTCTACCCTCTCTCCTCTGTTCCTCCCTCCCTCTCTCCTCTGCTCCTCCCTCTTTCCTCTGCTCCTCCCTCTCTCCTCTGCTCCTCCCTCTCTCCTCTGTTCCTCCCTCCCTCTCTCCTCTGTTCCTCCTCCCTCTCTCCTATGCTCTCCTCTCTCCTCTGCTCCTCCCCCCTCCTCTGTTCTCCCTCCCTCTCTCCTCTGCTCCTCCCCCCTCTCTCCTCTTCTCCTCCCTCCATCTCTCCTCTGCTCCTCCTCCCTCTCCTCCTCTGCCCTCCCACTCTCCTCTGTTCCTCCCTCCCTCTCTCCTCTGCTCCTCCCTCTCTCCTCTGCTCCTCCTCTCTCCTCTGTTCCTCCTCCCTCTCTCCTCTGTTCCTCCCTCCCTCTCTCCTCTGTTCCTCCCTCCCTCTCTCCTCTGTTCCTCCCTCTCTCCCTCCTCTGTTCCTCCCCCTCATTCCTCTGCCCCTCCCTCCCTCTCTCCTCTGCCCCTCCTCTCTCTTCTGTTCCTCCCTCCTCTCTCCTCTCTCCTCCCTCTCATCTCCCTCTCTCTCCTCTTCCCTCTCTCCTCTGTTCCTCCCTCCCTCTCTGCTCTTCTCCTCCCTCCCTCTCTCCTCTGCTCCTCCACTCTCCTCTGTTCCTCCCTCCCTCTCTCCTCTGTTCCTCCCTCCCTCTCTCATATGCTCCTCCCTCTCTCCTCTGCTCCTCCCCCTCCTCTGTTCCTCCCTCCTCTCTCCTCTGCTCCTCCCCCTCTGCTCCTCCCTCTCTCCTCTTCTCCTCCCTCCCTCTCTCCTCTGCTGCTCTCCCTCTCTCCTCTGTTCCTCCCTCCCTCCCTCTCTCCTCTGTTCCTCCCTCCTCTCTCCTCTGTTCCTCCCTCCCTCCCTATCTCTTATGTTCCTCCTCCCTCCCTCTTTCCCTTCTCCTCCCTCTCTCCTCTGTTCCTCCCTCCCTCCTCTGCTCCTCCCTCTCTGCTCTGCTCCTCCCTCTCTCCTCTGTTCCTCCCTCTCTCCTCTGTTCCTCCCTCTCTCCTCTGCTCCTCCCTCTCTCCTCTGCTCCTCCCTCTCTCCTCTGCTCCTCCCTCCCTCCTCTGTTTCTCCCTCCCCCTCTCCTCTGCTCCTCCTCCCTCTCTCCTCTGTTCCTCCCTCCCTCTCTCCTCTGTTCCTCTCTCCTCTGTTCCTCCCTCCCTCCCTCTTCCTCTTCTCCTCACTCTCTCCTCTGCTCCTCCCTCCCTCCTCTGCTCCTCCCTCTCTCCTCTGTTCCTCCCTCTCTCCTCTGTTCCTCCCCCCCTTCTCCTCTTCTCTCCCTCCCTCCTCTGCTCCTCCTCTCCTCCTCTGCTCCTCACTCTCTCCTCTGCCCTTCCCTCCCTCCTCTTCTCCTCCTTCTCTCCTCTGTTCCTCCTCCCCCTCTCCTCTGCTCCTCCTCCCTCTCTCCTCTGTTCCTCCTCCCGCTCTCCTCTGTTCCTCCCTCCTCTCTCCTCTGTTCCTCCTCCCTCCCTCTCTCCTCTGTTCCTCCCTCCCTCTCTCCTCTGCTCCTCCCTCCCTCTCTAATCTGTTCCTCCCTCCCTCTCACTCCTCTCTCTCCTCTGTTCCTCCCTCCCTCTCTCCTCTGTTCCTCCCTCTCTCCCTCCTCTGTTTCTCCCCCCTCTCTCCTCTGCCCCTCCCTCCCTCTCTCCTCTGCCCTCCCTCTCTCTTCTGTTCCTCCCTCCCTCTCTCCTCTTCTCCTCCCTCTCATCTCCTCCCTCTCTCCTCTGTTCCTCCCTCCCTCTCTCCTCTGTTCTCCTCCCTCTCTCCTCTGTTCCTCCCTCCCTCTCTCCTCTGCTCCTCCCTCCTCTCTAATCTGTTCCTCCCTCCCTCTCTCCCTCTCTCCTCTGTTCCTCCCTCCCTCTCTCCTCTGTTCCTCCCTCTCTCCCTCCTCTGTTCCTCCCCCCTCTCTCCTCTGCCCTCCCTCCCTCTCTCCTCTGCCCCTCCCTCTATCTTCTGTTCCTCCCTCCCTCTCTCCTCTTCTCTCCCTCTCATCTCCTCCCTCTCTCCTCTTCCTCTCTCCTCTGTTCTCCCTCCTCTCTGCTCTTCTCCTCCATCCCTCTCTCCTCTGCTCCTCCCACTCTCCTCTGTTCCTCCCTCCCTCTCTCCTCTGTTCCTCCTCCCTCTCTCCTATGCTCCTCCCTCTCTCCTCTGCTCCTCCCCCTCCTCTGTTCCTCCCTCCCTCTCTCCTCTGCTCCTCCCCCCCTCTGCTCCTCCCTCTCTCCTCTCTCCTCCTCCCTCTCTCCTCTGCTGCTCCTCCTCTCTCCTCTGTTCCTCCCTCCCTCCCTCTCTCCTCTGTTCCTCCCTCCCTCTCTCCTCTGTTCCTCCCTCCCTCCCTATCTCTTCTGTTCCTCCCTCCCTATCTCCTCTGTTCCTCCTTCCCTCCCTCTTTCCTCTTCTCCTCCCTCTGTCCTCTGTTCCTCTCTCCCTCCTCTGCTCCTCCCTCTCTGCTCTGCTCCTCCCTCTCTCCTATGTTCCTCCCTCTCTCCTCTGTTCCTCCCTCTCTCCTCTGCTCCTCCCTCTCTCCTCTGCTCCTCCCTCTCTCCTCTGCTTCCTCCCTCCCTCCTCTTCTCCTCCCTCTCTCCTCTGTTCTCCCTCCCCTCTCCTCTGCTCTCCTCCCTCTCTCCTCTGTTCCTCCCTCCCTCTCTCCTCTGTTCCTCCCTCCCTCTCTCCTCTGTTCCTCCTCCATCTCTCCTCTGTTCCTCTCTCCTCTGTTCCTCCCTCCCTCCCTCTTCCTCTTCTCCTCCCTCTCTCCTCTGCTCCTCCCTCCCTCCTCTGCTCCTCCCTCTCTCCTCTGTTCCTCCCTCTCTCCTCTGTTCCTCCCCCCTTCTCCTCTTCTCCTCCCTCCCTCCTCTGCTCCTCCCTCTCTCCTCTGCTCCTCACTCTCTCCTCTGCCCTTCCTCCCTCCTCTTCTCCTCCTTCTCTCCTCTGTCCTCCCTCCCCTCTCCTCTGCTCCTCCTCCCTCTCTCCTCTGTTCCTCCCTCCCGCTCTCCTCGTTCCTCCCTCCTCTCTCCTCTGTTCCTCCCTCCCTCTCTCCTCTGTTCCTCTCTCTCTGTTCCTCCCTCCCTCCCTCTTTCCTCTTCTCCTCCCTCTCTCCTCTGCTCTCCCTCCCTCCTCTGCTCCTCCCTCCCTCCTCTGCTCCTCCCTCTCTCTCTGTTACTCCCTCTCTCCTCTGTTCCTCCCACCTTCTCCTCTTCTCCTCCCTCCCTCCTCTGCTCCTCCCTCTCTCCTCTGTTCCTCCTCCCTCCCTCTCTCCTCTTCTCCTCCCTCCCTCCCTCTCTCCTCTTCTCCTCCCTCCCTCTCTGCTCGTCTCCTCCTCCCTCTCTCCTCTGCTCCTCCCACCCTCTTTCCTCTGCTCCTCCCTCCCTCTCACCTCTTCTCCTCCCTCCCTCCCTCTCTCATCTGCTCCTCCCCCTCCTCTTCCTCTTCTCCTCCCTCCCTCTCTCCTCTTCTCCTCCCTCCCTCTCTCCTCTCTCCTCTGTTCCTCCCTCCCTCCCTCTCTCCTCTTCTCCTCCCTCCCTCTCTCCTCTGCTCCTCCCTCTTTCCTATGTTCCTCCCTCCCTCTCTCCTCTGCTCCTCCCTCTCTCCTCTGCTCCTCCCCTCTCCTCTGTTCCTCACTCCCTCTCTCCTCTGCTCTTCCCTCCCTCACTCCTCTGCTCCTCCCTTTCTCCTCTGCTCCTCCCCCCTCTCCTCTGCTCCTCCCCCCTCTCCTCTGCTCCTCCCTCTCTCCTCTTCTCCTCCCTCCCTCTCTCCTCTTCTCCTCCCTCCCTCTCTCCTCTGCTCCTCCGTCTCTCCTCTGCTCCTCTCCCCCTCTCTCCTCTGCTCCTCCCTCTCTCCTCTGCTCCTCCCCCTCTCCTCTGTTCCTCGCTCC
>NC_139988.1:6439488-6501458 GCF_964263955.1 Coregonus lavaretus
ACACAAACATGTGCCATTAGCCATTTCTGGTTTGTCCTGCTATCTTTATAGTCCTATGAAAAATAAACTGTTTGCATGCAGAAGGAAGATGGAAGAGACTATCCATAAGAAAGCCATTACAGAACATTTTAGCCATTTTGGCAGTCTGAATCCTGCAGAAGGAATTATTTGATCAATATAATTGTAGCGTAATACAGATTATATGATCAATTCTGCTCTGTGTATGTGGGGGGGGGGTGCGTGCTATTCTTAAAAAAATACTCTGGTGTATTTGCTCTGTGTCAAAAAGATTTCCTGGTAATGTTAAAAAGGTACATTTGATGGCAAAACTTTTTTGAGAATGGTGACAACATTATAGAAGAATAATTGATTTGTATCGTATATATAGTGTATCATAATGTGTATATATAGTGTATCAAAGTGTATACATATCCTGTATATATAGTGTATCATAGTGTGTGTATATATAGTGTATCATAGTGTATATGTAGTGTATAATAGAGTATTATAGTGTGTATATATAGTGTATCAAAGTGCATACAGTGGGGAGAACAAGTATTTGATACACTGACGATTTTGCAGGTTTTCCTACTTACAAAGCATGTAGAGGTCTGTAATTTTTATCATAGGTACTCTTCAACTGTGATAGACGGAATCTAAAACAAAAATCCAGAAAATCACATTGTATGATTTTTAAGTAATTAATTTGCATTTTATTGCATGACATAAGTATTTGATACATCAGAAAAACAGAATGTAATATTTGGTACAGAAACCTTTGTTTGCAATTACAGAGATCATACGTTTCCTGTAGGTCTTGACCAGGTTTGCACACACTGCAGCAGGGATTTTGGCCCACTCCTCCATACAGACCTTCTCCAGATCCTTCAGGTTTCGGGGCTGTCGCTGGGCAATACGGACTCTCAGCTCCCTCCAAAGATGTTCTATTGGGTTCAGGTCTGGAGACTGGCTAGGCCACTCCAGGACCTTGAGATGCTTCTTACGGAGCCATTCCTTAGTTGCCCTGGCTGTGTGTTTCGGGTCGTTGTCATACTGGAAGACCCAGCCACGACCCATATTCAATTCTCTTACTGAGGGAAGGAGGTTGTTGGCTAAGATCTCGCGATACATGGCCCCATCCATCCTCCCCTCAATACGGTGCAATCGTCCTGTCCCTTTTGCAGAAAAGCATCCCCAAAGAATGATGTTTCCACCTCCATGCTTCACAGTTGGGATGGTGTTCTTGGGGTTGTACTCATCCTTCTTCTTCCTCCTAACACGGCGAGTGGAGTTTCGACCAAAAAGCTATATTTTTGTCTCATCAGACCACATGACCTTCTCCCATTCCTCCTCAAGTTCATCCAGATGGTCATTGGCAAACTTCAGACAGGCCTGGACATGCGCTGGCTTGAGCAGGGGGATCTTGCGTGCACTGCAGGATATTAATCCATGACGGCGTAATGTGTTATGAATGGTTTTCTTTGAGACTGTGGTCCCAGCTCTCTTCAGGTCATTGACCAGGTCCTGCCGTGTAGTTCTGGGCTGATCCCTCACCTTCCTCATGATCATTGATGCCCCACGAGGTGAGATCTTGCATGGAGCCCCATACCGAGGGTGATTGACCGTCATCTTGAACTTCTTCCATTTTCTAATAATTGCGCCAACAGTTGTTGCCTTCTCACCAAGCTGCTTGCCTATTGTCCTGTAGCCCATCCCAGCCTTGTGCAGGTCTACAGTTTTATCCCTGATGTCCTTACACAGCTCTCTGGTCTTGGCCATTGTGGAGAGGTTGGAGTCTGTTTGATTGAGTGTGTGGACAGGTGTCTTTTATACAGGTAACGAGTTCAAACAGGTGCAGTTAATACAGATAATGAGTGGAAAACAGGAGGGCTTCTTAAAGAAAAACTAACAGGTCTGTAAGAGACGGAATTCTTACTGGTTGGTAGGTGATCAAATACTTATGTCATGCAATAAAATGCAAATGAATTACTTAAAAATCATACAATGTGATTTTCTGGATTTTTGTTTTAGATTCCATCTCTCACAGTTGAAGTGTATCTATGATAAAATTGACAGACCTCTACATGCTTTGTAAGTAGAAAAACCTGCAAAATCGTCAGTGTTTAAGATACTTGTTCTCCCCACTGTATATAGTGTACAGTGAGGGAAAAAAGTAGTTGATCCCCTGCTGATTTTGTACGTTTGCCTACTGACAAAGAAACGATCAGTCTATAATTTTAATGGTAGATTTATTTCAACAGTGAGAGACAGAGTAACAACAACAAAATCCAGAAAAATGCATGTCAAAAATTTTACAAATTGATTTGCATTTTAATTAGGGAAATAATTATTTGACCCCCTCTCAATCAGAAAGATTTCTGGCTCCCAGGTGTCTTTTATACAGGTAACGAGCTGAGATTAGGAGAACACTGTTAAAGGGAGTGCTCCTAATCTCAGCTTGTTACATGTATAAAAGACACCTGTCCACAGAAGCAATCAATCAATCAGATTCCAAACTCTCCACCATGGCCAAGACCAAAGAGCTTTCCAAGGATGTCAGGGACAAGATTGTAGACCTACACAAGGCTGGAATGGGCTACAAGACCATCACCAAGCAGCTTGGTGAGAAGGTGACAACAGGGTGCGATTATTTGCAAATAGAAGAAACACAAAATAACTGTCAATCTCCCTCGGCCTGGGGCTCCATGCAAGATCTCACCTCGTGGAGTTGCAATGATCATGAAAACGGTGAGGAATCAGCCGAGAACTACACAGAGGATCTTGTCAATGATCTCAAGGCAGCTGGGACCATAGTCACCAAGAAAAATATTGGTAACACACTACGCCGTGAAGGACTGAAATCCTGCAGCGCCCACAAGGTCCCCCTGCTCAAGAAAGCACATATACAGGGCCGTCTGAAGATTGCTAACGAACATCTGAATGATTCAGAGGAGAACTGGGTGAAAGTATTGTGGTCAGATGAGACCAAAATGGAGCTATTTGGCATCAACTCAACTCGCCGTGTTTGGAGGAGGAGGAATGCTGCCTATGACCCCAAGAACACCATCCCCACCGTCAAACATGGAGGTGGAAACATTATGCTTTGGGGGTGTTTTTCTGCTAAGGGGACAGGACAACTTCACTGCATCAAAGGGACGATGGACGGGGCCATATACCATCAAATATTGGGTGAGAACCTCCTTCCCTCAGCCAGGGCATTGAACATGGGTCGTGGATGGGTATTCCAGCATGACAATGACCCAAAACACACGGCCAAGGCAACAAAGGAGTGGCTCAAGAAGAAGCACATTAAGGTCCTGGAGTGGCCTAGCCAGTCTCCAGACCTAATCCCATAGAAAATCTGTGGAGGGAGCTGAAGGTTCGAGTTGCCAAACGTCAGCCTCGAAACCTTAATGACTTGGAGAAGATCAGCAAAGAGGAGTGGAACAAAATCCCTCCTGAGATGTGTGCAAACCTGGTGGCCAACTACAAGAAACGTCTGACCTCTGTGATTGCCAACAAGGGTTTTGCCACCAAGTACTAAGTCATGTTTTGCAGAGGGGTCAAATACTTATTTCCCTCATTCAAATGCAAATCAATTATAACATTTTTGACATGCGTTTTTCTGGATTTTTGTTGTTGTTATTCTGTCTCTCACTGTTCAAATAAACCTACCATTAAAATTATAGACTGATCATGTCTTTGTCAGTGGGCAAACGTACAAAATTAGCAGGGGATCAAATACTTTTTTCCCTCACTGTATCACAGTGTGTATATATAGTGTGTGTGTATATATAGTGTATCATAGTGTGTATATATAGTGTATCAAAGTGCATATATAGTGTATCACAGTGTGTATTTATAGTGTGTATATATAGTGTATATATACTGTATCATAGTGTATAATAGTGTATAACAGTGTATTATAGTGTATATATAGTGTATCATAGTGTATATATATAGTGTATATATAGTGTATCATAGTGTGTATATATAGTGTATCAAAGTGTATCATAGTGTATCAGTGTGTGTATCATAGTGTATCACAGTGTGTATATATAGCGTGTATATATAGTGTATCATAGTGTGTATATATAGTGTATCAAAGTGCATATATAGTGTATCACAGTGTGTATATATAGTGTCTATATATAGTGTATCATAGTGTATCATAGTGTATATAGGGTGTATATATAGTGTATCATAGTGTATATATACTGTATCATAGTGTATAATAGTGTATTATAGTGTATATATTGTGTATCATAGTGTATATATAGTGTATATATAGTGTAAATATAGTGTGTATATATAGTGTATCATAGTGTGTGTATATATAGTGTATCAAAGTGTATCATAGTGTATCACAGTGTATATATAGCGTGTATATATAGTGTATCATAGTGTATCACGGTGCATATATAGTGTATCAAAGTGTATCATAGTGTATCAGTGTGTGTATATATAGTGTATCATAGTGTATCACAGTGTGTATATATAGTGTATCATAATGTGTATATATAGTTTATCAAAGTGCATATATAGTGTATCACAGTGTGTATATATAGTGTGTATATATAGTGTCTCATAGTGTATCATAGTGTATATAGGGCGTATATATAGTGTATCATAGTGTATATATACTGTATCATAGTGTATAATAGTGTATTATAGTGTATATATTGTGTATCATAGTGTATATATTGTGTATCATAGTGTATATATAGAGTATATATAGTGTATATATAGTGTGTATATATAGTGTATCATAGTGTGTGTTTATAGTGTATCATAGTGTATCACAGTGTGTATATATAGCGTGTATATATAGTGTATCATAGTGTATCATGGTGCATATATAGTGTATCATAGTGTGTATATAGTGTAGCATAGTGCATATATAGTATATCACAGTGTATGTATTTCACAATCTCTTCCTGTGCCTTGACCTTGAGTAACATGCTCTGTAACTCTATAATAACAGAGGGTGTGCTGGCTGTAGAGCTGATCAGTATCCAGGTATAATATGGTGTGCTGGCTGTAGAGCTGATCAGTATCCTGGTATAAGATGGTGTGCTGGCTGTAGAGCTGATCAGTATCCAGGTATAAGATGGTATACAAGATGGTATGCTGGCTGTGGTTGCAGAGCTGATCAGTATCCAGGTAATTCATCCAACAATCCACCTACTGTACCTACTAACCTGTGTGAGATATTAAAGAGAGGCTGTCACCCTCACTGAGATGCTGAGATATTAAAGAGAGGCTGTCATCCTCACTGAGAGGCTGAGATATTTAAGAGAGGCTGTCATACTCACTGAGAGGCTGAGATATTAAAGAGAGCCTTTCACACTCACTGAGAGGCTGAGATATTTAAGAGAGGCTGTCATACTCACTGAGAGGCTGAGACATTAAAGAGAGGCTTTCACACTCACTGAGATGCTGAGATATGTAGGAGAGTGTCACCCTCACTGAGATGCTGAGATATTAAAGCGAGGCTGTCACACTCACTGAGAGGCTGAGATATTAAAGAGAGGCTTTCACACTCACTGAGATGCTGAGATATTAAAGAGAGGCTGTCACACTCACTGAGATGCTGATATATTAAAGAGAGGCTGTCACACTCACTGAGATGCTGAGATATTAAAGTGTGCAGCCAGGTTATAATTTTCCTCTGAAAGCGGAGGGGAGGGGTGGTGGTGGAGAGAGAGATAGAGGTATCACAGCAGATCTTATCCTCTCTCTTCCTGGAGGAGACGCGGCACTCTTTTAATACCATGAGTTGAATTACCGTCAGCAGCCAACTGGCTGGCTGGCTGGCTGGCTAGCTGACTGGCTGACTGGCTGACTGACTGAGATGATGATGTTTCAGTGTGTGTGTGTTTCTCCCAGACTATACTGAGCTCACCACTCTGTGAGGATGATCGGGTGGGACAGACAGGAGGAGGGGGGGTGATGTCTCATTTACACATTATCATCATATTGGTGGTGGGCCATCTAACTGGAGTTGTTTTTCTCTCCGTTCAGGGATCATCTCTCCAGCCGTCACATCAGGGCCCAGCCTCCAGTTCTGACAGGGGGACAGCAAGGACAAACAGCCCCAGACACACTCACCTCTCTGGGTCGCTCACCGCTCTTTGCTCCCCTAACCGGGTCAACCAACCGCCCAGTCCACATCAGACCACTGCACTGTGGCCCGAAAGTTATGTGAGAGAACAGTCACACACACACGCACATGCACACACACACTCACACACACACACACACTCTCACAGTCACACACACACACACACCAATAGGGATACACATTCAACACATAATGATCACAATCTATCAGTCATAGGGTCAGAGAGCTCTCTCAGTCCTAGAGTAGAACCTCTGATCCTGTTTAAAAAGTGATTACCTTTAATGTGATAGTACAACCCCTCTCTCTCCCCGACAGTGGTGTACGGGTTGTCTCCATTCCAATTACTGCTCGCTTAAGTGATCGCTGAGTCATGTCTGAAGATAAACATGGCAGCCTGACTCATTCAGGACACAGAGCCAAGCACAGATTACTCACTCTCTGAGGTCCTTTGTCCAGGGAGCTGACGGATCTATCTAAAGGCACTATAGTGTCTGCATCACTCTACTGGATTATAGTCATCTGAGTAAACGCTGTAGCCGTAGAATAAGGTATGTCTCTCCCATTCTTCTACTATGGACCTACTAAAGTGTTTTTTTTTTCTCTATGGTGTGTAGCTAATGACGTTCATTCCTACATTCATGTCCTATGGTGCTCCGCTCAGTCACACCTCAAGTCACCTGCCCTCACTGATTCAATTCACTTCTGAGTGCAGCCAGGAAACAGACTGAAACCCTAGCTAGGTTTAAGACACACACACACACACATAGGATTTCTTGTTATACCTGGTCACTTGAAAATAGACAGACACAAATACACATATGCACGCACACACACACACACACACACACACACACACCTCTTGTACACCCACAATACAATGTCCACTCAAAAATAACAGTTTTGTCCTGCACAGATACGATGTGGTCCCTGGCCCATCTCTCTGAGCTCCCCTCCACATTAGCTACCTACAATAGTGGCCTACCTTGTTTATCACAGTTGCTCAAAATGGGTTTAATGTCTCCTGCGGTTTGTAAGAGGAGAGATTACTCCCTGCCCTGGTTTCCACGTATGTCCTGCGGTTTGTAAGAGGAGCGATTACTCCCTGCCCTGCGTTCCAAGTATGTCCTGTGTGTGATCCCGCGCCCAACTGACTTGTTTCACAGTTGTGGCTATTGTAGCCGACAAACAAACATGATCCTGTAAACTTAATCTTGTTTTGGGGTAGATTGTTACAAAAAATTCTGCAAACAGCTAAAAGCGATGACTAGGGTTGTTATGGTGACCGTATTACCGCCACACCAGCAGTCACGAGTCATGAAAGCAGTCAAATGCCACGTGATCGTTTAGTCACAGTAATTAGGTTTCTCCAAGCTCTGATGCTGCTGATGGTCATTAATAGCCTACCAAACTTGCTAACTTCCTGGTACTCAGCCTTCTATTGTCCCTCTAATCACTCTGACATCTGTAAGGTTCTGTATTTATTTTCTTAGTTCACCTTGTGTTCTTGAACGCAGCCCTGTTTCTTTGTGTTCTTGAACGTAGCCCTGTCTTTCATTTTTGGTCATTGATTTCACCTGTGTTAGTTACTCACCTGGTCTCATCAGCTCCTTATTTAGTTCAGTTCTTTCTGTTTGTGCCTTGTGAGGTATTGTTCGTTTTGACTCTACTAAGCTTTTTCCTAGCTCGTTTGTGAGAACCTGTTTTAGCCTTCAGTCCTAGTTTTGTTTCACCTGCCTGTTTTCCTACCTGTGTATGACCATTGCCTGCCTGTGACCACGATACCTGCCTTCTGCGAAGGCGTAATAAACACTTGCCGCACTCTGCGCGTGAATCTACACCTTTTTCTCCCTGAGCATTCATTACAACATCAATGCAAATGTAATCGAAAATCTAATCAAACACTTCATGAGAGCCCATGAGCTCATGTTGCACAACATTTCCATAGGCTATGCAATTGTGTAAGAAAACAGTGATGGCCTCTTTTAAAAAGAGGAGGATCCCATCAGCTTTCTATAGACTAGGCCTACTATATTTATTTCTTAACTTTCCTAATATTAAGCACATTGCTTCTCTTTACAACAGGAGTATAGATTAACTAGCTGGCATGAAAATGAACCATGAGAAAAGCGTCCTCCATTCGCTATTTAAGTGCATAGATTACATGTATTTTTTCCCCCTGCCCCTGTTTCGAGACTGGTGCATTCTAAATCAAAACAAATTTCACACATATATTATTTTGTATATGTAAAGACAAGATTAAATCAAGAATAGTCTGATGGGTGACAATATTAAGCTATCACTTATGAATTATATATTATCGATGCCCAGCGTAAGCAAGAAACAATGCCTTTTTTGTGTGACTTTTTCTAATCATAGTCGCACACCTCATGTAGCATAGCCCATAGGCCTTAATGTTTTGATAAGGTTTGTATCACTAAAGTGGCCAAATAACTTCTTAAAATTAAGCACGTTAATCCGCTTTACAAGGGGTGTAGAGCCTAACTGGCATACATAAGCAGCGTGTGAGTTTCAAGTTTGGGGAAGAAAATTTCACCATAAAAATGCACCTTTATAATAAAAGCATTACATGCATAATCGCATTTGCGGTCACTTTTGATAATGGTGTTTTCAGCTAATGGAACATTTGCGATTGTAACCTACTGCCATGTGCTCATTGCTGCGCTTATAATGTGAAGAAATAGCCTACTAGTTTATCAACATTTTAAGCTAAACGTTCTGATCTGTTGCGTCAGGCTTATTGCGTAAGAAAGGTTTTTTGATGCTAGTGGTTGTATTAATTTGGGATCTATCACATCCCACAACTGTCCCAGACTATGTTTGGAATATTTATTTCTCGCACAGAATAGGTCAACGTTTGTACTATGGGGGATAGTAGATTGATATAGGCTAGTGCTTTTGCTGTTCGTTAGGCCTACTCATGTTGTTGGTTGATGAAAAGTAAATGTGGACAGTTCTTCCAATATCTTCAATATGCACCTATGAATTGGATAAGGACGTGCGCAGTTGCGTCCCCGATGTCTCTGTCTTCACTTGTAGCCTGTGAGAAAGACCCGATCACTTGATGGAGAGCCATGTGAGTGTGAGGTGCTTTGGAGAAAGCAGCACTCAGGGAGAAGGGAATTATAATTATTATATTTAGCGCAAGGGCACAATGGCCACTGGCCGCAAAAGGCGTGGATTTTTTTAGGGTGCATTACGGCCACACAAAGGGGATGCTGCCGGGAAATTCGAGGCATCATCAAGTGCCTGTCAAATGTGACCAACCAGCTCGATTCGATCTTATGTAGCAAAATTCGAAATTGTGTTTTTTACATTGGATAAAAGTAGAGACTCAGAGCTAGAAAATGGTATATCATATACTACAGTTGAGGAACAATGGGAAAGTAATTCTGCTTTGAAAGTTGATAAACTTGTAATCTCACTTTTGAGAAAATGGCCCTTGAATGTTTTGGTACACCTACTGGAGAGCTCTACTTTGTCTACACCCCATTCAGCATAGTTCACACCCTCTTAAGCCTTAGCCCCACCCATCTCTTTAAGGAGTCACATGTGAGGCCATGTACTAAACAACCAAAGATGTCAAGACTAAAGGCTGGCTTATACTATGGGTGTGTTCCTAAATTCAATCTGGAGTGCCAGAGTGTGCTCAGAGTGTGCTCTGGGCGTTTGTAAACTCAGAGGGTTGTCAGATTGTCCGTTCATAAATTCAGAGCGCACACAGAACGCTCTGGCTGAGGAGTAGGGTTGATCCGAGCGTTCTGACCTAACAACAGCAGTCAAGCACCCAAGCTAACAGGCTAACGTTGGCTAGCTTGCTAGCTACCTCCAGACACAAATGAGAGAACAGCTCACTCTGAGCATTTTACTCACCCTAGCAGAGCTGGTTAGGCTGTTTTTATGTTATCCAGAGTGTTGGTGACTGCAACTGTGCTGCTGGCATCAATTTAACTTTGTTTTTTTTGTCAACGTTTACTGACACCGACCATATTCAACAGGTGTTGAGCATTCTTAAATTCTTCAGTTATTCTGCGCTCTGGCACACTCAGAGGAGAATGCTCTGAAATCGGAGTAGATAGCCAGAGTGAATTTACAAGCTACGTCTATCGACAGTTGTCACAGTGACATCATAAACATTCTATTGAAAAGGTTACTTGCATAGTGGAGTCTTTTGTTTAGACATGTAGCTAGCTAGCTAAACGATGAACCATAATCCCAACTCATAACATTACTACCCTGCATGAATCTGTGCAGGTAGCTAACCAACCAAGTTCAATATTAGCTAGCTAGCTAACATTAGGCTATAACTTGCAATGCAAATGGCTCTGAGATACGAATAATATTACTACACAGATCATACACGTAACGTTAGCTAGCTAGCGAGCCAGCCAGCTAACGTTAGTTAGCTAACAGTGCGCTTTAATTTGCAATGAAAACGACTGACAAAATTAGAAACGTGTAATATCTGACTATCTTACCCATATACATGGATGGACGCTTCTCCCTCTCTGTCACGGATGCCATGGTTGCCCTTAGTTTGAAGATGCAATCCAGAGACAGGTGTTTTATACAACAGCCTTCACTGTGTGTTCTCTTTTCGACTCCATCTGCATATTTGCAATCAAACACCAGAATTTTCTCTATCTCCTTAGCTATCATACTCTAATTCCACTGATTCCTAAACTCGGTTCTCCAGAAAGTGGAGAGCAAAACTTTTGCAGTTCTACTACGTGATATCTTTTCAAAAAAGCCGCGTTAGAAAGGATTACCTTGACAGAAGCGTGCTACATGGCAGACCAATCCGAACTCATCTCTCGGCATGTCCAGCCCATCCATTATCTCAGTCAATCTTGGCTAGTGGGAAGGTTCCTGTCTTTTTCAGTGGCTAAACCAACTAACAATTGTATTCGTATTTACAGATGGCATACAAGTTTGTTATTAAGGCACATGAAAGTTCACATGTTCCAGAAGGCATTTCTGTCAAAAAACACATTTTGATAAAAAAAAAATAAGTTTATGTTCAAATGGCTCTCTTATGAAGTAGTGACGCACGACATATGCCTAGTTTCCTGAAACGAGTCACAAATTGTGAACTGATGAAGTGTGTACAGCCTACACGAAAAACAAAGCAGAGGTCCTGTCTTTCAAGTGACTTTTTTCAAAGAATCATCATGCAGCCTTACAATGTATTAAAAATCAAAACATATAGCCCAACGATGCTGTAGAACAACTAAAGTTACATTAATAACTCTAAATGAAGCATATAGGAGTACTTATTTCTTTGTTAACCGCTCAACACAGAGTAGCCGCATGTGTGCACTCCCTCAAATCATTTGGAGAAAATATCCTTTCTATTTTATTCAGCTTTGTTCAATTGTATTCTTCATACTATAAAATACACTGTTCATACTATAAAATAATATAAAATAATGCCAAGGAATTCTAAGCAAATCTTGTCTGCTAAATTAACTAGTGTAGCCCACAGCCATATGTGGTCCTCTGTAGCTCAATTGGTAGAGCATGGTGCTTGTAACGCCAGGGTAGTGGGTTCGATCCCCGGGACCACCCATATGTAAAAATGTATGCACACATGACTGTAAGCCGCTTTGGATGAAAGCGTCTGCTAAATGGCATATTATTATTAGCCAGATCAGGACCTAAGATAAGGACAACTCAGGGTATGCTATTCTGATCTTCTCAAATAGACTACATTTTCTTCATATCATGTTTCTTTAGACCTGTCTAAAATAAAGAATGGATTTATTGTGAAGGTGTAGACTGTATTACATGAATTTATTAGACGTTTTAATCTGTAGATGATCCAAAGGTCTGCATCAGTGATTTGTAGGCTATGTGTGGAAGCCAGGAGATGCTAAATGTGTTTATATTAATTAACGGTCAATTACCATGAGCCCGGCAGTTATTTGCTTGACAATCACCGGCTGACTAAATTTCGTGACCTCCACAGCCCTAGCGATGATGCCTCTGTTGCACTCAACACACACCCGACTAGGTAGGTTACACTCTCTCTCACCTGACTAGGTAGGTTACACTCTCTCAACCGACTAGGTAGGTTACACTCTCTCTCACCCGACTAGGTAGGTTACACTCTCTCTCACCCGACTAGGTAGGTTACACACTCTCTCACCCGACTAGGTAGGTTACACTCTCTCTCACCCGACTAGGTAGGTTACACTCTCTCTCACCCGACTAGGTAGGTTACACTCTCTCTCACCCGACTAGGTAGGTTACACACTCTCTCAACCGACTAGGTAGGTTACACTCTCTCAACCGACTAGGTAGGTTACACTCTCTCAACCGACTAGGTAGGTTACACTCTCTCTCACCCGACTAGGTAGGTTACACTCTCTCTCACCCGACTAGGTAGGTTACACTCTCTCTCACCCGACTAGGTAGGTTACACACTCTCTCACCCGACTAGGTAGGTTACACACTCTCTCACCCGACTAGGTAGGTTACACACTCTCAAACCCGACTAGGTAGGTTACACACTCTCACTTTTTCTTCTAAACATATCGCTGAACCAGAACTATTTATTTATCTATTAGAACATAGTTTGGGAGACCCTTGCCTCTGTTTATTTTGCCCGCTAGCACACGCAAACTACAACTGTGCTCCCTGCTAGCTGTGCTGAAGCACCAATTTGAACTGCTCTCGGACTCACATATTGCTGTTCACTGGACCTTATGATCACTCAGCTGCACAGCTGATGCCTGCTGGACTGTTTCTTTACACGGTACCCTGTCCTGTTTATTCTGTTTAGCCTTAGCCCAAACGTTATCGCTATTTCCAGTTGTTGTCTTAGCTCTCTCTAATAACACCTGTGACTGCTTTATGCCTCTCTCCCATGTCAATTATGCCTTGCCTATTGCTGTTTGGGTTAGTTCTTATTATACAATTTCACTGTAGAACCCCTAGTCCCTCTCAAACTGCCTCAAATAGTTCCTTTGTTCCACCCCCCATACACGCCGAGACCGGCTAAATCGGTGCCTCCAGTGACGCTATCTCTTTCATTGTTACCCAACGCTTAGGGTTACCTGAACTGTACTCATATCCTTCCATATCCTTTTCTGTACATAATGCCCTGAATCTTTTCTACAACGCCCGGAGAACTGCCCCCTTTATTCTATGTACCCAACGCACTAGAAGACCAGTTCTTAAAGCCTTTAGTCGTATCCTTATTCTAGTCCTCCTCTGTTCCTCTGGTGATGTAGAGGCTAACCCAGGCTCTGCAGCCCCCAGTATCACTCCTACTCCCCAGGAGCTATCATTTGTTGACTTCTGTAACCGTAAAAGTCTTGGTTTTCTGCATGTAAATATCAGAAGCCTCCTTCCTAAGTTTGAGTTATTCACTGCGTTAGCACACTCCGCCAACCCTGATGTTCTAGCAGTGTCTGAATCCTGGCTTAGGAAGGCCACCAAAAATTCTGAAATTTCCATCCCCAACTATAACATTTTCCGTCTAGATAGACCTGCCAAAGGGGGTGGAGTTGCAATCTACTGTAGAGATAGCCTGCAGAGCTCTATCATACTATCCAGGTCTGTGCCCAAACAGTTTGAGCTTCTTCTTCTAAAAATCCACCTTTCCAGAAATAAGTCTCTCACTGTTGCCGCTTGCTACAGACCCCCCTCAGCCCCCAGCTGTGCCCTGGACTCCATATGTGAATTGATTTCCTCCATCTATCCTCAGAGTTCGTACTGCTTGGTGACCTAAATTGGGATATGCTTAACACCCCGGCCATCCTACAATCTAAACTAGATGCCCTCAATCTCACACAAATTATCAACGAACCTACCAGGTACAACCCTAAATCCGTAAACATGGGTACCCTCATAGATATCATCCTGACTAACTTACCCTCTAAATACACCTCCGCTGTCTTCAACCAGGATCTCAGCGATCACTGCCTTATTGCCTGCGTCCGTAACGGGTCCGCGGTCAAACGACCACCCCTCATCACTGTCAAACGCTCCCAAAAACACTTCAGCGAGCAGGCCTTCCTAATTGACCTGGCCCAGGTATCCTGGATGGATATAGATCTCATTCTGTCAGTAGAGGATGCCTGGTTGTTCTTTAAAAGTAATTTCCTCTCAATCTTAAATAAACATGCCCCATTCAAAAAATACAGAACTAAGAACAGATATAGCCCCTGGTTCTCCTCAGACTTGACTGCCCTTGACCAGCACAAAAACATCCTGTGGCGTACTGCATTAGCATCAAATAGCCCCCGCGATATGCAACTTTTCAGGGAAGTTAGGAACCAATATACACAAGCAGTTAGGAAAGCAAAGGCTAACTTTTTCAAACAGAAATTTGCATCCTGTAGCACTAACTCCAAAAAGTTTTGGGACACTGTGAAGTCCATGGAAAATAAGAGCACTTCCTCCCAGCTGCCCACTGCACTGAGGCTAGGAAACACTATCACCACCGATAAATCTACAATAATCGAGAATTTCAACAAGCATTTTGCTACGGCTGGCCATGCTTTCCACCTGGCTACCACTATCCCGGCCACCAGCTCTGCACCCTCCGCTGCAACTTGCCCATGCCACCCCCGCTTCTCCTTCACACAAATCCAGACAGCTGATGTTCTGAAAGAGCTGCAAAATCTGGACCCCTACAAATCATCTGGGCTAGACAATCTGGACCCTTTCTTTCTAAAACTAGCCGCCGAAATTGTCGCAACCCCTATTACTAGCCTGTTCAATCTCTCTTTCGTAATGTCTGAGATCCCCAGAGATTGGAAAGCTGCCGCGGTCATCCCCCTCTTCAAAGGGGGTGACACTCTAGATCCAAACTGTTACAGACCCATATCCATCCTGCCCTGCCTTTCAAAAGTTTTTGAAAGCCAAGTCAACAAACAGATCACCGACCATTTCGAATCCCACCGTACCTTCTCCGCTATGCAATCCGGTTTCCGAGCTGGTCATGGGTGCATTTCAGCCACGCTCAAGGTCCTAAACGATATTATAACTGCGATCGATAATAGACAGTACTGTGCAGCCGTTTTCATTGACCTGGCCAAGGCTTTCGACTCTGTCAACCACCACATTCTTATTGGCAGACTAAATAGCCTTGGTTTCTCAAATGACTGCCTCGCCTGGTTCACCAACTACTTCTCAGATAGAGTTCAATGTGTCAAATCGGAGGGCCTGTTGTCTGGACCTATGGCAGTCTCTATGGGGGTGCCACAGGGTTCAATTCTTGGGCCGACTCTTTTCTCTGTGTATATCAATGACGTCGCTCTTGCTGCTGGTGACTCTCAGATCCACCTCTACGCAGACGACACCATTTTGTATACATCTGGCCCTTCATTGGACACTGTGTTAACAAAGCTCCAAACGAGCTTCAATGCCATACAACACTCCTTCAGTAGCCTCCAACTGCTCTTAAACACTAGTAAAACTAAATGCATGCTGTTCAACCGAACGCTGCTTGCACCCGCCCACCCGACTAGAATCACTACTCTCGACGGGTCTGACCTAGAGTATGTGGACAACTACAAATATCTAGGTGTCTGGTTAGACTGTAAACTCTCCTTCCAGACTCACATTAAGAATCTCCAATCCAAAGTTAAATCTAGAATCGGTTTCCTATTTCGCAACAAAGCTTCCTTCACTCATGCTGCCAAACATGCCCTCGTAAAACTGACTATCCTACCGATCCTTGACTTCGGCGATGTCATTTACAAAATAGCCTCCAACACTCTACTCAGCAAATTGGATGTAGTATATCACAGTGCCATCCGTTTTGTCTCCAAAGCCCCATATACTACCCACCACTGTGACCTGTACGCTCTTGTTGGCTGGTCCTCACTATAATAATCACTACATATTCGTCGCCAAACCCACTGGCTCCAGGCCATCTATAAATCACTGCTAGGCAAATCCCCGCCTTATCTTAGCTCATTGGTCACCATAGCAACACCCACCCGTAGTCTGCGCTCCAGCAGGTATATCTCACTGGTCATCCCCAAAGCCAACACCTCCTTTGGCCGCCATTCCTTCCAGTTCTCTGCTGCCAATGACTGGAACAAATTGCAAAAATCTCTGAAGCTGGAGACACTTATCTCCCTCACTAACTTTAAGCATCAGTTGTCAGAGCACCTTACCGATCACTGCACCTGTACACAGCCCATCTGAAATTAGCCCGCCCAACTACCTCATCCCTATATTGTTATTTATTTTGCTCATTTGTACCCCAGTATCTCTATTTGCACATCATCTCTTGCACATCTATCATTCCAGTGTTAATACTAATTGTAATTATTTTGCACTATAGCCTATTTATTGCCTTACCTCCATAACTTGCTACATTTGCACACACTGTATATATATGTATTTATGTTGTATTTTTGACTTTGTTTTGTTTTACCCCATATGTAACTCTGTGTTGTTGTTTTTATCGCACTGCTTTGCTTTATCTTGGCCAGGTCGCAGTTGTAAATGAGAACTTGTTCTCAACTGGATTACCTGGTTAAATAAAGGTGAAATAAAAAAATAAAAATTGTATCATTGAACACTGTAGCTGGACTGACTGTCACCATCAGTAAAGGTAGCAGACGAGCATTGATGAGGGAGCGTATTGACATTGTCATTGACATTGGTAATGTACTGTATTGACATGTGTGACCCATTACTTCTCTCTCTGTCACCTGGACCAAGGAGGTGTGAGTGGGACTGATGGAATTAAGTTAATTTACAATAGCCCTGAGGGTTATCCAGCCCCATCGATGGACTGAATGATGAGGCTCTTCACCTCTGAGAGAGGGCAAAACACAAACGGAGGAAGGAGAGAGTGAGAGGGAGGAGAGCGAGAGAGGAGATAAATGGCCTAAGGGAGGGAACCTTTCTCTTCTACCTGAGTAGAAGAGAAACAAAATCTTTGTCGAATGTGAGTTAGTGTTTCATTTGCCGG
The DNA here is from genome assembly GCF_964263955.1 of Coregonus lavaretus. Taxonomy (NCBI): domain Eukaryota; kingdom Metazoa; phylum Chordata; class Actinopteri; order Salmoniformes; family Salmonidae; genus Coregonus; species Coregonus lavaretus. The sequence goes on from NC_139988.1 coordinate 6,456,570, forward strand.
ATTCTTACATACTGTAACTGTATAACTGTCCTACTCACCGTTAAGACAGGCTGGCTACAGATTACCACTCTATCGAAAGGTAAAATATCTAGAGAAATCCAAGGAAAGTTTTATTGTATTTAACAGACTCGTCCTATCTCACAGACAACATATTAGCTATACACATTAAGGGTGTAACGGAGATGCAAGAAGTCAGGAAGTAGGTGCAGTTGGTGAGTTTAATAGGAACGAACATGGAGTGAATAAAAAAACATCAGTAGTGTCTAAACATGAAAACAGGAACAATACTACCTAATGGGTGATACAACGGAGTGCTAGATAAAAGGGAAGTAATCAGGGAGTGATGAAGTCCAGGTGTGCCTCATGATGGGGCGCAGGTGTGCGTAATGATGTTTGCCTGGTGTGCGTAATGATGGGTTGCCAGGACCAATGGTTAGTAGACAGGGGAGCGGCAGTAGACATGACAGTGCCCCCCGATGCGCAGCTAGTGGAAATCTCGGATGACGTTGGGATCTAGAATGTTGTCCACCGGAACCCAACACCGCTCCTCTGGACCTTACCCCTCCCAGTCCACCAGGTACTGGAGCCGACCCCCACAATGTCAGGAGTCCAGGAGGGATCTGGCAGCATAGGCAGGGCTTCCCTCGATGTCCAGGGGAGATGGAGGGGTGTCGTGGGGGACGGCATCAGCCAGGGGACCAGGAACCACCGGCCTAAGGAGGGAAACGTGAAAAGAGGGTGAGATCCGGTAGTTAGTGGGAAGCTGTAATCGGTATGTTACCTTATTGACCCTCCAGAGGACTTTGAATGGCCCCACAAACTGGGGGCTCAGCTTCCTGCAGGTCAGGCGTAGCGGGAGATTCCTGGTGGAGAGCCAGACACGATCACCAGGATGGAACACTGCGGTGGCGGTCTGTCTGCTCCTTCTGGCAGCGGACGGCGCATTGGAGCTTCACGTGGGCAGCGTTCCAAACCCCCTCTGCACGCCGGAACCACTCGTCCACCACAGGGGCTTCGGTCTGGCTCCGGGGTCCACGGGGCCAGCGCCGGCTGGTACCCCAGGACACATTGGAAGGGAGACAGCCCGGTGGAGGAGTGACGACGTGAGTTCTGGGTGTACTCCGCCCAGGCAAGGAACCGGGCCCACTCCCTCTGCCGGTCCTGACAGTGACTCCTCAGGAACCTCCCCAGCTCCTGCTTAGTCCTCTCCACCTGTCCGTTGGACTGAGGCCGGTACCCAGATGTGAGGCTGACCATGATCCCCAGCTTCTCCATGAAGGCTCTCCATACCCGCGATGTGAATTGGGGACCACGGTCAGAGACAATGGCCATAGTGCAAGAAGACCTGCTGGAACAGTGCCTCAGCGACCTGGAGAGTGGTAGGGAGACCACCATAACAGTGGTGAAACAATCAGACAGGGCAAGATCAGTAACAAAATCTGTGGACTAATGGGACCAAGGCCGTTGAGGCACAGTGAGCGGAAGGAGTTTCCCTGCAGGAGCGTGCCGGGGAGATTTGGTTTGGGCACATACGGAGCAGGAGTTGACTTAGCGGGCGACGTCCTGCTCTAAGGTGGGCCACCAGTACTTAACGGAGATGGATTGAGTGGTGCGGGTGAAACCTGGGTGTCCAGCAGCAAGGGATGTGTGCGCCCAGGTCAACAGCCAATTCCTTACCTCCGTGGGAACATAGGTGCAATCCAGAGAACAGGTAGCAGGCGCGGGTTCCCTCTCCAGAGCCTGGCGGATGTCCACGTCTATGTCCCAAAGCACGTGGCAACGATTCGGGAGGGCGGTATGACAGGCACACTCAGGACAGGAACCTTTCCCGAATCGTGGAGATGGGACAGGGCATCGGCTTTGATGTTCCTTGAACCTGTTCGGTATGACAGGGTGAAGTTGAATCTAGTAAAGAAAAGGTCCCACCTTGCTTGGGGTGGGTTCAGCCCGTATGTACTCCAGGTTCCGATGGTCAGTGAGGATGAGAAATGGGTCGGTGGTGTCCTCCAGCCAGTGTCTCCATTCCTCTAATGGCAACTTCACCACCAGGAGCTCCCTGTCACCAACGTTCTGAGGTGTCCACCTCCACTATGAAGGGCAGCATAGATTCTGGGTGTTTCAGCAACGGGGCGGAGGTGAAACGCCCCTTCAATAGGCGGAAGGCGTCATCGGCTACAGAACTCCACACCAACTTACGGGGACCACCTTTGAGGAGAGAGGTGAGAGGAGAAGCGATTTAAGCTGAAGTTCCGGATGAAGCGGCGGTAGAAGTTGGCAAACCCCAAAAACCGTTGTAACCCCTTTATGATGGTTGGGACTGGCCATGACCTGACTGCATCTACCTTCCTCTCCATAACCAGTCCCTGTGGGCTGATCCAACATCCCAAGAAGGAGACGGTGGCCTGATGGAACTGGCACTTCTCCGCTTTGATGTACAGATGGTTCTACAGGAGGCATCCCAGGACTACCCAGACGTGGGCGATGTGCTCCTCCAAGGTGGCCGAGTAGATCAGGATGTCATCAATATACACAACCACCTGACGCCCAAGCATGCCCCGGGAACACCTCGTTCAAGAATGCCTGGAACACTGACAGAGCATTGGCTAATCCAAAAGGCATCACCAAGTACTCGTACTGCCCATTCATCATGCTGAAGGCCGTCTTCCATTCATCCCCCTACTGGATGCAGATCTAATTGTATACACTCTGCAGGTCCAGCTTAGTAAAAAACAGGGCCACGCGGAGCTGTTCGATGGCGGCCGGCACCAACGGGCGGGGGTAGTGGTACTTGGTGGTGATGGCATTGAGACCTCTAGTCAATACATGGACGAAAACCCCCCTCCTTCCTGGCCACGAAGAAGAAACCTGCCAACGCAGGGGAGGTGGATGGGCAGATGAAACCATGTTGGAGAGCCTCCTGGATGTACTCCTCCATTGCCTTGGTTTCAGCTACCTACAGGGGGTAGACATGGCTGTGCGGAGGCACAGAGTCTGTAAGCAGGTCGATGGCACAGTCCCAGGGGCGATGAGGAGGGAGACAGGTGGTGTGGGTCTTGGAGAAAGCCTCCCGAAGATCCTGGTAAACCTCCGGGATGTCGGCCTGGAGGGCATCCACAGATCTCTCAACCGACGTGGAACCACAGGGTAAGGGAAAGCAGGCAGTGATCTCCATCCTTGACCAGGAGATGGTGGGGTCGTGGCGTTGGAGCTACGGAAGGCCGAGGATGATATTGTGTACGGGTGCCTGGATGATGAGGAAGGGAAGGTTTTCTTGGTGCTGTGTCCCACGGTGATGTTGAGTGTTGCTGTGATGTGTGTGATTGTCCCAGATCCCAGTGGTCTGTTATCCAGCGCTTGAACCGGAAACGGAGAGGAGAGCAGGTATGATGATATGTTCAGGGAGAAGGCAAGGGCCTGGTCAATCAAATTCCCTGCGGCACCGGAGTCCAGTAGAGCTGTAGAAACAACACATGAGGAACAGCCAGCAAGTGAAATCGGTACTAAAAAGGGTTTGGTGGAGAGTGATGATGGAATACTCATACCTACCCCAGGAGATGGATAATCACGGGGCCGTCCTTCTGCTCTAGTGGCTCCCGGGTTGGGATGTAGCAGACACCGTTGAAGATGGTGCCCCTTTTGACCACAATAGGGACAGAGCCCCAGCTGTCTCCAACGGCGTCGCTCAGCCGTGGGGAGGCGTGTGGACCCAATCTCCATGGGTTCAGGCTCTGACTCAGAACGGTCAATGAAGGAGGGAGAGAGGCGATGGGAGTGCCGACGCTCCCGAAGGAGGTTATCCACATGGATGGCCATCGCAATCAGTGCGTCCAGTGAGAGGGTGTCATCTCGAAATGGCAACTCCATCTGGACCTCCTTGCGCAATCCTCTTCTGAATAAGGTGCGGAGCGCAGGCTCATTCCATCTACTGGTGCTGCCGTTGTACGGAAGGTGAGGGCGTACTCCGCAGCAGTCTGGTCCTCCTGCCGTAGTTGGATGATTGAAGACTCCTCTGAACAGAGCCATGAACCTCTCTTAGGAACCCAGCTCCTCCTCTCCCAGATGGCCGTAGCCCACTCCAACGCCCGCCCTGTCAGCAGGGAAATAACCGTGGCAACCTTGGACCTCTCGGTGGTGGGGGCTCCCATCTGATGAGTAAAGTAGAGGGAGCACTGGAGGGACAAACAGGAATCACTGACCTGGGCGGACTGCTGAATGGGCTAGGTTGCTGGGTCGACTCATGGTAGAGGATCCTCCACTCGTTGAAGGTGACGCTCCTTGAGGAAGATCAAGACGTTGAAGAACGCGGAGGACCTCATCCATCACCGTCCCCAGTTGCGCCAGCTGGTCATGGTGTTGGCCAAGTAGGTCTCTCTGTTCGTCAACCATCTAGGATATGTCTTGTTTGTCTCGTATTCTGTAACGGAGACGCAGGGAGTCAGGAAGCAGGTGCAGTCGATGAGTTTAATAGGAACGAACATGGAATGAGTACAAAAACAGCAGTAGCATCTAAACATGAAAACAGGAAACAATACTACCTAATGGGTGATACAACGGAGTGCTACATAAAGGGGAAGTAACCATGGAGCGATGAAGTCCAGGTGTGCCTCATGATGGGGCGCAGGTGTGCGTAATGATGGTTGCCAGGTGTGCGTATTGATTGGTTGCCAGGACCGGTGGTTAGTAGACCGGCGATGTCGAGCACCGGAGTGGGGCAGCGGGAGTAGACATGACAAAGGCCTAGATTCAATCCGTAGATCCGGGCTATAGCGCGATTGAAATTGAAAGGAGACCGCATTAACAGTAAAAGCTGCATATGTCGGCTCAATCGGAAATTACCTTTAAATGTCAGGGGGCGGCAGGTAGCTTAGTGGTTAAGAGCATTGTGCCAGTAACCGAAAGGTCGTTGGTTCTAATCCCCGAGCCAACTAGGTGAAAAATCTGTCGATGTGCCCTTGAGCAATGCACTTAACCCTAATTGCTCCTGTAAGTTGCTCTTGATAAGAGCGTCTGGTAAATGTAATTGCGCTCTGAGGCGGAATCTCCTTTTTACAGATTGAATCTAGCCCTAAGGCCCTACAAAATGGCCATGGAATGAAATACCATATGACTGTGGATCTATAGAGTGTTTAGAGGGTGAGGTAGTGGAGGAGTGTTTAGAGGGTGAGGTAGTGGAGGAGTGTTTAGAGGGTGAGGTAGTGGAGGAGTGTTTAGAGGGTGAGGTAATGGGTCCTCAGATCCTCAAAAAATTATAGAGCTGCACCAACGAGAGCATCCTGACATGTTGCATCACCGCCTGGTATGGCAACTGCTTGGCCTCCGACCGCAAGGCACTACAGAGGGTAGTGCGTACGGCCCAGTACATCACTAGGGCCAAGCTTCCTGCCATCCAGGACCTCTATACCAGGCGGTGTCAGAGGAAGGCCCTCAAAATTGTCAACGACTCCAGCCACCCTAGTCATAGACTGTTCTCTCTGCTACTGCATGGCAAGCAGTACCAGAGTGCCAAGTCTAGGTCCAAAAGACTTCTCAACAGCTTCTACCCCCAAGCCATAAGACTCCTGAACAGCTAATCATGGCTACCCAGACTATTTGCACTGCCCCTCCATCCCATCTTTTTACGCTACTGCTACTCTGTTAATTATTTATGCGTAGTCACTTTAACTCTACCCACATGTACATATTACTTCAACTACCTCAACTAGCTAGTGCCCCCGCACATTGACTCTGCACCGGTACCCCCCTGTATATATAGCCTCCCTACTGTTATTTTATTTTACTTCTGCTCTTTTATTCTCAACACTTTTTTGTTGTTTTATTCTACTTTTTTATTAAAAATAAATGCACTGTTGGTTAAGCTCTGTAAGTAAGCATTTCACTGTAATGTCTGTTGTATTCGGCGCATGTGGCCAATAACATTTTATTTTATTTGATTTAGTGGAGGAGCGTTTAGAGGGAGAGGTAGTGGGGGAGTGTTTAGAGGGTGAGGTAGTGGAGTGTTTGGAGGGTGAGGTAGTGGAGGAGTGTTTAGAGGGAGAGGTAGTGGTGGAGTGTTTAGATATTGAGGTAGTGGGGTATGGTTTAGAGGGTGAGGTAGTCAGGTGTTTAGAGGGTGAGGTAGTGGAGTGTTTAGAGGGTGAGGTAGTGGAGTGTTTAGAGGGTGAGGTAGTGGAGTGTTTAGAGGGTGAGGTAGTGGAGTGTTTAGAGGGTGAGGTGGAGGAGTGTTTATAGGGTGAGGTAGTGGAGGAACGTTTAGAGGGTGAGTTAGAGGAGGAGTGTTTAGAGGGAGAGGTAGTGGGGGAGTGTTTAGATATTGAGGTAGTGGGGTATGGTATAGAGGGTGAGGTAGTGGAGTGTTTAGAGGGTGAGGTAGTGTAGTGTTCAGAGGGTGAAGTAGTGTAGTGTTTAGAGGGTGAAGTAGTGTAGTGTTTAGAGGGTGAGGTAGTAGAGCAGTGTTTAGAGGGTGAGGTAGTGTTCAGCAGAATAAATTACTTGAGAGTGGGCCAGGGGTTTGGCAGAAGGGGCAAGCTTTGTAAATGACTGATGTTATCAGTCTCCTCGCCTTCCTCCTTCATTTTCTCCCTCCCTCCCTCTTTCTCTTGCTTCTCCTGAGGTGGTGAAATATCTGTATTGTTTACGCAGAAGATTAGGGTGGAATTGGGCAGAAGCCGGTTGTTCTGCCCAGATAGAGATAAGATAAAGGATTTCCCCTTCCAAAGCGCAGGAGTCGGTGCCACGCGCTGGCCTGCCTTATCTGGGAGCCAGGCAGATGCACCATATGAAGTTGTTCATTGTAATTACTGTGGCAGGAGTAGATTTCATAAGGAGATTTAGGAAAGCAGACTCCGTGATGTTAATACAGGGAGAGCCCTGGCCACTCACACTCCTCCTCATTTAGGCCTTGAACCCTATCTCTGTTTTTCTCTCCTCATTAGACCCATATGTCTATTTGTCTTTCCTTCTTCCTTAACCCTTCCTCTTACATAGCCTTTCCTCTATATTCATCACTTTCACTTTCTACATTCTGTTTTCGTTCCATTCATTCACTCCTCCCTCTCTCCTCTCTGCTGCCTACTCCTCCCTCTCTCTCCTCTCTGCTCCCGACTCCTCTCTCTCTCTCTCCTCTCTGCTTCCTACTCCTCCCTCTCTCCTCTCTGCTCCCTACTCCTCTCTCTCTCTCCTCTCTGCTTCCTACTCCTCCCTCTCTCCTCTCTGCTCCCTACTCCTCTCTCTCTCTCCTCTCTGCTCCCTACTCCTCCCTCTCTCTCCTCTCTGCTCCCTTCTCCTCCCTCTCTCTCCTCTCTGCTCCCTACTCCCTCTCTCCGCTCCCTACTCATCTCTCTCTCTCCTCTCTGCTCTCTACTCCTTCCTCTCTCTCCTCTCTGCTCCCTACTACTCCCTCTCTCTGCTTCCTACTCCTCCCTCTCTCTCCTCTCTGCTCCCTACTCCTCCCTCTCTCTGCTTCCTACTCCTCCCTCTCTCTCCTCTCTGCTCCCTACTCCTCCCACTCTCCTCTCTGCTCCCTACTCCTCTCTCTCTCTCCTCTCTGCTCCCTACTCCTCCCTCTCTCTCCTCTCTGCTCCCTTCTCCTCCCTCTCTCTCCTCTCTGCTCCCTACTCCCTCTCTCTGCTCCCTACTCATCTCTCTCTCTCCTCTCTGCTCTCTACTCCTCCCTCTCTCTCCTCTCTGCTCCCTACTACTCCCTCTCTCTGCTTCCTACTCCTCCCTCTCTCTCCTCTCTGCTCCCTACTCCTCCCTCTCTCTGCTTCCTACTCCTCCCTCTCTCTCATCTCTGCTTCCTACTCCTCCCTCTCTCTCCTCTCTGCTCCCTACTCCTCCCTCTCTCTCCTCTCTGCTCCCTACTCCTCCCTCTCTCTCCTCTCTGCTCCCTACTTCTCCCTCTCTCCTCTCTGCTCCCTACTCCTCCCTCTCTCTGCTCCCTACTCATCTCTCTCTCTCCTCTCTGCTCTCTACTCCTCCCTCTCTCTCCTCTCTGCTCCCTACTACTCCCTCTCTCTGCTTCCTACTCCTCCCTCTCTCTCCTCTCTGCTCCCTACTCCTCCCTCCCTCTGCTTCCTACTCCTCCCTCTCTCTCCTCTCTGCTCCCTACTCCTCCCTCTCTCTGCTTCCTACTCCTCCCTCTCTCTCCTCTCTGCTCACTACTCCTCCCTCTCTCCTCTCTGCTGCCTATGCAGTTTGTTGATTAGGACAATCCTATTTTGGCCCCCTGTGATGCAGCTGTGTTTATGTGAATCATGTGTTCATGTAGAACATCTCTAAAAGAGTCACAAATCCCAAGTGTCTATTTCCTACAGCATGTTTAACATTTACCCCTGTCAATCTTAGAACACCCCAATTGCTAGTCAATGTAAAAACTACGTTGAGGAAATACCTCCAGCAGCTTCCTGAGCTTCCCCAGTCCTTAATCACTCACTGCCTATCCTTCCATCTGGAAAGCAAAAGGAGAGAAGGAAGCAGGAGATCAGTTGTATCCTTGAGAGGCTCTCCTGGCTGATAAAAACGGTGTGAGCTCCTCCACTGTCTGGGCCAGGCCCTAATCTGCCAGCCTGTTGTGTTTTATCTACCTAGTGTAAACAGATCTGCCCACAGTGCTGGGACTCTGTTCAGAAGTGCTAAGTACTTTCGGACTGCAAACTCCAGACAATCCTATCTGTGTGTCCGGAGCTTTACAGTAAGGCCTCCGCCAGCCACTCAGACAATTAGCACTTCATTAGTCCTCCTTAGGAGATGCTAATGATAACCTAACTGACCATAGCAGCCCACCTACCCTACAGGCGCTAAGGCCTGAACAATGAGTTTGGTTAGATGGTGGGGGTACTGTCGGGATTTTACCCACTTCTCTCTGACCTGTCTTCCAGGGCAGCTCAGATTGGATTTGGGGAGGAGAAGGAGGGGAAAGGGGACGAAGGGAGATGTGGTAGGGTAACCCTGTCTTTCCTGTAGGTCTGCCTTCTCAAACCCTGTGTTTCATCTGTTTAGTTTAGTGTCTGTAGGTCTGTCCCCTCCCACCCTGTGTTTAATCTGTTTAGTTTAGTGTATGTAGGTCTGTCCCCTCCCACCCTGTGTTTAATCTGTTTAGTTTAGTGTCTGTAGGTCTGCCCCCTCCCACCCTGTGTTTAATCTGTTAGTTTAGTGTCTGTAGGTCTGCCCCCTCCCACCCTGTGTTTACTCTGTTTAGTTTAGTGTCTGTAGGTCTGCCCCCTCCCACCCTGTGTTTAATCTGTTTAGTTTAGTGTCTGTAGGTCTGCCCCCTCCCACCCTGTGTTTAATCTGTTTAGTTTAGTGTCTGTAGGTCTGCCCCCTCCCACCCTGTGTTTAATCTGTTTAGTTTAGTGTCTGTAGGTCTGCCCCCTCCCACCCTGTGTTGAATCTGTTTAGTTTAGTGTCTGTAGGTCTTCCCCCTCACACCCTGTGTTTCATCTGTTTAGTTTAGTGTCTGTAGGTCTGCCCCCTCCCACCCTGTGTTTCATCTGTTACGTTCCTCTCCTCTCCTCTCAGTACCGTTACGTTCCTCTCTAGTACCATTACATTCCTCTGCTCTCCTCTCAGTACCGTTACGTTCCTCTCCTTCTCTCCGTACCGTTACATTCCTCTCCTCTCCTCTCAGTACCATTATGTTCCTCTCCTCTCCTCTTCTCTCAGTACCATTACATTCCTATTCTCTCCTCTCAGTACTGTTACGTTCCTCTCCTCCCCTCTTCTCTCAGTACTGTTACGTTCCTCTCCTCTCCTCTCAGTACCGTTACATTCCTCTCCTCCCCTCTTCTCTCAGTACCATTATATTCCTCTCCTCTCCTCTCAGTACCGTTACGTTCCTCTCCTCCCCTCTTCTCTCAGTACCGTTACGTTCCTCTCCTCCCCTCTCCTCTCAGTACCGTTACGTTCCTCTCCTCCCCTCTTCTCTCAGTACCGTTACGTTCCTCTCCTCCCCTCTTCTCTCAGTACCGTTACGTTCCTCTCCTCCCCTCTTCTCTCAGTACCATTATATTCCTCTCCTCTCCTCTCAGTACCGTTACGTACCTCTCCTCCCCTCTTCTCTCAGTACCGTTACGTACCTCTCCTCTCCTCTCCTCTCCTCTCAGTACCGTTACGTTCCTTTCCTCCCCTCTTCTCTCAGTACCGTTACGTTCCTCTCCTTCTCTCTTTTCTCTGTTACGTTCCTCTCCTCCCCTCTTCTCTCAGTACCATTATGTTCCTCTCCTCCCCTCTTCTCTCAGTACCATTATATTCCTCTCCTCTCCTCTCAGTACCGTTACGTACCTCTCCTCCCCTCTTCTCTCAGTACCGTTACGTACCTCTCCTCTCCTCTCCTCTCAGTACCGTTACGTTCCTTTCCTCCCCTCTTCTCTCAGTACCGTTACGTTCCTCTCCTTCTCTCTTTTCTCTGTTACGTTCCTCTCCTTCCCTCTTCTCCCAGTACCTTCCTCCATTACACATGTTCACCAGCTGAAAGGAAGTGCTCTGCTCCTCAGAAACAGCTGATGTATCCATGCACGCACACACGCGCACACACACACGTAGTGAAATTATAATTTGATGTATAAATGTTCATATTTATAAACTGGGTGGTTTGAGCCCTAAATGCTTATTGGCTGAAAGCCATGGTATATCAGACTGTATACCAAGTTTAATTACAAAACATTTACTTTCACTGTTCTAATTATGTTGGTAACCAGTTTATAATAGCAATAAGGCACTTTAGGGGTTTGTGGTATACGGCCAATATACCATGGCTAAGGTATCCAGGAACTCCGCGTTGCATCGTGTGTAAGAACAACTCTTAGCCGTGGTATTTTGGCTATATACCACACCCCCTCGGGCCTTATTGCGTAAATATACCTCACCTGTGACCCGTGAAACGACTATGCAATTAATGGACAAAGTCTATTAAAGGTATATCTCTTAAAAGGTATATCTGACTCCATTTAACATTATAGTAAAACCATGTGCAATCAAGTATTATGCGTTAATTATGCGTTTAGCTGACTAAGATCAAAACAAGTATTATTAAATATATATATCTTTTTTTTTCATGAAGACTAAATTACAAGGCAATACTGACATTAACAAACCATAACTCTAGGCATATTGATCCTAAGTTTAACTTAGAAGACAAGCATGAACAAAGAGATGCCTACAAGGCCAGAGGCCTACAAAAAAATTATAATCATGAAACTGTTCTCCAATGGACAGGATACAGGATAAAAGACCGAACAAAGGGATTTCATTCCATTTATAACATCTAAAGGTGTAACTCTTTCAAACCAAAAACCAACCACCATTGACCAATTAAACAATACCAATTTTACACTAACCTGATCACACAGGCCCAATCTCCATAGGGTCTCAAAGCATCTAAAGGCTAGTGTGAATGAGACCAATGTAAATAATCAATAAAAACTCTTTGCATAAATAATTCAGAGTTCAACCTGTACAGATACAAGTTACCAAAGAGATCATACATCCATATAGATGACATCAGAGTCCTCCTTAGTTTCAGATAGATACAACACATGACTGCTGTAGGATTATTCTAGCAATCAGTCCTCTGGATACTGTAGAGAGAGAGATACATTTTGGCCCCTCAGAGGGGGAAGGGCGTACTGGCCCTTGGGCGTTGTCTTGGTCCATTTGCCATGCGGCCGGAGGTGACGGAGAGAACACAGATTAGAGTGGAGCCTAAACACCCCGCTGAACCTCACACAAGTGGCTTGAGATTCACCGCCAGACAAAACCTAAACCCTAAGAAGACACTTAAACCTTACACAAACACTCCAAGTCAAATTAGCTTAATCCAACTCAAGACCCCAGCAATTCAAGTGATTGTTTGTTTAACTAAACTAAACTACCTAGCTCAATCATTTTGTAAAATATATATTTTATGTTTTTTTTTTTACTGTCACACCCACTGGATGGGTGAAATGTGTTGTTTTACAGGGTCAGCCGAGTAGTACGGCACCCATGGAGCAAATTAGGGTTACATGCCTTGCTCAAGGGCACATCGACAGATTTTTCACATTGCCGGCTCAGGTATTCGAACCAGTGACTTGTCGGTTACTTGCCTAGTGCATACAGTAGTATATGAGGAGGACTAACTTGAACCTTCAACTACTGTATGTACAGTTGAAGTCGGAAGTTTACATACATTTAGGTTGGAGTCATTAAAACTCGGTTTTCAACCACTCCACAAATTTCTTATTAACAAACTATAGTTTTGGCAAGTCGGTTAGGACATCTACTTTGTGCATGACACAAGTAATTTTTCCAACAATTGTTTACAGACAGATTATGTCACTTATAATTCACTGTATCACAATTCCAGCGGGTCAGAAGTTTACATACACTAAGTTGACTGTGCCTTTAAACAGCTTGGAAAATTCCGGAAAATGATGTCATGGCTTTAGAAGCTTCTGATAGCTTCTGATAGGCAAATTGACATCATTTGAGTCAATTGGAGGTGTACCTGTGGATGTATTTCAAGGCCTACCTTCAAACTCAGTGCCTCTTTGCTTGACATCATGGGAAAATCAAAAGAAATCAGCCAGGACCTCAGAATATTATTTTTTTGGTCCTCTGTAGCTCAGCTGGTAGAGCACGGCACTTGTAACGCTAAGGTAGTGGGTTCGATCCCCGGGACCACCCATACACAAAAAAAAATGTATGCACGCATGACTGTAAGTCGCTTTGGATAAAAGCGTCTGCTAAATGGCATATTATTTATTATTTATTATTTATTTAGACCTCCACAGGTCTGGTTCATCCTTGGGAGCAATTTCCAAACGCCTGAAGGTACCACGTTCATCTGTACAAACAATAGTAAGCAAGTATAAACACCATGGGAACACGCAGCTCAGGAAGGAGACCCGTTCTGTCTCCTAGAGATTAATGTACTTTGGTGCGGAAAGTACAAATCAATCCCAGAACAACAGCAATGGACCTTGTGAAGATGCTGGAGGAAACAGGTACAAAAGTATCTATATCCACAAGAAAACGAGTCCTATATCGACATAACCTGAAAGGCCGCTCAGCAAGGAAGAAGCCACTGCTCAAAAACCGCCATAAAAAAGCCAGAATACGGTTTGCAACTGCACATGGGGACAAAGATCGTACTTTTTGGAGAAATGTCCTCTGGTCTGATGAAACAAAAATAGAACTGTTTGGCCATAATTACCATCGTTATGTTTGGAGGAAAAAGGGGGTGACTTGCAAGCCGAAGAACACCATCCCAACCGTGAAGCATGGGGGTGGCATGCTGTGGGGGTGCTTTGCTGCAGGAGGGACTGGTGCACTTCACAAAATAGATGGAATCATGAGGAAGGAAAATTATGTGGATGTATTGAAGCAACATCTCAAGACATCAGTCAGGAAGTGAAAGCTTGGTCGCAAATGGGTCTTCCAAATGGACAATGACCCCAAGCATACTTCCAAAGTTGTGGGAAAATGGCTTAAGGACAACAAAGTCAAGGTATTGGAGTGGCCATCACAAAGCCCTGACCTCAATCCTATAGAAAATGTGTGGGCAGAACTGAAAAAGCGTGTGCGAGCAAGGAGGCCTACAAACCTGATTCAGTTACACCAGCTCAGTCAGGAGGAATGGGCCAAAATTCAAGCTTGTGGAAGGCTACCCGAAACATTTCACCCAAGTTAAACAATTTAAAGGCAATGCTACCAAATACTAATCGAGTGTATGTAAACTTCTGACCCACTGGGAATGTGATGAAGGAAATAAAAGCTGAAATAAATCATTCTTTCTACTATTATTCTGACATTTCACATTCTTAAAATAAAGTTGTGATCCTAACTGACCTAAAACAGGGAATTTATACTAGGATTAAATATCAGGAATTGTGAAACTGAGTTTAAATATATTTGGCTAAGGTGTATGTAAACTTCAGACTTCAACTGTATGTTTTCTTTATTACATGAGACTTGCAAGGAGTTCTTCAACAAAAAACAGTCAATAACATATGCTTGCAAGTCTTTTGGTTGTTGGTATTGGTAGTAGTGAGTCTGTGGTGCTACCTGTCAATGATTTTAGAAGACGGGATAATGATGGTTCACTTTCCAGATCACAATCAGATCACAATGCGTATTTTAATCGTTTACAACTGTCTGAAAATGTGGGCACAATCAGAATGTGGACAAGATCAGGACAAAGGATGCATGTTAGAACCAGGTGTAAACGGGGCTACTGAATAGGCCTTTGTCTACATGGCTCAGCGTTTGACATTGACAGCTCTGAAAAGGGCTCATTATAACATCTCAAGGTAAAACCATGAGTCATTTAGAAAGGATTTAATTTACTATAGGGTGTTCTTTATTTCTCATTTACAACATACATATAGCGATCAATACAGAGTGAACACGTAGGCGAATGGCAGGAAATAAAGTATGAAATGAGTGAAAAGAGTAAGTAAAATCAAATCACAATTTACTTAAAGTGCATTTAACAAAAGCCTCACTTTATATTTCTTTAAATAAAACATACTGAAACTGAAAGAGAGAGAAAAAGAATGACAGAGAGACACTTCCCATTACGTCTGGGTCAGTCACAGGACGCTGCGTTCTTGGAAGGAAATTTTCTATGATTCTGTTGTGTTTTTCTTAGAAATTCTTGCCTCGTATCATTCAACAACAGACCTATGAGCTAGACATCTCTCTCTCTCTCTCTCTAAATTCAATTCAAAGGGCTTTATTGTCATGGGAAACATATGTTAACATTGCCAAAGCAAGTGAAGTAGATAATAAACTAAAGTGAAATAAACAATACAAATGAACATGAAACATTATACTCACAAAAGTTCCAAAATAATAAAGACATTTCAAATGTCATATGTCTATATACAGTGTTGTAACAATGTGCAAATAGTTAAAGTACAAAGGGAAAAATATGGGTTGTATTTACAATGGTGTTTGTTTTTCACTGGTTGCCCTTTTCTTGTGGCAACAGGTCACAAATCTTGCTGCTGTGATGGCACACTGTGGTATTTCACCCAATAGATATAGGAGTTTATCAAAATTAGGTTTGTTTTCGAATTTTTTGTGGATCTCTGTAATCTGAGGGAAATATGTGTCTCTAATATGGTCATACATTTGGCAGGAGGTTAGGAAGTGCAGCTCAGTTTCCACCTCATTTTGTGGGCAGTGTGCACATATCTCTCTCTCTCTCTCTCTCTCTCTCTCTCTCTCTCTCTCTCTCTCTCTCTCTCTCTCTCTCTCTCTCTCTCTCTCTCTCTCATTTAAGGGCTTTATTGACATGGGAATCATATGTTAACATTGCCAAAGCAAGTGAAGTAGTGAAATAAACAATAAATATGAACAATAAACATTACACTCAGAAGTTCTAAAAGAATAAGACATTTCAAATGTCATATTATGTATATATTAGTATTTAAATGTAAGTGTTTTTTGCCAATTTTTAACCACACACTTGTTGTTTGTGTACATGGATTTTGTAATGTCATATGTTTTTCCCTCAACACCACTTTCCATCAATTTGTATGCCAAACTGAGTCGAAAGCTTTTTGGAAATCAATGGGAGTTTATCAAAATTAGATTTATTTTGGAATTCTTTGTGGGTCTGTGTAATCTGAGGGAAATACAGTATGTATCTCTAATTTGGTTGGGTCTAATTGTGTTGTTGTCCTGGGGCTCTGTGGGGTCTGTTTGTGTTTGTGAACAGATCCCCAGGACCAGCTTGCTTAGGGGACTCTTCTCCAGGTTCATCTCTCTGTAGTTGATGGCTTTGTTATGGAAGGTTTGGGAATCGTTTCCTTTTAGGTGGTTGTAGAATTTAACGGCTCTTTTCAGGATTTGGATAATTAGCGGGTATCAGCCTAATTCTGCTCTGCATGCATTATTTGGTGTTTTACATCTCTCTCTCTCTCTCTCTCTCTCTCTCTCTCTCTCTCTCTCTCTCTCTCTCTCTCTCTCTCTCTCTCTCTCTCTCTCTCTCTCTCTCTCTCTCTCTCTCTCTCTCTCTCTCTCTCTCTCAGTGCATGCTGGGAGTTTTTTTGGGGGGGGGAGTTTGAGAGGTCGTGTGGAGGGCTCTGTCCTAACTTATTTTCTTGTTTCTTTCCTTGGTCTTTTCTTAAATTTTTTTATTTTCTATGGTGGAGGGTTAATGCACTGTTTGTTTTAGTGGTACCCACTGTTTTTTTCTCCTCCAAAGTTAGGGAGGAAGAGGAAGGAGTTTTTGTATCTTGGGGTTTGAACGATGTGGTGTGCGCGATAGCTTCACAGCCTAGCGCGGAGGAGACGCTGTCGTTACGGCATGGATTCAGGTGTGTTCCTGAGAATGGAATTAAGGTGGAGGAGGTTCTGCTCACGATCAAATTTATATGTTCCGCATCAAGAATGAACAAAGCTGTGGTTGTGTTCATGAAAATAGCAAATTTGGTGGGTAGGCTCATTGCTAGTGGAATATTTGTACGGGGTGTGTTGGTGCCGATTTCTCCTCGTTCGACCCCTTCGACTAGGGTGGTAGTTACACATTTGCCTCTGTTTATCATGGATGATCAAATCAGGAAAGAGTTGAGTCGTTTTGGTAAGTTTGCTATCTGTTTTCGTGTACTGTCAGCAGGTTTTCAGGCAGATGCCGTTAAGCATGTTGTTTCGTTCCGGAGGCAAGTGTTCATGTTTCTGAATAACAATGAGCAACAGTTACATGTGCATTGTAGAGTAAGGCATGGGGAGGAGCTCTACGCAGGGTTTGTCAGCACAGATAGTCTACGGTGCTTTGAGTGTGGGGATTTGGGGCATAAGAGCTTAGCGTGCCCACATAAAGGCCTTAGACAAGGTGAGGGTACAAGCACCAGTGGGGGAAATCGAGTTCAGCGTGCAGGAGGCCATGAGACGCAGGCAGCAGAGGCTGGGCCTAGTCATGCTATAGATGGTGGTGTAGATGAGGCTGGGTCTAGTCATGTTATAGATGGTGGTGTAGATGAGACTGGGTCTAGTCATGCTATAGATGGTGGTGTAGATGAGGCTGGGTCTAGTCATGCTATGGATGGTGGTGTAGATGAGGCTGGGTATAGTCATGCTATAGATGGTGGTGTAGATGAGACTGGGTCTAGTCATGTTATGGATGGTGGTGTAGATGAGGCTGGGCTTAGTCAGGTTATGCTAGTGGATGAGGAGAGTACAGTGGGGAAGGGTAAGTGGGGAAGGGTAAGTGACTAGGGGGGGGGGGGGTGGAGAAGGGTGTCAGGCAGAAGAGGAAAAAGGGGGAGAAGAAAGGAGGTGGGGGGGAGAGGCTGGTGTTGAAAGGCACCAAGGAACCTTTGCCTGGGGGGGAGGCCCCGACCAGAGAGAAAGGGCAGGTGGTCAGGATGGGAGATGGAGATGAGGAGGAGGAAGGTGAGTCTGAGGAAGAGGATGATGAGGCTTTCTTTTCAGACTCCTCCTCAATGGGTCCAGAGCTGACAGCCAGTCAGGCAGAGGGGTCAATGTTCACGGTGAGGGAACTGTCAAGGTAAAGGGAAAAAGGTTAATCTTTAAGCTTTTTTTTGCGATCCAGGAAAGTTTGTAAGGTCAGTACAAAACGCTATGAAAAATGAGGGGCATGGTGTCCTCTCACCCAGGAAATGTTTTAAGTTGAGGAAGTGGGTCACAACCGTGCGTAAGGGTGTACCTTCAGATGCAGTTTGGATTAATAGTTTTTTTCTGCACTGGGGCTTTTTGAGCTCTGCTATTGGTCTCTTTCTTTGTTGGCTTTTCTCCCACTTATTATGGAGACTCTTTGGGTAGGCTCGCTTAATATAAATGGCACTAGAGATGCAGGAAAGGGGAGTTTGTTTGGTGAATATGTAAAACAAACAAAAAAGTACATGTGTTGTTTTTGCAGGAGACACATAGTGATGTGGTGAATGAAGTCGATTGGGGGCTCTGGTGGAAAGTGGCAGGTGTGCTGAGCCATGGAACAAATGTTAGTGCAGGGGTGGCAGTCTTTTTTGCACATGGTCTGGACATAAAAATGTAGTAAAAGCAGGAACTCTTAAAGGTAGCACCTGAGGAGACGTTGGTGGTCGGCGGGGACTGGAACTGTACGATCGATTTTATGAAAGACAGAAATGGGGAGGAGTCTCATTCAGGCTCAGTGGGGGTGTTAAGGGACATAATTTATCAGTTTGACCTAGTGGATGTTTGGAGAACTAGACATCCCAACACAAGACAATATACATGGGTGAAGGTCTTTGGGGCTAGGGTGAGTGCAGCCTAACTCGATCGCTTTTACATGTCCAGGAATCAGAGCAATAGGCTGTTGGGCGCAACCATTCTCCCGGTGGGTTTTTCGGAACACCACATAACCATGGCTTGGCTGTCTATTTCACCATGGCCTCGGCAGGCATCCTATTGGAAGTTTAAGCTCTTACAAGATGCCACTTTTTGCTCAGATTTCCAGACTTTTTGGGAAAGGTGGGGGCAGCGAAGAGAGGAGTATGAGTCTCTGATTCAATGGTGGGATGTGGGAAAAGTCAAAATTCGGCTTTTCTGTCAACAGTAGACAGCTCTCTCATACTCAGAGGCTAGGATAGTATTGGGGGAACTTGAGCATAGTATCAGTAAATTGGAGGTAGAGCTGGTGGGGCAAGGCAATGTAGGCCCCCTTGGTTTGTGCTGTGGTGGAGACCTCTGTGGGCTATACTCGGCCTTGTCTCAGGATTGTAAGTTGGTGGTTGGGGATATCCCTCTAGTGGTGCGGGGGCTGTGCTTTGGCGGAGTGGGTGGGGTTATATCCTTCCTGTTTGGCCCTGTCCGGGGGTTTCTTCGGATGGGGCCACAGTGTCTCCGGACCGCTCCTGTCTCAGCCTCCAGTATTTATGCTGCAGTAGTTTATGTGTCGGGGGGCTGGGGTTAGTTGGTTATACCTGGAGTACTTCTCCTGTCTTATCCAGTGTCCTGTGTGAATTTAAGTATGCTCTCTCTAATTCTCTCGTTCTCTCTTTCTCTCTGAGAACCTGAGCCCTAGGACCATACGTCAGGACTACCGGGCATGATGACACCTTGCTGTCCCCAGTCCGCCTGGCCTTGCTGCTATTCCAGTTTCAACTGTTCTGCCTGCGGCTACGAAACCCCTACCTGTCCCAGACCTGCTGTTTTCAACTCTTAATGATCGGCTATGAAAAGCCAACTGAGAGACCTGAGCCCTAGGACCATACGTCGGGACTACCGGCCGTGGTGACTCCTTGCTGTCCCCAGTCCGCCTGGCCTTGCTGCTATTCCAGTTTCAACTGTTCTGCCTGCGGTTATGGAACCCCTACCTGTCCCAGACCTGCTGTTTTCAACTCTTAATGATCGGCTATGAAAAGCCAACTGAGATATATTCCTGATTATTATTTGACCATGCTTGTCACTTATGAACATTTTTGAACATCTTGGCATGGTTCTGTTATAATCTCCACCCGGCACAGCCAGAAGAGGACTGGCCACCCCTCATAGCCTGGTTCCTCTCTAGGTTTCTTCCTAGGTTTTCGCCTTTCTAGGGAGTTTTTCCTAGCCACCGTGCTTCTACACCTGCATTACTAGCTGTTTGGGGTTTTAGGCTGGGTTTCTGTACAGCACTTCGAGATATTAGCTGATGTAAGAAGGGCTATATAAAATAAAATTGATTGATTGATAGGCCAGGCTAATTTAGCTGAATTACATAGGGACCTGGGCAGTTTTTTCCAGGTTAAAGCAAAGGGAGCACTTGTAATAACTAAGTTCTCCATGCTGAAGGAGATGGATGCTCCCAGCTCCTTCTTCTTTGGTTTGGAAAGACAGAGCGGTGAAGCCAAGGCTATGCATTGTCTACAGCTGTCGGATGGGTGGCTGACCTCTATGGTGGGGGAGATGCGGGAGCGGACTGTGAAGTTTTATACTGAGTTGTATAGGGCAGAACTGTGTGATCCTATGTGTGCTCAGGTTTTGTTTTCAGAACTCCCTAAGCTCTCTCTGGCACAGAGGGATGAAATTGACATTCCCCTGTTGTCCCATGAACTGTGTCACGAACCGGCTCAAGTTCGTAACAAAAGGGAGACACGTGGAGACAAGGAATACTCAAAGTATATATTTATTAACTAAAGTAAACTAAATCAAATAACAATGGTGTGTGTAATCAGTAATCAGTAGTGTAAGTGAGTGTTTGCATGCATAAATGTAATATGGAAAGGTGTTGAAAGGTGCCAAAGCAACAACCAAAAAGCCACAGAAATACCACAACCAAAGTCAAAGTATCTATCTGGAGAGAGTCACGTCAATGAATGTGGAAGAGGTCCATTTATGCTGGGACACACGTGGCCCAGGTGTTTCCCATGTAGCTGACGACCCTCCCAACTCCGCCCACCGGCATCCTAATAAGGAAACAAGAACAAAGAGAGAATACGGCAGACAGAGTGGGAGGGTCGTCACAACTGGCAGAGGCCGTAACCCAGATGTCCCCCGGCCGTGCACCGGGGGTTGATGGACTCCCAGTGGAGTTTTATAAAAAATTCTGGGGAATAATTGGACTGGACTTCTTTTGTGTGTTGCGTGAGTGCGTTGGGGTAGGAGAGTTGCCGCTGAGCTGCCGTCGGGCGGCTCTGACGCTCCTTCCCAAAAAAAGGGGACTTGTGGTCTTTTGGGGTTTTTGGCCTGTTTGAAGATGTTGTGTGCTGGAGCATCATGTATGGTTAAGGTGGGAGGGGGGCTCAGTAGGCCAGTCTGGGTGAGGCGGGGCATTAGACAAGGATGCCCTCTATCGGGGCAGTTATATACACTAGACATTGAGCCTTTTTGGGGGGGTATGCAGGCTGCAGGGAGTGTGCTGGACAGGCATGGGTGTGTTGACAGGCATAGCAGTGTCGGCGTATGCAGATGACGTTTCTGTGATGTGCAGGATATGCAGGCACTAGAGACTATTCTGAAGGTGTACGAGGGAGTTTTGTCAGCTAAGGTGAACTGGGGCAAGAGCAAAGCTGTGTTATGTGGGGCATGGGGGGATAGGGCCTCTCCTCTGCTTCCAGGGGGTTTGCAGTGGGGTTGTGAAGGGCTTACAATTTTGGGGGTGTACTTGGGCTCTGAGAGGTGGGTAAGGAAGAACTGGGAGGGGATGTCACAGGCAGTGGTGGCAAGACTGGCCAGGTGGAGGTGGCTCCTGTCCCAAGTGTCATATAGAGGGAGGATGCTGATAATCAACAACCTGGTGGCATCTTCCCTGTGGCATAAACTGGCTGTCCTCAACCCCCCCGCCGGTCTGCTCGCAGACCTGCAACGCAAGCTGGTGGGTTTTTTCTGGTCGGGCCATCACTGGCTGAGGGTGGCAGTATTGTATATGTCCGTAAATGAAGGAGGACAGGGCCTGGTGGAACTGGAGACCAGGGTGGCTGCATTCCGATTAAAGGCGACACAGAGACTGCTGTACCATACTGATGTCGGATGGAGGGAGCCAGCATGCGCGCTGCTGAATAGAGCTGGTGGATTAGGGTTGGACCGGCAGCTATTCCTCATGAGGCTGGAGGGGCTGAGTACAGCAGGTCTCTCTGATTTTTACTCTGCGGTGCTGATGGCCTGGTAGCTACTAAGGCCCACACAAGAAGGGGGTGTGGAGCCTGGGCTACGGGTGTGGGAGGAGCCTATCTTCCACAACCCAGCCATCCTTTTGAGATCGGTTCAGTCGGCCACCCTGAAGAGGCGACTGATGGCAGCGGGATTACTAAGGCTGGGTGACCTGCGATTGCTGGGAGAGGAGGGGTGGAAAACCCCAGAAGTCCTAGCACAACAAACAGAACTAACATCTCTTAGGCTACTGGAGAGATTCCCGGGGGAAGTCCAGGAGGCACTGTCTGAGCCGGCAAAGGGGGTGTTTGAGCGGCCAAAGGGGGAGGGGCCACCGATGTCACTGCATGTGACGGCAGAGACTGGGGACTGGCAAGGGGGTCTGGAGGACTTCTTCGATTTTAATACTCCGAGCCTGGGGGAGTTTGAAGGGGTGGGAGGTAAAGCCCTATACAACCTCTGTATTAACCTCTTCATTCCGAGGTTCCCCATATCCGGGGTACTCCTTCCGCAATCTCAAACAATGATGTAGTATGGTTTTAAAACATGTGTGAATACCTGAATGTTATACACTACTGGAACGAGAAGCGTCTCAACTGTGAATCTAGCTAAACTGTTGTTGCACAAATGTAATAATATTCAGACTCTAAGCAAATATATAACCATATAGCAAAACCAGTACTGTATTTTGAAACCGTGCATGCCTGAATATATTGTTTTTCTCAACCTATCTACACAAACGATACACCATTCGAAAGCTGCTACCTCACAGATTCCAACAGTGATAGCTGTGACCAACACTCACTAAACTATTAATCAAAGAACATCAATAACAAACTTCCATTTTTTTATCACAACAACAAACTGCGTCTTACCTTTGTTGTTTTTGTTACCAAAAGTAGTGTCTGATCGAATAAAACCACTTGAAAAGATACTCTAGTGTCTCTCTCTCATTCTGAGTCGATTTCAATGAGTTTACATCGTTTTACATGGCCAAGAATGTGTTTGAAGATAAGTCAGTAGTTTGTTTCAATCACAACAGGCACTGTTTTGTCGCCATCTTCTGGATATATAATGCAATCCCAGTGGCTTGCAATTGTGCTAATCTAATTCTACTGATCCAGAACTTTCGATAGAGGGGTCACATGTCAAAATCGACCAACCGGTTGTTGAAATATCCATGTGCGCACCTCATTGTATCCCTTTAGTTGATGTTCATTGTTCATGGTTATGCAGAGCGCACAACAGCGCTTGAATTTCGGAGGGAAAACACAAAGTTTATAAAAATATGGCAAGCTCTAGTAAGAAATATACAGTTACAGAGGCGTTAGCAATGGTAACAGATGAAAGTTAGACTCCATGTTGGACTCTGAATCGGACGATGAGGACCTGCTTAGACGGGACGAACCAGACCCCAACTATGAGAACGAAGGTTATGTGTCCAGGGCCCTACTCAAGCATCAGAAGAGTATGTAATCCCATTGTTATTTATTACTTCTAATATTACTATTACTAATTTATTGTATGAGTACAAAACATCCATTCTAAAATATCTATTTGAGTAACTGAAGCTCAACGTAAGTTAGCGCTAGCTTAGCTAGCTAGCTAGGTTAGCTTAGCTCGCTAGCTAGCTAGCCTAGCTAGTCCTGCAAAGATCACAATCGAGTCTGTGTTTATTGTATGATAACACTTTTATTGGCTAAATAGAGGCCCACACGCAAGTTTACTTACAATAGTGTATTATTTATTGTCACCGAATTATCACTTTAGTCAACACGTATAGAGGTCTGGGAGAACATTGGAAACAACATCAAAACAGTTGTATTTTGATGGAATGTACACATATAATGATTTGTTAGTGAAATTAAATGACTTTTGCTGTCTGGTACCTGATAAAAGTCAAATGGCACTGATGGTGCCCAGATCTACCCAAATGTCTCCATTTGGTAATCCGCCTAAACATACTTCAACTAAAACCCCTACAACTTTGGTTTACTTTACTTTATTGGCATCAAACTTCACATAAGTACTCATCAGATATTGGGCTATGGTCCCATAGTGTTTAGGGGCTGCAGCTGCATAGGTCCAATAAAGCATTCCCTATAAAACCTGAAGTTACTTTCAGGCGGAATCAAAACCTCCCAATTGATGCTGTGTTCTAGCTTCATGTACTCTGACACAGTAATACCCACATTAATTATTTCACTTCAAGATACATCTCACGTATTACCTTTCTTTTGCTACCATGATTATGTTCATAGCCCTTGTCGTTTTGGAGATATACTCTAGTCAATTTGGTCATGCACTTTAGCCAGGTGCCTAGTGATGAAGAGGTTAAGGTAAGGAACATTAGGAGCCTAACAGGAGTGAAGGCACATCAGTGGCAGGGAGTATGTGGGGCGGGGAGTATGGTGGGTTTTAGATGGAGGGGGCTCTACAAACTCCCAGTACCAAAGAGGTCAGGGGACCTTCTACATGGAGCCCTGGCCACTAACAGCTGGTTGGCACGGGTTGAACCGGGAGTCGGACAAGTGTGTCCTTTCTGTGTCATGCGTGAAACTGTGATTCATGTGTTTTCTGTGTGCACCAGGTTAATGCCTTTAATGTCTCTGTTGGAATGTCTGTGTGAGAGGTTGGTGGTGGAGTTTATTGTTGGGATGTTTATAATGGGGTACAGGTATTCAAATTAGGAAAAGGCCAAATGTGTGTTGTTTAATTTTCTGTTTGCTCAGGAAAAGTTGCCTATTTGGCTAACAAGGAGGAACAGGGTCAAAGGTGGGGGGATAACAGACCCTTTACTATTATTTAATGGGATGGTCTCTGCGTGCCTTAGGGCGGAATTTGAGTTCTATAAAATGATTAAAAGTGTGGAGATGTTTCAAGAGATATGGTGTGTTGTCTGTATAACTGGGGAAGATGGTCTGCATATACGGTTGTAGAAGTGGTGAGGTTTGGTGTTGTTTATGTATTGTGGGGTAGAGGGAAAGGTGAGTATGCAGTACAGGGGATATTGGTAAAAAAAAGTTTTAATGAAATTAGAATGTACCATTAAAGAAAGACAAAAAGTCAAAAATCACACACACACATACAGACAGGATGGCATCATCACCCTTAGTGGTTGTGAGATAGATTTGACTGAGGACCCGAACAGAAAATCCAAGAGAACCAGCACTCCAGGGGACCATCTCAGCCTAAACATCTAGACATACTCCCACTCACAGGAACACCAGATAAACAATTTTCCCTCAAATGTCAATATTAGACAACTGTTCACTCCCATATAGGGTTCTAAACACATAGACTGAGATGATACATTCAGCTAGCTATTGTAAACAACATGCAGTTGGTCAGTATTGGATTAGCCTGCTCCCCAGCAGTGAGTGCTAGGCTAACTGGGAGATCAGATGGAAACAGGGGGCCTTCCCTGGGGGGCGGGGCTAAGCTCCTGGTCCACGCCTAGATGTCTCACTCAGTTGTGTGTGTCACTGACGGAACAGCCATCACTAATTACACAGGAATGTTTGGACCCACTTCCCCTAATCCCCTCATGCCAATCCAAAGTAAACTGCCAACTCTGAGAGAGAAAAAACACCACCGCTCATTCAATATCCAGGGGTTTTACTCCGTGCCCTTCATTTGACAGTTATAAAATTTCAGAAGCATGGTGTCAGTGTGTAGTGACTGTTCAGACACGCTCTGAGAAGAACAGTCTTTGTGACACTTAGAATTACACCCCTCTGTTCTTTGAAGACCGCAACCTTTGAGTTGGGGTTGGGAAAGGTGAGAGAAGCCTAAAGGAAACTTCACGCTAACAGACCTCTGATAAATATGTAGTGGGTTACATGAGCTGTCTTTATTTACTGGGCATAGAATAGAAACTGTGAGCTCTAAAGTGGGCTAAAGAAAGGAACTTAGAGAGATAAAGAGAGGTCAATGTCTGTTCTGTTGTCTGCTTGTCAAGCCACAGTTGAGGTAGATGGAACCTGATTTGCCCATCTTAATAGCATATGACATCTCAGATATGGAAGACACATTGGATTTATAGCCTCAATTAGGCTAGCTGGTTGACTGAACTTTGCTAGAACTCTCTTAGGTTCCCCATAGACTCTGGTCATGTGGCCGGTACTCCAATAAAAATGTAGCCAGACCCCTGCAGAATAAAGTTGATCATAATGCATTACACACATCACTGATATCCCTCCCCTAAATAAACATAAATAGGAAATGTCTGCAATATTTATTGGGTTGTGTTCATACCAAGAGGGATGGGGAGCAGTAAGGGATCTCTGTGATAATTTCCTTTGCCTAAGGTTTAATGGAAGTTTCATGTTTACAGGGACATCGATCAAACCCAGGGTGGGGGGTGAGCTGTGCTGAGAGAGGATAAGGTGAAACAGGGACATCGATCAAACCCAGGGTGGGGGGTGAGCTGTGCTGAGAGAGGATAAGGTGAAACAGGGACATCGAACAAACCCCGGGTGGGGGGTGAGTTGTTCTGAGAGAAGATAAGGTGAAACAAGGACATCGATCAAACCCAGGGTGGGGGGTGAGCTGTGCTGAGAGAGGATAAGGTGAAGCAGGTGGCATCATTGCTACAATGGCTGTACTGGTCATTGGTATTTCTGACCCCATACAAGATTTACCACCATGCTGAAAACTCGTGTTAATAATTTATATATAATTTAAAAAACATTTTATAGAAAAAATCTAATTTTAGTCCGTGTCTATACCCGGTCATGACATTAGGGGCTCATATAATCAAGAATAACAGAAGTATCTCTCGTCATGGAAACAAATTACCTGACACTAGTTAAATGACTACCGACCCGTGGCACTGACGTCTGTAGCCATGAAGTGCTTTGAAAGACTGGTCATGGCTCACATCAACAGCATAATCCCAGAAACCCTAGACCCACTCCAATTTGCATACCGCCCCAACAGATCCACAGATGATGCAATCTCTATCGCACTCCACACTGCCCTTTCCCACCTGGACAAGAGGAACACCTACGTGAGAATGCTATTCATTGACTACAGCTCAGCATTCAACACCATAGTGCCCTCAAAGCTCATCACTAAGCTAAGGATCCTGGGACTAAACACCTCCCTCTGCAACTGGATCCTGGACTTCCTGACGGGCCGCCCCCAGGTGGTAAGGGTAGGTAACAACACATCTGCCACACTGATCCTCAACACGGGGGCCCCTCAGGGGTGCGTGCTCAGTCCCCTCCTGTACTCTCTGTTCACCCATGACTGCATGGCCAGGCACGACTCCAACACCATCATTAAGTTTGCCGACGACACAACAGTGGTAGGCCTGATCACCGACAACGATGAGACAGCCTATAGGGAGGAGGTCAGAGATCTGGCCGTGTGGTGCCAGGACAACAACCTCTCCCTCAACGTGACCAAGACAAAGGAGATGATTGTGGACTACAGGAAAAAAAAGAGGACTGAGCACGCCCCCATTCTCATCGACGGGGCTGTAGTGGAACAGGTTGAGAGCTTCAAGTTCCTTGGTGTCCACATCACCAACGAACTATCATGGTCCAAACACACCAAGACAGTCGTGAAGAGGGCACGACAAAGCCTATTCCCTCTCAGGAGACTAAAAAGATTTGGCATGGGTCCTCAGATCCTCAAAAAATTCTACAGCTGCACCATCGAGAGCATCCTGACTGGTTGCATCACCGCCTGGTATGGCAACTGCTTGGCCTCTGACCGCAAGGCACTACAGAGGGTAGTGCGTACGGCCCAGTACATCACTGGGGCAAAGCTCCCTGCCATCCAGGACCTCTATACCAGGCGGTGTCAGAGGAAGGCCCTCAAAATTGTCAAAGACTCCAGTCACCCTAGTCATAGACTGTTCTCTCTGCTACCGCACGGCAAGCGGTACCGGAGTGCCAAGTCTAGGTCCAAAAGACTTCTCAACAGCTTCTACCCCCAAGCCATAAGACTCCTGAACAGCTAATCATGGCTACCCGGACTATTTGCACTGCCCCCCCACCCCATCCTTTTTACGCTGCTGCTACTCTGTTAAGTATTTATGCATAGTCACTTTAACTCTACCCACATGTACATATTACCTCAACTAGCCGGTGCCCCCGCACATTGACTATGCAACGGTACCCCCCTGTATATATAGCCTCCCTACTGTCACTTTATTCTATTGTATATATAGCCTCCCTACTGTCACTTTATTTTTTACTTCTGCTCTTTTTTTTCTCAACACTTTTTTGTTGTTGTTTTATTCTTACTTTTTTGTTTAAAATAAATGCACTGTTGGTTAAGGGCTGTAAGTAAGCATTTCACTGTAATGTCTGCACCTGTTGTATTCGGCGCATGTGACCAATAAAATTTGATTTGATTTGATTTGATGATTCTATTCAAGTACTACAACTGGGTAATTCCAGCATATAAATATTTTTCCAGAGAGCAGATATTTGTACAGCTTAAAAATGCTTAAGCATTAATGGAAAATGCAATGTTTTTGCAACAGTCAAGAAAAGGTGATCCAGGGGTGAGATGTCCACAGAATCATCTTACAAAATGGGGGTAATTATTGTGATCTTCCCTCTCTGACAGACAGCACAGAGCTGTGTGAGAACAAGAAGACAGTGCCTGGAATGGAACCTGAAAAGCGTGCAACAGCTCTACTGTTTTGACACCTGATTGCCAGGGCGGAGTCTCCGTGGAGATGGTATCCCGGAGCAATGGAGTCAGTCTCTATCAAGCACCAGCCCTTGTTTCCATGGAATGGTGTGTTCCTGCTTCGGGCTGATCTGTAGTCGATCCTCTTGATGCGTAACCATAAGAATGCTGATCCAGAACTGGGCACATCCAAACAAACAGGTCTCACTGTAGTAGAGGAGACTATATATACCACTATAGACTATATATATACCACTACAGACTATATATGTATACCCCTATAGACTAAATATATACCACTATAGACTATATATACCACTATAGGCTATATATACCACTACAGGATATATATATACCACTATAGGCTAAATATACCACTATATAATATATATATACCACTATAGACTATGTATATATACTACCATAGGCTATATATACCACTGTAGACTATATATACCACTATATATATACTCCACTCTAGACTATAAATATATATATATATATATATATATATATATATATATATATATACTACAAGAGGCCATATACACATCTATAGGCCATATACACATCTATAGACTATATATACCACTCTAGACTATATATATATATACTACTATAGGCTATACAGTTGAAGTAGGAAGTTTACATACACCTTAGCCAAATACATTTAAACTCAGTTTCTCACAATTCCTCACATTTAATCCTAGTACATATTCCCTGTCTTAGGTCAGTTAGGATCACCACTTTATTTTAAGAATGTGAAATGTCAGAATAATATTTAGAGATAATTATTTATTTCAGCTTTTATATCTTTCATCACATTGCCAGTGGGTCAGAAGTTTACATACACTCAATTAGTATTTGGTAGCATTGCCTTTAAATTGTTTAACTTCGGTCAAACATTTCGGGCAGCCTTCCACAAGCCTCCCACAATAAGTTAGGTGAATTCTGGCCCATTCCTCCTGACAGAGCTGGTGTAACTGAGTCAGGTTTGTAGGCCTCCTTGCTCGCACATGCTTTTTCAGTTCTGCCCACACATTTTCTATAGGATTGAGGTCAGGGCTTCGTGATGGCCACTCCAATACCTTGACTTTGTTGTCCTTAAGCCATTTTGCCACAACTTTGGAAGAATGCTTGGGGTCATTGTCCATTTGAAAGACCCATTTGCGACCAAGCTTTAACTTCCTGACTGATGTTTTGAGATGTTGCTTCAATATATCCACATAATTTTCCTTCCACATGATGCCATCTATTTTGTGAAGTGCACCAGTCCCTCCTGCAGCAAAGCACCCCCACAGCATGATGCTGCCACCCCCGTGCTTCACGGTTGGGATGGTGTTCTTCGGCTTGCAAGCAACCTTCTTTTTCCTACAAACATAACGATGGTCATTATGGCCAAACAGTTCTATTTTTGTTTCATAAGACCAGAGGACATTTCTACAAAAAGTACAATCTTTGTCCCCATGTGCAGTTGCAAACCGTAGTCTGGCTTTTTTATGGCGGTTTTGGAGCAGTGGCTTCTTCCTTGCTTAGTGGCGTTTCAGGTTATGTCGATATAGGACTTGGTTTACTGTGGATATAGAGACTTTTGTACCTGTTTCCTCCAGCATCTTCACAAGGTCCTTTGCTGTTGTTCTGGGATTGATTTTCACTTTTCGCACCAAAGTACGTTCATCTCTAGGAGACAGAACGCGTCTCCTTCCTGAGCGATATGACAGCTGCAAGGTCCCATGGTGTTTATACTTGCGTACTATTGTTCGTACAGATGAATGTGGTACCTTCAGGCATTTGGAAATTACTCCCAAGGATGAACCAGACTTGTGGAGGTCTACAGTTTTTTTCTGAGGTCTTGGCTGATTTCTTTTGATTTTCCCATGATGTCAAGCAAAGAGACACTGAGTTTGAAGGTAGGCCTTGAAATACATCCACAGGTACACCACCAATTGACTCAAATGATGTCAATGAGCCTATCAAAAAGAAAGGAGGACCAAGGCACTCTTCATATAATAATAAAACAAGGTTTAAAAAAAAATCTGACACGTTTCGGCTGCATGGCCTTCGTCAGGGAGTGACGAGCCTGTCAGAAGCCTATCAGAAGCTTCTAAAGCCATGACATCATTTTCTGGAATTTTCCAAGCTGTTTAAAGGCACAGTCAAGTTAGTGTATGTAAACTTCTGACCCACTGGAATTGTGATAAAGTGAATTATAAGTGAAATAATCTGTCTGTAAACAATTGTTCGAAATATTACTTGTGTCATGCACAAAATAGATGTCCTAACCGACTTGCCAAAACTATAGTTCTGATATCCAGAAGCTCTTTTTGGTCATAAGGGACGGTGGCAGAAACATTATGTACAGAATAAATTACAAATAACGCGAAAAAACACACATAATAGTACAATTGGTTAGAGGGCTGTAAAACGGCAGCCATCTTCTCCGGCGCCACTTCTCACTCTCTCACTTCTTCATCTATATTCTTCGTAGCTGCCCATTTACCAGCACAAACCGATGATGGCACTAAGACCGCACTCAATGAACTGTATATGGCCATAATCAAACAGGAAAACGCTCATCCAGAGGTGGCGCTCCTAGTGGCCGGGGACTTTAATGCAGGGAAACTTAAATCCGTTTAACCTAATTTCTACCAGCATGTTAAATGTGCAACCAAGGAAAAAAAACTCTAGACCACCTTTACTCCACACACAGAGACGCGTACAAAGCTCTCCCTCGCCCTCCATTTGTCAAATCTGACCATAACTCTATCCTCCTGATTCCTGCTTATAAGCTAAAACTAAAGCAGGAAGCACCAGTGACTCGGTTAATAAAAAAGTGGTCAGATGTTGCAGATGCTAAGCTACAGGACTGTTTTGCTAGCACAGACTGGAATATGTTCCGGGATTTTTCAGATAGCATTGAGGAGTACACCACATCAGTCACTGGCCTCATCAATAAGTGCATCGATGATGTCATCCCCACAGTGATCGTATGTACATACCCCAACCAGAAGCCATGGATTACAGGCAACATCCGCACTGAGCTAAAGGGTAGAGCTGCCGCTTTCAAGGAGCGGAACTCTAACCCGGACGCTTATAAGAAATCCCGCTATGCCCTCCGACGAACAATCAAACAGGCAAAGAGTCAATACCGGACTAAGATTGAATCGTACTACACCGGCTCTGACACTCGTCGGATGTGGCAGGGCTTGAAAACTATTACAGACTACAAAAGGAAGCACAGCCGCGAGCTGCCCAGTGACAGAAGCCTACCAGACGAGCTAAATCACTTTTATGCTCACTTTGAGGCAAGCAACACTGAAGCATGCATGAGAGCACCAGCTGTTCTGGATGACTATGTGATCACACTCTCCGTAGCTGATGTGAGTAAGACTTTTAAGCAGGTCAACATTCACAAGGCCGCAGGGCCAGACGGATTACCAGGACGTGTACTCCGAGCATGTGCTGAACAACTGGCAAGTGTCTTCACTGACATTTTCAACATGTCCCTGACTGAGTCTGTAATACCAACATGTTTCAAGCAGACCACCATAGTCCCTGTGCCCAAGGACACTAAGATAACCTGCCTAAATGACTACCGACCCGTAGCACTCACGTCTGTAGCCATGAAGTGCTTTGAAAGGCTGGTCATGGCTCACATCAACACCATTATCCCAGAAACCCTAGACCCACTCCAATTTGCATACCGCCCCAACATATCCAGAAAGGGAGGAGAGGAGGGTTGAGGAGGCAGAATCAGGAGATCGGAGGGACAAGGATTTAGCAGAGGGAAGAGATGATAGGATGGAAGAGGAGAGAGTAGCGGGAGAGAGAGAGCGAAGGTTGCGACGGCACATTACCATCTGAGTAGGGGCAGAGTGAGTGGTGTTGGAGGAGAGCGAAAGAGAAAAGAATACAAAGTAGGGGTCGGAGACTTGGAGGGGAGTTGCAGTGAGATTAGTAGAAGAACAACATCTAGTAAAGATGAGGTCAAGCGTATTGCCTGCCTTGTGAGTAGGGGGGGACGGTGAGAGGGTGAGGTCAAAAGAGGAAAGGAGTGGAAAGAAGGAGGCAGAGAGAAATGAGTCAAAGGCTGACGTAGGGAAGTTAAAGTCACCCAGAACTGTGAGGGGTGAGCCATCCTCAGGAAAGGAACTTATCAAGGCGTCAAGCTTATTGATGAACTCTCCAAGGGAACCTGGAGGGCGATAAATGACAAGGTTGGTAAGCTTGAATGGGCTAGTGACTGTGACAGCATGGAATTCAAATAAGGAGATAGACAGATGGGTCAGGGGAAAAAGAGAGAATGTCTACTTGGGAGAGATGAGGATTCTGTGCCACCGCCGCGCTTACCAGATGCTCTCGGGGTATGCGAAAACACATGGTCAGACGAGGAAAGAGCAGTAGGAGTAGCAGTGTTTTCTGTGGTAATCCATGTTTCCGTCAGCGCCAAGAAGTCGAGGGACTGGAGGGTAGCATAGGCTGAGATGAACTCTGCGTTGTTGGCCGCAGAACGGCAGTTCCAGAGGCTGCCGGAGACCTGGAACTCCACTATAGACTATATATAACACTATAGACTATATATATCTATAGACTATATACACTGCTCAAAAAAATAAAGGGAACACTTAAACAACACAATGTAACTCCAAGTCAATCACACTTCTGTGAAATCAAACTGTCCACGTAGGAAGCAACACTGATTGACAATACATTTCATATGCTGTTGTGCAAATGGAATAGACAACAGGTGGAAATTATAGGCAATTAGCAAGACACCCCCAATAAAGGACTGGTTTTGCAGGTGGTGACCACAGACCACTTCTCAGTTCCTATGCTTCCTGGCTGATGTTTTGGTCACTTTTGAATGCTGGCGGTGCTTTCACTCTAGTGGTAGCATGAGACGAAGTCTACAACCCACACAAGTGGCTCAGGTAGTGCAGCTCATCCAGGTTGGCACATCAATGCGAGCTGTGGCAAGAAGGTTTGCTGTGTCTGTCAGCGTAGTGTCCAGAGAATGGAGGCGCTACCAGGAGACAGGCCAGTACATCAGGAGACGTGGAGGAGGCCGTAGGAGGGCAACAACCCAGCAGCAGGACTGCTACCTCCGCCTTTTTGCAAGGAGGAGCAGGAGGAGCACTGCCAGAGCCCTGCAAAATGACCTCCAGCAGGCCACAAATGTGCATGTGTCTGCTCAAACGGTCAGAAACAGACTCCATGAGGGTGGTATGAGGGCCCGACGTCCACAGGTGGGGGTTGTGCTTACAGCCCAACACCGTGCAGGACGTTTGGCATTTGCCAGAGAACACCAAGATTGGCAAATTCGCCACTGGCGCCCTGTGCTCTTCACAAATGAAAGCAGGTTCACACTGAGCACGTGACAGACGTGACAGACGTGACAGAGTCTGGAGACGCCGTGGAGAACGTTCTGCTGCCTGCAACATCCTCCAGCATGACCGGTTTGGCGGTGGGTCAGTCATGGTGTGGGGTGGCATTTCTTTGGGGGGCCGCACAGCCCTCCATGTGCTCGCCAGAGGTAGCCTGACTGCCATTAGGTACCGAGATGAGATCCTCAGACCCCTTGTGAGACCATATGCTGGTGCGGTTGGCCCTGGGTTCCTCCTAATGCAAGACAATGCTAGACCTCATGTGGCTGGAGTGTGTCAGCAGTTCCTGCGAGAGGAAGGCATTGATGCTATGGACCTCCATGGGTTGATACATTTCCATTGATAATGTTTGTGTGATTTTGTTGTCAGCACATTCAACTATGTAAAGAAAAAAGTATTTAATAAGATTATTTCATTCATTCAGATCTAGAATGTGTTATTTTAGTGTTCCCTTTATTTTTTTGAGCAGTGTATGTACAACTAAAGACTATATATACCACTATAAACTAGATATACCAATTTAGGCTATATATACCACCATAGACTAAATTATATATACTACTATAGACTATATATATCACTATAGACTATATATACCACTATAGGCTATATATACCACTATAGACTATATATACCACTATAGACTGTCTTGCATATATTATCTGTAAAATGTTTCCTATAGTTGTCTGCAACATACTGACTGCCTACTTGTTTTTTTTTCTAGGATTACCTTCCATTTAGGGGCCTGCCTTCTCACCACTGATAGTCCCGTGGCAGTGATGCTATCTGAGATAGCGACCATACTATGACTGTCTGCCTGTTTGTGGGATGGGATGAGTCTGTGAATGTCTGTGGGTGTGGGCTGGGATGACGCTCGTAGGTTTACATTTACCTCAAGGACAGAAGGGTCTTTAAATTGCAGTGCTTCTCTATATGTTTTAGAATATGTTTGTTAAGAATATATATTATTATATCAGAAATTGAAGGTTCAAGAACATTGAATGAATGGCACCAGAGAAGATGGATGCCGTTTTACAGCCCTCTAACCAATTGTACTATTATGTGTGTTTTTCTGCGTTATTTGTAATTTATTTTGTACATAATGTTTCTGCCATCATCTCTTATAACCAAAAGGAGCTTCTGGATATCAGGACAGCGATTACTCACCTCGTATTGGACTAAGATTTTTTCTTCAACGAGGCGGCCGCAAAGGATATCCTACAGACACCCGACAAGGCCCAAATCCCCGTCATTCGCATGAGGAAGGGACGGAGATATCGTGGACGTAGGTCGGGTGCCTTGTAAGGATCCGACGGCGAGCGAGTAAAATGCCTCTCCCATCAATCGTATTAGCCAATCTTCAATCATTTGAGAATAAATTGGATGACCTAAGATTACGGTTATCCTACCAACGGGACATTAAAAACTGTAATATCTTATGTTTCACCGAGTCGTGGCTGAACGACGACATGGACAACATACAGCTAGCGGGCTATACGCTACAACGGCAGGATAGAAAGGCTGACTCCGGTAAGACAAGGGGTGGCGGTCTGGGTATATTTGTAAACAACAGCTGGTGCACAAAATCAAATACTAAGGAAGTCTCGAGGTTTTGCTCGCCTGAGGTAGAGTATTTTATGATAATCTGTAGACCACACTATTTACCAAGAGAGTTTTCATCTATATTTTTCATAGCTGTCTTTTTACCACCACAAACCAATGCTGGCATTAAGATTGCACTGACTGAGCTGTATAAGGCCATAAGTGAACAGGAAAACGCAGGGAAACTTAAATCCGTTCTACCTAATTTCTAACAGCATGTTAAATGTGCAACCAGAGGAAAAAAAACTCTAGACCACCTTTACTCCACACACAGAGACGCATACAAAGCTCTCCCTCGCCCTCCATTTGGCAAATCTGACCATAACTCTATCCTCCTGATTCCTGCTTATAAGCAAAAACTAAAGCAGGAAGCACCAGTGACTCGGTTAATAAAAAAGTGGTCAGATGACGCAGATGCTAAGCTACAGGACTGTTTTGCTAGCACAGACTGGAACATGTTCCGTCATTCTTCAGATAGCATTGAGGAGTACACCACATCAGTCACTGGCTTCATCAATAAGTGCATCGATGATGTCGTCCCCACAGTGACCGTACGTACATACCCCAACCAGAAGCCATGGATTACAGGAAACATCCACACTGAGCTAAAGGGTAGAGCTGCCGCTTTCAAGGAGCGGGACTCTAACCCAGACGCTTATAAGAAATCCCACTATGCCCTCCGACGAACCATCAAACAGGCAAAGAGTAAATACAGGACTAAGATTGAATCGTACTACACCGGCTCTGACGCTCGTCGGATGTGGCAGGGCTTGAAAACTATTACAGACTACAAAGGGAAGCACAGCCGCGAGCTGCCCAGTGACACAAGACTTCCAGATGAGCTAAACCACTTCTATGCTCGCTTCGAGGCAAGCAACACTGAAGCATGCATGAGAGCACCAGCTGTTCCGGATGACTATGTGATCACGCTCTCCGTAGCCGATGTGAGAAATACTTTTAAGCAGGTCAACATTCACAAGGCCGCAGGGCCAGACGGATTACCAGGACGTGTACTCCGAGCATGTGCTGACCAACTGGCAAGTGTCTTCACTGACATTTTCAGCATGTCTCTGACTGAGTCTGTCATACCAACATGTTTCAAGCAGACCACCATAGTCCCCGAGCCCAAGGACACTAAGATAACCTGCCTAAATAACTACCGACCCGTAGCACTGACGTCTGTAGCCATGAAGTTCTTTGAAAGACTGGTCATGGCTCACAACACCATTATCCCAGAAACCCTAGACCCACTCCAATTTGCATACCGCTCCAACAGATCCACAGAAGATGCAATCTCTATTGCACTCCACACTGCCCTTTCCCACCTGGACAAGAGGAACACCTACGTGAGAATGCTATTCATTGACTACAGCTCAGCATTCAACACCATAGTGCCCTCAAAGCTCATCACTAAGCTAAGAATCCTGGGACTAAACACCTCCCTCTGCAACTGGATCCTGGACTTCCTGACGGGCCGCCCTAAAGGTGGTAAGGGTAGGTAACAACACATCTGCCACACTGATCCTCAACACGGGGCCCCTCAGGGGTGCGTGCTCAGTCCCCTCCTGTACTCCCTGTACACCCATGACTGCTCAGCCAGGCATGACTCCAACACCATCATTAAGTTTGCCGACGACACAACAGTGGTAGGCCTGATTACCGACAACGATGAGACAGCCTATAGGGAGGAGGTCAGAGACCTGGCCGTGTGGTGCCAGGATAACAACCTCTCCCTCAACGTGACCAAGACAAAGGAGATGATTGTGGACTACAGAAAAAAAAAGAGGACTGAGCACGCCCCCATTCTCATCGACGGGCTGTAGTGGAACAGGTTGAGAGCTTCAAGTTCCTTGGTGTGCACATCACCAACGAACTATCATGGTCCAAACACACCAAGACAGTCGTGAAGAGGGCACGACAAAGCCTATTCCCCCTCAGGAGACTGAAAAGATTTGGCATGGGTCCTCAGATCCTCAAAGAATTCTACAGCTGCACCATCGAGAGCATCCTGACTGGTTGCATCACCGCCTGGTATGGCAACTGCTTGGCCTCCGACCGCAAGGCACTACAGAGGATAGTGCGTACGGCCCAGTACATCACTGGGGCCAAGCTTCCTGCCATCCAGGACCTCTATTCCAGGCGGTGTCAGAGGAAGGCCCTCAAAATTGTCAAAGACTCCAGCCACCCTAGTCATAGACTGTTCTCTCTGCTACCGCACTGCAAGCGGTACCGGAGTGCCAAGTCTAGGTCCAAAATACTTCTCAACAGCTTCTACCCCCAAGCCATAAGATTCCTGAACAGCTAATCATGGCTACCCGGACTATTTGCACTGCCCCCCCACCCCATCTTTTATACGCTGCTGCTACTCTGTTAATTATTTATGCATAGTCACTTTAACTCTACCCACATGTACATATTACTTCAACTACCTCAACTAGCCGGTGCCCCCGCACATTGACTCTGCACCGGTACCCCCCTGTATATATAGCCTCCCTACTGTTATTTTATTTTACTTCTGCTCTTTTTTTCTCAACACTTTTTTGTTGTTGTTTTATTTTACTTTTTTATTAAAAATAAATGCACTGTTGGTTAAGGGCTGTAAGTAAGCATTTCACTGTAATGTCTGCACCTGTTGTATTCGGCGCATGTGGCCAATACGATTTGATTTGATTTACAGTACTGAAAGGATCTGTAAAACTACATTATCTGTGCAGAGGTGTTGTAGTGTGTGCAGCAGTTCATTTAATTGTTAGCCAACACAAGGTCACACATGTATAAGATTGCAAGATGGGTGACTGTGCTGTCAGTCCATTCAAAAACGTAGCCAAAAACTCACACACAATGCCAAAAACCCATAATCCACACAATGAGTGTACAGTGGGGAAAAAAAGTATTTAGTCAGCCACCAATTGTGCAAGTTCTCCCACTTAAAAAGATGAGAGAGGCCTGTAATTTTCATCATAGGTACACGTCAACTATGACAGACAAAATGAGGAAAAAAATTCCAGAAAATCACATTGTAGGATTTTTAATGAATTTATTTGCATATTATGGTGGAAAATAAGTATTTGGTCAATAACAAAAGTTTCTCAATACTTTGTTATATACCCTTTGTTGGCAATGACACAGGTCAAACGTTTTCTGTAAGTCTTCACAAGGTTTTCACACACTGTTGCTGGTATTTTGGCCCATTCCTCCATGCAGATCTCCTCTACAGCAGTGATGTTTTGGGGCTGTCGCTGGGCAACACGGACTTTCAACTCCCTCCAAAGATTTTTTATGGGGTTGAGATCTGGAGACTGGCTAGGCCACTCCAGGACCTTGAAATGCTTCTTACGAAGCCACTCCTTCGTTGCCCGGGCGGTGTGTTTGGGATCATTGTCATGCTGAAAGACCCAGCCAAGTTTCATCTTCAATGCCCTTGCTGATGGAAGGAGGTTTTCACTCAAAATCTCACGATACATGGCCCCATTCATTCTTTCCTTTACACGGATCAGTCGTCCTGGTCCCTTTGCAGAAAAACAGCCCCAAAGCATGATGTTTCCACCCCCATGCTTCACAGTAGGTATGGTGTTCTTTGGATGCAATTCAGCATTCTATGTCCTCCAAACACGACGAGTTGAGTTTTTACCAAAAAGTTCTATTTTGGTTTCATCTGACCATATGACATTCTCCCAATCCTCTTCTGGATGTACTCTAGCAAACTTCAGACGGGCCTGGACATGTACTGGCTTAAGCAGGGGGACACGTCTGGCATTGCAGGATTTGAGTCCCTGGCGGCGTAGTGTGTTACTGATGGTAGGCTTTGTTACTTTGGTCCCAGCTCTCTGCAGGTCATTCACTAGGTCCCCCCGTGTGGTTCTGGGATTTTTTTGACCCCACGGGGTGAGATTTTGCGTGGAGCCCCAGATCGAGAGAGATTATCAGTGGTCTTGTATGTCTTCCATTTCCTAATATTTGCTCCCACAGTTGATTTCTTCAAACCAAGCTGCTTACCTATTGCAGATTCTGTCTTCCCAGCCTGGTGCAGGTCTACAATTTTGTTCCTGGTGTCCTTTGACAGCTCTTTGGTCTTGGCCATAGTGGAGTTTGGAGTGTGACTGTTTGAGGTTGTGGACAGGTGTCTTTTATACTGATAACAAGTTCAAACAGGTGCCATTAATACAGGTAACGACTGGAGGACAGAGG
Source organism: Coregonus lavaretus (assembly GCF_964263955.1). Taxonomy (NCBI): domain Eukaryota; kingdom Metazoa; phylum Chordata; class Actinopteri; order Salmoniformes; family Salmonidae; genus Coregonus; species Coregonus lavaretus. Next base: position 6,495,929 of record NC_139988.1, read on the forward strand.
AGCCTCTTAAAGAAGAAGTTACAGGTCTGTGAGAGCCAGAAATCTTGCTTGTTTGTAGGTGACCAAATACTTATTTTCCACCATAATTTGCAAATAAATTCATTAAAGATCCTACAATGTGATCTTCTGGATATTTTTTTCTCATTTTGTCTGTCATAGTTGACGTGTACCTATGATGAAAATTACAGGCCTCTCTCATCTTTTTAAGTGGGAGAACTTGCACAATTGGTGGCTGACTAAATACTTTTTTTCCCCACTGTATATCCTTCAGTATAATAGAATGCCCAAGTTAAATCACACACATAACAAGCTACACTCACAGTACACACAGTACAAACAGAGAGAATAGATGCAGAAAAGCATTTGACCCACAACAGCTGCTTCCACATCGTCACAATGCATACACAGCTAAGAAGCCCCAAGCAACCCTCCTCAAGCCGCCTCTTAGCCGGCATGTTGGTCTTTATCTCACTTGGTTGGCCTCAGAGAAAGGCAGGGTGTGTGTGCTTGAGTGTGTCCGTATGATGTGAGAGGGAGTCTGAATGTTTATCTTACTGTGTGGGGGGTTAAGGTCAGACACCCGGGTCTGAGCCCCGGGACGGTGGGTAGGTTAAGGTCAGACACCCGGGTCTGAGCCTGGGGCCGGTGGTGGGGTTAAGGTCAGACACCCGGGCCTGAGCCCGGGGACGGTGGGTGGGTTAAGGTCAGACACCCGAGTCTGAGCCCAGGGCCGGTGGTGGGGTTAAGGCAGGGGTGTCAAACTCATTTTAGCTCAGGGGCCACATGGAGGAAAATCTATTCCCAAGTGGGCCGGACCGGTAAAATCATGGTATATATAATTTAAAAACAACAACTTCAGATTGTTTTCTTTGTTTTAATACTATCAACATAAAACATAAAGCTGGAGCCTGAGGACAGTGTGTCCAAAATAGTACAAGCACAACCTCACTATTAATCATAAAACACCTCAAGTTTATTTGAAAATTCTAAAGAAAAAGAACACACAAACACACAATGCCTCAGTGATTCACAGAACTGTTTCACAGATCACATAACTATATCAGGGTGTCATTTCTCAGGCAGAAATGTAGATACAAATAATGAAATCCTGTTCCCCAAACAAGTGCAAGAACCACAGAGTCAAGAATAGGTTAAATATACAAATAAAATAAAATCAATTAAAAACAATAGCACATCAACATAAAAACATATAAACATAAAGCTGGAGCCTGAGGACAGTGTGTCCAAAAGCACAACATCTCTATTAATCATAAAACACCTCAAGTTATTTGAAATTCTGAGGACAAACAACAAACAAACACACAATGCCTCAGTGATTCACAGAAGTATATCACAGATCACAGAACTATATCAGGGTGTCTCATGCAGCACTTTAAGTGGGGTTGCATAGTTTATTTGACTCCTGATACCTGGCAACTTTTAGCTTTCACCAGCGCATCAATATCAGGCGTCACGTCCTGAGTGGCAGCCAACTTCAGGATGTGATTCAAGTGCTTGTGCGTGAGCCTTGAGCGCAGCTTTGTTTTATTTATGCTCATTACAGAGAACTTGCTCACAAAGATATGTGGTTCCAAACATGCACAACAGTTTTGAAGCGAGGGCTGTCAAGTTGGGGTAACCTGGCAAGAGATTCTGATAAAATGTGTCCAAGCCAGCTGCGGCAAATTTGCCCTTCAAATCCGAGGGACTCACGGTGAATGGCGAACAAAAAACGTTGAAGTCTTTCTCCAGTTCACCAAAAATCTGAAAGCGTTGCTCAAACTCCCTTAACAGTCCCGTTATTTTATCTTTGAACCGCTTCATGTCTGCCACATGTTGGGTCGCGCACACATTTTTCAGACAGGGGAAGTGAGCTGCATCACCACCGGCGAGTTGCGTCTCCCACAATGACAGCTTCAACTTGAAAGAACGTATGCTGTCATAATACTGTGTGGCAACTTTGTTGCGCCCTTGCAGCTGTTTGTTCAAGTTATTCAGGTGCTCTGTAACATCCACCATAAATGCAAGGTCCTGCATCCATTCTGCGGAATTAAATTCTAACACTGGTTTGCCCTTTTCTTCCATGAACTGTTCAATTTCTTCTCGTAAATCAAAGAAACGCCTCAGCACAGCACCTCGGCTTAACCATCTTACCTCAGTGTGGTATGACAGGCCATAGATGTGGTCTTTCTCTCTGAGAAGGCTGTCAAACTGACGGTGATTCAGGCTTCTGGATCGGATGAAATTAACAGTTTGGATGACCACCTTCATGACGTTATCCATCTTTAATGACTTGCAACACAAAGCCTCCTGGTGCAAAATACAGTGAAAAGTCAAAAAATCACGTCCTCCATTTGCAGATTGCACTTTCTCTCTGAACTTTGTCACAACGCCTGCTTTTTTCCCGATAATTGAGGGCGCACCATCTGTAGCCAGGCTGACAGCGCGGGACCAGTCCACTCCGACCCTGTCCAGCGCGCCGACGAGTGCAGTGAAAATATCAGCTGCTGTCGTTGTATCTGTCATCGGCACCAACTCCACGAACTCCTCGGTGACGGTCAATGTGTCATCAACTCCGCGGATGAAAATGGCCAGTTGTGCAACATCTGTAATGTCCGTGCTTTCATCAATCGCAACCGAAAACGCAATAAATGACTTTACTTTTTGCTTCAACTGGCTGTCCAAATCCACTGAAAGATCGGAAATCCTGTCTGCAACTGTGTTTCTTGTCAGGCTGATATTTGCAAAAGCCTGGTGCTTTTCAGGGCACACAATCTCTGCTGCCTTCATCATGCATGTTTTTACAAATTCACCCTCACTAAATGGTTTTGAAGCCACTGCGATTTCATTAGCAATGAGGTAGCTAGCTTTCACTGCAGCGTCACTGATGTCTCGGCTGTGAGTAAAAACAGACTGCTGTTTCTTCAGACCCACCAACAGTTCATTCACGTTCTCTCTTCTCCGCTGTCCTTGAAAGTTGTCATATTTGTCGGCATGAAGACTCACATAGTGGCGACGAAGGTTATATTCTTTCAGCACTGCAACATGCTGTGAACACACCAAACATACAGCTTTCCCATTCAATTCCGTGAATAAATAGAAGGATGACAATTTTTCTTGGAACACTCTGCACTCTGCGTCCACTTTTCTCTTTTTTGACAGAGACATATTGGGGCAATGAGGGTGCCAAAGCACATAATGTTAAAAGTAGAAGCCGTAATAAATATCGCGGGCAAAACAAAGTAGCTCATCCGGACTGGCTGCACTTGCTTGACCTATTTGCTCTGCCCCGGTATAAACAGTTTGCTTGCTTAACACAATTGCTATTGCGCCATCCAGTGGACACAATTGGAACAGCAGTTTCTTTTGTTGAAAAATTGCAGCTCATTTTTATACTTTACAAAATCATCTCGCGGGCCGGATTAAACCCGTTTGCGGGCCTGATCCGGCCCGCGGGCCGGACGTTTGACACCCCTGGGTTAAGGTCAGACACCCGGGTTAAGGTCAGACACCCATCTCTCTCTATGTCATCTCTCTCTCCGTCCATCTCTCTGTCTCTCTCTCCCTCCATCTCTCTGTCTCTCTCTCCCTCCATATCTCTGTCTCTCTCTCCCTCCATCTCTCTGTCTCTATCTCCCACCTTCTCTCTCTCTATGTCTCTCTCCCTCCAGCTCTATGTCTCTCTCAACCTCCATCTCTGTCTCTGTCTCTCTCTCTATCTCTCTCTCTCCCTCCATCTCTCTCTGTCTCTCTACCCCTCCTCTCTCTCTCTGTCTCTGTCTCTCTCTCTCAATCTCTATATCTCTCTCCCTCCATCTCTCTCTATGTCTCTCTACCCCTCTTCTCTCTCTCTGTCTCTCTCCCTCCATCTCTCTCTCTCTCCCTCCATCTCTCTCTCTCTCTCTCTCTCTCTCTCTCTCTCTCTCTCTCTCTCTCTCTCTCTCTCTCTCTCTCTCTCTCTCTCTCCTCTCTCTCTCTCTCTCTCTCTCTCTCTCTCTCTCTCTCTCTCTCTCTCTCTCTCTCTCTCTCTCTCTCTCTCTCTCTCTCTCTCTTGTCTCTCTCCCACCTCTCTATTTCTCTCTCTCCCCCCTCCTCTCTCTCTCCCTTCATCTCTCTCTCTGTCTCTCTCTCTCCCTCATCTCTCTTATGTCCCTCTCTCCCTCCATCTCTCTGTCTCTCTCCCTCCATCTCTCTCTGTCTCTCTCTCTGTCAATTCAATTCAATTCAATTCAATTCGCTTTATTGGCATGACGTAACAATGTACATATTGCCAAAGCTTACTTTGGATATTTACAATATAAAAAAATAAATAAAAATGAGAATCAAAAATTGTCAACGGGACAACAGTAACAACAATAACCCAACGGTCAATATAACCATACATTCAACAATAACAATAATCATACAGTTGAGGACATGTGCAGGTTTATTGGTCTGTCAGACACTGTCCCTCAACTTATGGCAGGCAGCAAAGTAGTGCGCTGCCAACCCACAGCTCTCTGCGTCCTCCCCCAACAGATGGGTAGCCTATCCTCATCAGAGAGGTCTTTAAAACCTTGAATAAGGATTTCAAATTTGGGGAAATGACACTCTCTAATTGTTTTATATTTTTGACATTTTGTCAGGAAATGCAGCTCCGTCTCAGGTTCTGCTGTTGTGCAGTGGTTGCACAGCCTTTCTCTACAGGGAGCCAGGTTTTCCTGTGTCTACCCTTCTCATGGCAAGGCTGTGCTCACTGAGCCTGTACTTTGTCAAGGTTTTTCTAAGGTTTTGATCAGTAAACCATGGTCAAATATTTAGCCATGTGTACTGTCGATTTAGGGCCAGATAGCACTGCATTTTGCTTTGTGTTTGTGCTTGTGTTTCCCAATAATTAATGTAGTTTTGTTTTGACTGTGTTGTAATTTGTTTATTCTGATTGATTGGATGTTCTGGTCCTGAGGCTTCAGTGTGTTAGTAGAACAGGTTTGTGAACTCAGCCCCAGGACCAGCTGGATGAGGGGACTCTTTTCTTTGCTCAGCTCTTGGCATTGCAGGGCTTGGTAATGATATGAGAGGGGGTCACTGTATTTAGATGTTTCCAAAACTTAATTGCTCTTTTTTGAGTTTTTATTATTAGTGGATATTGGCCTAATTCTGCCCTCTCTCTGTCTCTCTCTCCCTCCATCTCTCTCTATATCTCACTCCTCCATCGCTCTCTCTCTGTCTCTCTCTCCCTCCATCTCTCTCTCTCTCTCTCTCTCTCTCTCTCTCTCTCTCTCTCTCTCTCTCTCTCTCTCTCTCTCTCTCTCTCTCTCTCTCTCTCTCTCTCTCTCTCTCTCTCTCTTCTCTCTCTCTCTCCTCCTCTCTCTCTCTCTCCTTTCTCTCTCTCCTCTCTCTCTCTCTCTCTCTCCTCTCTCTCTCTCTCCATTCTCTCTCTCCTACTCTCTCCCTCCTTCTCTCTCTCCTCCCTCTCTCTCTTCTCTTCTCTCCTCTCTCATCCAGCTCCCTTCTCTTCTCTCCTCTCTCTCTCTTCTCTGTATCTCTCTCC
>NC_139988.1:6509158-6602800 GCF_964263955.1 Coregonus lavaretus
TCTCTCTCTATCTTTCTCTCCCACCATCTCTCTCTTTATGTCTCTCTCCCACCATCTCTCTCTTTATGTCTCTCTCCCACCATCTCTCTCTGTCTCTTTCTCCCTCCATCTCTTTCTCTATGTCTCTCTCTCCCACCATCTCTCTCTCATTCTGTCTCTCTTCCTCCATCTCTCATTCTGTCTCTCTCCCTCTCTCTCTTGTCTCTCTCTCCCTCTCTCTCTATGTCTCTCTCTCTCCCTCCATCTCTCTCTCTGTCTCTCTCTCCCTCTGTCTGTCTCTCTCTCCCTCTGTCTCTCTCTCTGTCTCTCTCTCCCTCCATCTCTCTCTCTATGTCTCTCTCTCCCTCCATCTTTCTCTCTGTCTCTATTCCCTCTATCTCTCTCTATGTTTCTCTCTTCCTCATCTCTCTCTCTCTGTCTCTCTCTCCCTCCATCTCTTTCTCTATGTCTCTCTCTCCCTCCATCTCTCTCTCTGTCTCTGTCACGATTCAGACAGACGACCAGAGGACCACAATTGCGTCACACCAGAAAGTTTATTAAACTTAAGGGAAAAGGGAAGTAGGGAGTGAATGAAGGCTCCAGGGGTAACAGGGATCCCGTCCAATGCGCTGGGTCTGTGCCCCCCCCCAGTGGCAGCGATGCGTCCTATGAAGCCGGTGGTGGGTGGTCCAGAAGTCCGGGATTGAAGAGTAGTCAGGAGTCGTAATGGCAGAAGCAGGTCTGGATCTCCTGAGGCAGAAGAGTATCCAAAAAAACAGGCAGGTCCGGGGTCACAAAACCAGGGTGAGCCAGAAGCGCGAGCAAACAGGTTCCGGGTGTGAGCTTTGCAGACGATCTGACACCGGAGAGCTGAAAGACAGGGCCTTAAATACTGGGAGAGGTAGTGGGTAATGCAGCGCAGCTGGCAGAGTAATTAGAGCAGAGCAGAGCAGGGACAGGTGGAGCTAGTTAGGCTGAGTAGAGAGAGTGGTGAGCAGAGTGGAAGAAAATTAAGGTGGTAACCCGGTGGAGTGAGAGGCCCATGACAGAACCCCCCCCCCAAGGGACGGCCCCAGAAGTCCCAAGAGCAACACCACGCCGGGCGGGAGGAGGGGAGCCGGAGGAGGGCTAGAACTCCTCCGAACGGTCCGAGTGAACGTCCTCATCCTCGGAGGAAGCCGGAGGGCCGTGGTCGGGAGATGGGACAGGTCCCGAGACAGGATCAGGCACAGGACAGGAAGCCGAGCGGGCCGGACGGTTAGGGACCCCTCTGGGGCGGCCCCTACGGATTGCAGGTTGATCAGGATGCCGTTGGTGGAAAGCGGTGATGAGAGTCCTATCCACAATCCGACTAGCTGGCACCCAGGTCCTTTCCTCAGGTCCATAGCCCTCCCAGTCAATGAGGTACTGGAGACCCCTACCCCTCCGTCTGGACCGAAGCAGGCGGCGGACGGTGTAAACCAGACCACCATCGACGAGCCGTGGAGGAGGAGGACCAGGCGCAGCAGGGACCAGCGGACTCTCATGGATGGGCTTAATCTTAGACACATGGAAAGTGGGGTGCACCCTCAGGGAATTAGGCAGTTGGAGCCGGACAGCAGTTGGGCTAATCACTCTTATGATAGGGAATGGGCCAATGAACCGAGGTGCCAGCTTCTGCGACTCCACCCTGAGTGGCAGGTTCTTCGATGACAACCACACCCTTTGACCAACATGGTAGGTGGGAGCAGGAATTCTCCGACGGTTGGCCCCGGTAGTGTAGCTGGCAACGGATCTGAGGAGTGTGGCTCGGGCTTGTGACCAGGTGCGGCGACAACGACGGGCAAAAGCCAGTGCAGATGGGCAAGTAACCTCCTCTTCCTGGCTGGCAAATAGAGGAGGCTGGTATCCATAAACACATTGGAAAGGGGACATACCGATGGCAGAGCAGGTCAGAGAATTGTGTGCGTACTCCACCCATGTCAATTGCTGCGACCAGGAGTGGGGGTTGCGTGAAGTCATGCATCGCAGTGCCTTCTCGAGCTCCTGATTAGCCCGCTCTGACTGCCCATTGGATTGGGGATGGAATCCGGAAGTCAGACTGACTGTGGATCCCAGCAGGTGACAGAACTCCTTCCAAAAAGCGGAGGAGAATTGTGGACCACGGTCAGAAACTACATCCCTTGGCAGTCCGTGGATCCGGAAGACGTGTTCCAGGACCACCTGGGCGGTCTCCTTGGCGGTTGGGAGCTTGGGGAGGGGAATGAAGTGTGCCATCTTGCTGAAACGGTCAACGATGGTGAGAATGACGGTCATGCCACTTGAAGGGGGCAGCCCCGTGACAAAGTCAAGGGCGATGTGAGACCAGGGACGTCTGGGCACAGGCAGGGGCTGCAGCAATCCGGCTGGGGGCTGGCAGGACGACTTGTGTTGGTTGCAGATGGGGCAGGCTTGGACGAATTCCCGTACATCCTTCCTCAGAGAGGGCCACCAGAACCTCTGGGCGAGCAGGTTGTAAGTGCGGGTGGAGCCAGGGTGACAAGCTAGGCGGGAGTCATGTCCCCACTGAACGACCTGGGACCTCAGGTCTTCGGGGACAAAAAGGCGGTCAGCTGGGCAAGTGCTGGGACCTGGCTGGTTACGGAGAGCCTCCAGCACCTGTTCCTCAACAGCCCAGGTCAGAGCTGCAACGATGCAGGGACTTGGCAGAATCGACACAGGGTCCTTGGAGGGGGTGTCATCCTTCTGGAATTGACGGGAGAGGGCGTCTGGCTTGGTGTTGCGTGATCCAGGCCGGTATGACAGAGTGAAATTAAACCTGGTGAAGAACAGGGCCCAGCGGGACTGCCTGGAGTTCAACCGTTTGGCCGTGCGGATGTACTCCAAGTTCTTATGATCGGTCCAAACGAGAAATGGAATGGTGGACCCCTCCAGCCAGTGACGCCACTCCTCCAAGGCAAGCTTCACAGCCAGCAGCTCACGGTTCCCTATGTCGTAATTGCACTCAGAGGGGGACAACCGACGTGAGAAAAAGGCACAGGGATGGAGCTTCCTATCCTCCGCAGCCCACTGAGAAATCACAGCACCAACTCCCACATCCGAGGCGTCCACCTCCACAATGAATTGCCGGTCCACATCAGGCATCTGGAGGATGGGAGCGGAGGTGAACCTCACCTTGAGGGTACTGAAGGCTTTGTCGGCTGCTGGGGTCCAGGTGAAGGGTTGCTTGGTGCTGGTTAGAGCAGTGAGAGGGGCAGCAACGGTACTGTAGTTCCGGATAAACTTCCTATAGAAGTTAGCAAACCCCAGAAACTGTTGCAGCTTCTTTCTGTTCTCCGGAACTGGCCATGAAGTGACTGCTGATACTTTGGCAGGATCCATTTGGATACTTCCCTCTGCCACTATGTACCCCAGGAAGGCCACTGTCTTGACGTGAAACTCACATTTCTCTGCCTTGGCGTAGAGGGAATTCTCCAGAAGACGATGAAGGACTTGCTGGACATGGCGGGTGTGTTCAGACAGGTTTCTGGAGTAGATTAAGATGTCATCCAGGTAAACGAAGACAAACTTGTTTAACATGTCCCGCAGTACATCATTCACTAGAGCCTGGAACACAGCAGGAGCATTGGTGAGGCCAAAAGGCATAACCAGATACTCGTAGTGGCCTGTTGGTGTATTGAATGCGGTTTTCCATTCATCTCCCTCCCGGATCCGCACTAGGTGGTAAGCGTTTCTGAGATCCAACTTGGTAAAAATAGTGGCTCCCTGGAGCAACTCAAAAGCAGAGGTGAGCAGAGGCAGAGGGTAACGGTTCTTCACTGTGATGTCGTTGAGTCCCCTGTAGTCGATGCAGGGGCGAAGAGATCCGTCCTTCTTCCCCACAAAGAAGAAGCCAGCACCAGCAGGAGATGAAGATGAACGGATTAATCCTGCGGACAGAGAGCCATTGATGTAGTCCTCCATGGACTTTCTTTCAGGAGCAGACAACGAATAAAGACGACCCTTAGGAGGAGCTGTTCCAGGGAGGAGGTCGATGGCACAGTCGTACGGTCGGTGAGGGGGCAGAGATGTGGCTCTTGCTTTGTTAAACACCTCTCTGAGACCATGGTAGCATTCTGGGACATTGGAGAGGTCAGGAGCGGAGTTAGTAGGTACTGGCCGAGGGGGTAGTGCGGCAGCAAGCAGGCAGGTTCGGTGGCAGTCCTCTCCCCACTCCCTGATCACCCCGGTCACCCAGTCGAGCTGAGGGTTGTGCCGGCGGAGCCATGGGTAACCCAGGATGAGGGGTTGGCCTGGAGAGGGGAGCAGGTGAAACTGGATAGTTTCTTGATGGTTTCCGGACAGACCCATCGAGACCGGGGCCGTGACATGAGTGACCGATCCGAGTAAGTGTCCGTCCAGTGCCCGGGCAGGAATAGGAGGTGTCAAACGGAGGTTCTCCAGTCCCAGTTGGCGTGCCAGCTTGATGTCCATTATGTTGGCTTCGGCGCCAGAATCCACCAGAGCAGCCAGGGTGTGAGTTGAGTCAGAGAGGCGGAGGTGAACTTGCAGCAGGGGTTTGCGGTCGGAGGACTGGATGGTCATTGAACTCAACCGGACTCCCCCTATGCCCGGTGAGCTTCGGCCCTTTAAAGGGCAGGTTACCACACGATGTCCATCACCTCCACAATAGAGGCAGAGGTTTGAGGTGAAGCGGCGCTGGCGCTCTGCAGGAGTGAGGGAGGCTCGCCCAATCTCCATAGGCTCAGACTGATCAAGCTGACCTGGGTGAGTGGCAGTAGATGACAGGAGCCCAGTCGGATCTCTCCGAATGCCGGTAGTAGGTGGACCTTGGCGCCCCCTCTCACGACGACGGGTCTGTATCCTTCTGTCGATCCTGACAGTCAGTGCGATGGCTTCATCAAGAGTGGAAGGCAGTTCATGGGAGACCAACTCGTCCTTGATATAGTCAGCCAAACTATGGAAGAACGCGTCCACCAACGATGGTGTGTTCCAAGAACTTCGTCTAGCCAGGGTTCGGAAGTCGATGGAATGGTCTGCGACTGTACGTCTGCCTTGTCGAATACTGAACAGTTCACGAGACGCCTCTGCGGTGGGTGAATCCAGGTCAAACACCTTCAGCATCTCCTCAGCAAACAGGTCGAAGGTTGCACATGCGGGGGTTTGACGTTCGAACTCTGCTGTTCCCCAGAGTCGAGCTCGGCCCGTCAGGTGAGTGATGGCATACCCAACTTTAGCCCCCTCCGTGGCGAAGGTCCTTGGCTGCAAGGAGAACTGAAGTCGGCAGCTAGTCAGGAATGGCCGGACCTGGGTTGAATCGCCGTTGAACCGCTCGGGGTTTCCAATCTTGGGTTCCGGAGCAGCGGCTGCAATGACCGGGGCAGGTAACTCGGGGGCTGGGCTGGGGGGCAGACTGGCTGGGGTAAGGTTGGTGAGGAGTTGAATGATCATGGCGAGTTGTTGTTGCTGCTGCTGGAACTGCTGCTCATGCTCATCGGTTTCCATGTCGGGGAAAGTGTGAGCTGAGTCCGTAATGGTCAGATCGTACTGTCACGATTCAGACAGACGACCAGAGGACCACAATTGCGTCACACCAGAAAGTTTATTAAACTTAAGGGAAAAGGGAAGTAGGGAGTGAATGAAGGCTCCAGGGGTAACAGGGATCCCGTCCAATGCGCTGGGTCTGTGCCCCCCCCCAGTGGCAGCGATGCGTCCTATGAAGCCGGTGGTGGGTGGTCCAGAAGTCCGGGATTGAAGAGTAGTCAGGAGTCGTAATGGCAGAAGCAGGTCTGGATCTCCTGAGGCAGAAGAGTATCCAAAAAAACAGGCAGGTCCGGGGTCACAAAACCAGGGTGAGCCAGAAGCGCGAGCAAACAGGTTCCGGGTGTGAGCTTTGCAGACGATCTGACACCGGAGAGCTGAAAGACAGGGCCTTAAATACTGGGAGAGGTAGTGGGTAATGCAGCGCAGCTGGCAGAGTAATTAGAGCAGAGCAGAGCAGGGACAGGTGGAGCTAGTTAGGCTGAGTAGAGAGAGTGGTGAGCAGAGTGGAAGAAAATTAAGGTGGTAACCCGGTGGAGTGAGAGGCCCATGACAGTCTCTCTCTCCCTCCATCTCTCTCTCTGTCTCTCTCTCCCTCTGTCTCTCTCTCCCTCCATCTTTCTCTATGTCTCTCTCTCCCTCCATCTCTCTCCCTGTCTCTCTCTCCCTCCATCTCTCTCTCTGTGTCTCTCTCCCTCTGTCTCTCTCTCCCTCCATCTCTCTCTATGTGTCTCTCTCCCTCCATCTCTCTCTCTGTCTCTCTCTCCCTCCATCTCTCTCTCTGTCTCTCTCTCCCTCCATCTCTCGCTCTCTCTCTCCCTCCATCTTTCTCTCTGTCTCTATTCCCTCCGTCTCTCTCTATGTCTCTCTCTCCCTCTATCTCTCTCTCTGTCTCTCTCTCCCTCCATCTCTCTTTCCATCTCTCTCTCCCTCCATCTCTCTCTCTGTCTCTCTCTCCCTCCATCTCTCTCTCTATGTCTCTCTCTCTCTCCATCTTTCTCTCTGTCTCTATTCCCTCTATCTCTCTCTATGTTTCTCTCTTCCTCATCTCTCTCTCTCTCTGTCTCTCTCTCCCTCCATCTCTTTCTCTATGTCTCTCTCTACCTCCATCTCTCTCTCTGTCTCTCTCTCCCACCATCTCTCTCTCTGTCTCTCTCTACCTCCATCTCTATCTATGTCTCTCTCTCCCTCCATCTCTCTCTCTGTCTCTCTCTCCCTCTATCTCTCTCCCTTTCTCTCTCTCCCTCCATCTCTCTCTGTCTCTCTCTCCCTCTGTCTCTCTCTCCCTCCATCTCTCTCTATGTCTCTCTCTCCCTCCATCTCTCTCTCTGTCTCTCTCTCCCTCCATCTCTCTCTGTCTCTCTCTCCCTACATCTCTCTCTCTGTCTCTCTCTCCCTCCATATCTCTATCTATGTCTCTCTCTCCCACATCTCTCTCTGTCGCTCTCCCCCTCCATCTCTCTCTCTATGTCTCTCTCCCTCCATCTCTCTCTCTATGTCTCTCTCTCCCTCCACCTCTCTCTCTATGTCTCTCTCTCCCTCCATCTTTCTATCTGTCTCTCTCTCCCTCCATCTCTCTCTATGTCTCTCTCTCTGTCTCTATTCCATCTATCTCTCTCTCTGTCTCTCTCTCTCCCTCCATCTCTCAATCTGTCTTTCTCTCCCACCATCTCTCTCTTTATGTCTCTCTCCCACCATCTCTCTCTCTGTCTCTCTCTCCCTCCATCTCTCTCTGTCTCTCTCTCCCTCCATCTCTCTCTGTCTCTCTCTCCCTACATCTCTCTCTATGTCTCTATCTCCCTACATCTCTCTCTCTGTCTTTCTCTCCCACCATCTCTCTCTTTATGTCTCTCTCCCACCATCTCTCTCTCTGTCTCTCTCTCCCACCATCTCTCTCTCTGTCTCTCTCTACCTCCATCTCTATCTATGTCTCTCTCTCCCTCCATCTCTCTCTCTGTCTCTCTCTCCCTCTATCTCTCTCCCTTTCTCTCTCTCCCTCCATCTCTCTCTGTCTCTCTCTCCCTCTGTCTCTCTCTCCCTCCATCTCTCTCTATGTCTCTCTCTCCCTCCATCTCTCTCTCTGTCTCTCTCTCCCTCCATCTCTCTCTGTCTCTCTCTCCCTACATCTCTCTCTCTGTCTCTCTCTCCCTCCATATCTCTATCTATGTCTCTCTCTCCCACATCTCTCTCTGTCGCTCTCCCCCTCCATCTCTCTCTCTATGTCTCTCTCCCTCCATCTCTCTCTCTATGTCTCTCTCTCCCTCCACCTCTCTCTCTATGTCTCTCTCTCCCTCCATCTTTCTATCTGTCTCTCTCTCCCTCCATCTCTCTCTATGTCTCTCTCTCTGTCTCTATTCCATCTATCTCTCTCTCTGTCTCTCTCTCTCCCTCCATCTCTCAATCTGTCTTTCTCTCCCACCATCTCTCTCTTTATGTCTCTCTCCCACCATCTCTCTCTCTGTCTCTCTCTCCCTCCATCTCTCTCTGTCTCTCTCTCCCTCCATCTCTCTCTGTCTCTCTCTCCCTACATCTCTCTCTATGTCTCTATCTCCCTACATCTCTCTCTCTGTCTTTCTCTCCCACCATCTCTCTCTTTATGTCTCTCTCCCACCATCTCTCTCTCTGTCTATCTCTCCCTCCATCTTTCTCTGTCTCTCTCTCCCTCCATCTCTCTCTCGTTCTGTCTCTCTCCCTCCATCTCTCATTATGTCTCTCTACCTCTCTCTTTGTCTCTCTCTCCCTCTCTCTATGTCTCTCTCTCCCTCTCTCTATGTCTCTTCCTCCCTCCATCTCTCTCTCTGTCTCTCTCTCCCTCCATCTCTTTCTCTATGTCTCTCTCTCACTCCATCTCTCTCTCTGTCTCTCTCTCCCTCCATCTCTCCCTCTGTCTCTCTCTCCCTCCATCTCTCTCTATGTCTCTCTCTCCCTCCATCTCTCTCTCTGTCTCTCTCTCCCTCCATCTCTCTCCCTGTCTCTTCCTCCCTCCATCTCTCTCTCTGTCTCTCTCTCCCTGCATCTCTCTCTATGTCTCTCTCTCCCTCCATTTCTCTCTCTGTCTCTCTCTCCCTCCATCTCTCTCCCTGTCTCTTCTTCCCTCCATCTCTCTCTCTGTCTCTCTCTCCCTCCATCTCTCTCTATGTCTCTCTCTCCCTCCATCTCTCTCTCTGTCTCTCTCTCCCTCCATCTCTCTCTCTGTCTCTCTCTCCCTCCATCTCTCGCTCTGTCTCTCTCTCTCTCTCCCTCCATCTTTCTATCTGTCTCTATTCCCTCTATCTCTCTCTATGTTTCTCTCTTCCTCATCTCTCTCTCTCTGTCTTTCTCTCCCACCATCTCTCTCTTTATGTCTCTCTCAAACCATCTCTCTCTCTGTCTCTCTCTCCCTCCATCTCTCTCTGTCTCTCTCTCCCTCCATCTCTCTCTTTCTCTCTCTCCCTCCATCTCTCTATCTATGTCTCTCTCTCCCTCCATCTCTCTCTCTGTCTCTCTCTCCCACCATCTCTCTCTGTCTCTCTCTCCCTCCATCTCTCTCTCTATGTCTCTCTCTCCCTCCATCTCTCTCTCTATGTCTCTCTCTCCCTCCACCTCTCTCTCTATGGCTCTCTCTCCCTCCATTTCTCTCTCTCTATGTCTCTCTCTCCCTCCATCTTTCTCTCTGTCTGTCTCTCTCTCCCTCCATCTCTCTCTATGTCTCTCTCTCTGTCTCTATTACATCTATCTCTCTCTCTTTCTCTCTCTCCCCCTCCATCTCTCAATCTGTCTTTCTCTCCCAACATCTCTCTCTTCATGTCTCTCTCCCACCATCTCTCTCTCTGTATCTCTCTCCCTCCATCTCTCTCTGTCTCTCTCTCCCTCCATCTCTCTCTCTGTCTCTCTCTCCCTACATCTCTCTCTATCTCTCTCTCTCCCTACATCTCTCTCTCTGTCTTTCTCTCCAACCATCTCTCTCTTTGTCTCTCTCCCACCATCTCTCTCTCTGTCTCTCTCTCCCTCCATCTCGCTCTCTCTCCCTCTCTCTCCCTCCATCTTTCTCTGTCTCTCTCTCCCTCCATCTCTCTCTCGTTCTGTCTCTCTCCCTCCATCTCTCATTCTGTCTCTCTACCTCTCTCTTTGTCTCTCTCTCCCTCTCTCTATGTCTCTCTCTCCCTCTCTATATGTCTCTTCCTCCCCCCATCTCTCTCTATGTCTCTCTCTCCCTCCATCTCTCTCTGTCTCTCTCTCCCTCCATCTCTTTCTCTGTCTCTCTCTCCGTCCATCTCTCTCTCTGTCTCTCTCTCCCTCCATCTCTCTCTCTCTCTCTCTCCCTCCATCTCTCTCCCTCTGTCTTTCTCTCTCCCTCCATCTCTCTCTCTGTCTCTCTCTCCCTCCATCTTTCTCTCTTTCTCTATTCCCTCTATCTCTCTCTCTCTATGTCTCTCTCTCCCTCCATCTCTCTCTATGTTTCTCTCTCCCTCCATCTCTCTCTTTATATCTCTCTCCCTCATCTCTTTCCCTCCATCTCTCTCTCTGTCTTTCTCTCCCACCAACTCTCTCTTTATGTCTCTCTCCCACCATTTCTCTCTCTGTCTCTCTCTCCCTCCATCTCTCTCTCTATGTCTCTCTCTTCCTCCATCTCTCTCCATCGCTCTCTCCCTCCATCTATCTCTCTATGTCTCTCTCTCCCTCCTGCTCCCTTTTTCTCCCTCATTTGCACCTGCCATCTCGGTCTGGCATTGGGTTGTTGTGAAAACATTTAACTGACATTGAATGAGCACCCGTCCCCCTCCCGTCACAATGTTAGAGGGGTGGAAAAGGGGGAGCCAGGATACAGAGGGGAAGCATGAGAGGCTAACAAAGGGAATGCTCTGCCTCCCCAGAATGTTCTGCCTTCCCAGCATGTTATGCCTCCCCAGCATGTTCTGCCTCACCAGCATGTTCTGCCTCACCAGCATGTTCTGCCACACCAGCATGTTATGCCTCCCCAGCATGTTCTGCCTCCCCAGCATGTTCTGCCTCCCCAGCATGTTCTGCCTCCCCAGCATGTTCTGCCTCCCCAGCATGTTCTGCCTCCCCAGCATGTTCTGCCTCCCCAGCATGCTCCTCTTCTTCATCCCTGCAAAATGAAAGGTCTTTCTTTCACTCAATAGAGAGGAATATTGGTGATTGCTCTCATTCCAAAATGAGCATCAGAGTACAAAGTATGGGAGAATGTGGGGGGTAGGGGGTTGTTTGTTTCTGGAGGGGTGTATATTGGGAGGAGTTTCTGGAGGGGGGTATATGGGGGGTTGGGGGAGTTTGTTTCTGGAGGGGGGTTATGTGGGGGAGTTTGTTTCAGGAGGGGGTACATGGGGGGGTGGGGGTGGGGTTCTGGAGGGGGGTATATGGGGGGTGGGGGGAGGTTTGTTTCTTTAGGGGTGTATGTGTGGGGGTGGGGGGTTGTTTGTTTCTGTAGGGGGGTATGTGGGAGGGTGTGGGGGGCGTTTGTTTCTTTAGGGGGGTATGTGGGAGGGTGTGGGGGGGTTATAATTGTATCACTCTTTTGACCAACAAAAAGGTTGTCTGAGCAGAAAGGGGATCACTTGGATGACAGGTCACAACCCCCAACCCCCTCCTCTAGACCCCCTACCAACCCCCCTACCTTGCCCTCACTCTCACTGGTCCTCATGTGAAATCATGCAGTGGTGAGTACAGAAGTCACAGCCAGGGGAGAGCACTTTCTCTCTCTCTTACTCTCACATTAGCTTTTCCCATGAATAGCGTGTTGTTTGGTGTGTACAGTGTCCATTTCTGTAATTGCCTGTAATGAAACATGTTCGAATAGCCAGGAAGAACAGGACAGTGCAGAGACCTTGCATTGACATGTCAGATACATTTATGAAAGACCTTGTTAATGCCAAGTATTATACTACTTTAAGTACTGTAATATCCATTCTTAAGCCTTTTAGTTCAATATGTCATCAGTGTAAAACATTAGTTATAGGAATAGGCCTACACTATGTGGTACCTTTTCTTCATAACATTTTCCAACTCCTTCACTTACCCAGCATTCAATTCAAATCAATAATCCTAGCGACTGAAAAAAACTCTATACAGTATTCATTCAATGGAAATGCACTGTCTATGATGAATGGGAGACATTCATACTGACTTCCTTCCTCGCACACACACTCACACACACTCACACACACACACACACACACACACATACACACACACACACACACACACACACACACACACACACACACATATATCCATATAGTGAGGGAAAAAACAATTACTGTTTCTCATTAAAATACTCTTAATCCCTTTATGCAAAACACAGTTCCACAAGTATATACAATGAGGAGGAAAAAGAATGACAATGTGCTGAGAATAATAACATATATCATGGAGATGTCTCTTTTATTTTGGGTGTCACTTGTGATGTCACTAGCTGCTTTCGTTCATTTGAATTCAGACCTTTATCTCTGGCCCGCAGCAGATTGAGTGGCGGCCCACCAAACGCTCGCGCCACATTCCTATTGATTTCTCTAAATCCCCAACAATAGCATTTGCATGCTTGTTTCTGTAATAATACAGATATGCCATTCGGAATTAAAGAGCCTCGCAGACCTGAGGTAACTAATTGTGCACTGTGTAATGAGTGCAGTTTCAATTTGATATAACCCACAGCTTTCTCTCAGAGCCCCGCGCTAAGTACTTTCAAGTCTTTGTGGGGAAATAATTGATTTTCTGTGCTTTGGGCGCAAGGAAAACTATTATGATCGTTTGAATAATGGCAGTGGAAGGCCTGTGAATGATTTAAATTGGTATTAGAGGAGGAAGCCTTGGCAGCAAGATAGCGTCGTTTGACTGACAGTTTGCAAATGGCCCCCGTTCTTGATTACTCATTCTCTTAAGGTGGAAGGGAGCGAAGCTTCATTTTTGGAGTAATGGTGGAAGTTACTATTGACTCTCTGTGTCTGTTAACATACACACTAAGAGGCTGGATGGTTGGGGTGGTCTCACCCACTATGCCAGGGGCTGCTGTGGACCAGGCCAGGGGTGAACACAGTGGGTGGGCTGACTGCTACGGGCTGTGTGTGATAGGAACTGTTGCCTCTCTCCTGTGGACGGTCTTAAACATCCCACTGTCAGTGCCAGCCAGCTGGATTTGAGGGAAAATGTGATTATTCTGGGTATCAGTGTGGTTTGGACGTCTTTCTCTCTCAAGGCTGAAAACTAATTTTTTTATTTTGTTTCCTTTGTAACAAAAGCAGTTTCTTATTTAATGCAGCGTGTTCAAATTTCACACTCTTAACTGTGTGTGTAGATAAAGGGGTTTTCAGTGTGAGGGGACATATTCCCATGATGACTACAAGGCTGGTAACATACATGTCTGTATTCAAAAGAATTCGTTTCCTATTAACTTTTGGTGATGTTTTCAAAAGGGCAATGAAATACTAAATAAGGAATTTACATAACGGCTCTTAATTTTGGAAGAAAATGGATCTGGCTTGGTTTAGTACAATATGCACCTGCAAAGAATGTACAGTTTGTTTCAGTTACCTAGTTACCTTGATACATATAATGTATGTTTCCCAATATACTATACAGTTACCTAGATACCTTGATACATAGACAACAAGACACACATTGTGGACTAGCATTTTAATCCTGATTCCGAGTTCAAATCCAATATGCTTTGTTTAACTATTGAAAATCATAATATGTACAGTACATTCATCCACATAGCGATATACACCACCGTTCAAAAGTTTGGGGTCACTTAGAAATGTCCTGGATTTCAAAAGAAAAGAAAACATTTTGTCCATTAAAATAACATCAAATTGATCAGAAATACATTGTAGACATTGTTAATGTTGTAAATGGCTATTGTAGCTGGAAAAAGGCTGATTTTTAATGGAATATCTACATAGGCGTACAGAGGCCCATTATCAGCAACCATCAGTCCTGTGTTCCAATAGCACGTTGCTATCATTTTAAAAGGCTAATTGATCATTAAAAAACCATTTTGTAATTATGTTAGCACAGCTGAAAACTGTTGTGCTGATTAAAGAAGCAATAAAACTGGCCTTCTTGAGACTAGTTGAGTATCTGGAGCATCAGCAATTGTGGGTTCAATTACAGGCTCAAAATGGCCAGAAACAAAGAACTTTCTTCTGAAACTCATCAGTCTATTCTTGTTCTGAGAAATGAAGGCTATTCCATGCAAGAAATTGCCAAGAAACTGAAGATCTCGTACAACGCTGTGTTCATCTCCCTTCACAGAACAGCGCAAACTGGCTCTAACCAGAATAGAAAGAGGAGTGGGAGGCCCCAGTGCACAACTGAGCAAGAGGACAAATACCTTAGAGTGTCTAGTTTGAGAAACAGACACCTCACAGGTCCTCAACTGGCAGCTTCATTAAATAGTACCCCCAAAACACCAGTCTCAACGTCAACAGTGAAGAGGCGACTCCGGGATGCTGACCTTCTAGGCAGAGTTGCAAAGAAAAAGCCATATCTCAGACTGGCCAATAAAAATAAAAAATTAAGATGGGCAGTCTGAGATATGGGTTGATGGATCATTTCGACACCATTTCATGAGGTGTGTTCTGTCTGTGTTTGGGTTATCAACCTCTTTCTAGAGTGCCATGTGATCACTTAGACCTACTAGTACATGTGATCACATAGACCTACCATATACAATGAATATTAAGCATCAACTGGTATTATATTTTGATGGGGAAATTGAAAAATCCATAACAGTATAATTATACCCCATGGTTATAAACTAATTACAATTGACAGTCTGAGACGACAGATCCTAAGAGAGATTTATTTTCACATTATTTCCCTTATGATATCATTTAAATATAACCTAAAATACATAAAAAATAATGTGGGGTTTTTTTTACCACTAAAACAATGACTATATTTGCATATTTTGTAATACAGGTGACATTAGAACAATAATTGAACAGCAGTGAAGGCGTGCGAAATGACCTATAATGTTGTGCATAAGGTCTGTGCATGTGAACGTCTCTGCGTACGTGCACGTTACACAAACTTGACCAGAAAAGCGTGTTTCTATCCCCACAGCTGTTCGTGTGTGTGTGTATACTCCCTCTCTGAGTGTGTGAGGTGCAACTGGCCCCTTTAGAGTGCACACAGCTCCCAGCGTGGCAGGAGCTGGCCCCTCTCTCTCGGGGAGAGGGAGCGGTTCATTTAGTTGGTCATAACTAATAGTCTATAATCTGCAAGCTGAAGTCTGCTGAGAATATTGGACAGTGTAAAGGTTAATCACCACCTTCCTGGTTAGCCAAGGAAGACGAGCTAATTCCACCGAAGGCAAATGGCATGCGGTTTTATCTGGGCCCGATAAGGAGTGTTAATATACCGAGCAGAATGGATGCTCAAGGGCCGGGTTCCCCTTATCAGCAAACTTTACAACAGGAGCCCGGCAACAGCGCAATCCTCACACCGCACACAATAAGCACCTCATTTCACCTCTCAAGCAGAACTATAGCTGCGCCCCCAGCCACAGGAGTCCCCCCACCACCCTCCCCATCTCCCCTACCTCTACCCCCAAAGCCACAGCCACCAGAAATGGGGGGTATTATGAGCTGCGGCTAATTGGAAGATCCCTCTAATGCATTAAGAGATAAAATACTTTGGCTGCGGGCTTAAGCATGGATCAGAACAACATGGGAAGCTATCTAGCCTAGTCACACACTCAGAGATTTCCATACAAACACAGCAAGACCAATTACCCACAACACATCACTGTTTGTGTTACAACACACACTCCCTGCCAGTGCAGCAGCCTGAGGAAATTAGTGTGTGTGCGTGTGTGTGTGTGTGTGCGTGTGTGTGAGACATCCACAACAAAGATATTAAAGTAGTGGGGTAATCATTGCTAATAGGGAAGCAGGTCGCACTGTGTCTGTCTGTGTCTTATTTCAGATACCAATGAGTGTTTGTCATCCCCGGCCGTGGGAAGTGGCTTCATTTGAACTGATTTCTCTCTCTGGTCTTATTTCTCAGCTTCCGTATCATTCTCTGGCCTTTGGCCTCGACAGCAGTATCTCCTAAATCCCAGCATTTATTTTGGCATCGACTAAAAAGGAAAATACACTCTAAATTTGATTGGATTTTTCCTTCATTTGTCAACGTTGTGTGTTTGTCTGTGTGTGTGTGTGTGTGTCTTGCTATTTTCCAATTTTGTCATTTTGTGACAGTCAAGGACTTCCTCTTGTCGAAGTAAGGAGCAAACAATAGAGTATACTTTTTTAGAATAGCATTGATTGTGTCTTCCATCAAATTAGCTATTTTCTTGAATGGAAAAATATTTTCCAAAATTATCATTTTGTGACAGTCAAGGACTTCCTCTTGTCAAAGTAAGGCGCAAAGAATAGAGTAGCAAAGGCAAATTAATTTGAAAAAACATAAAACTATAAAAACTAACACAGTGGGTTCAAAGGTGTCAGTACATATTCCAATAACATTTTTTAAATATAGTCTTGTTGTATTATCCAGTTCCTGAAGGTGCATCAGTTAGTCCTCATCTTCTTACTCTGAAAGCCTCCCAACAAGCCCTGACATCCCTATGACATGCACCTGTAGGCCTTAGAAGCCTGGCCTTGTGTTATTTCAGCATCCCAGCTACGAGTGTGCCCGGCAGGGCTGAGATACAGAGACTGTGATGGCATCCTCCTCTCTCCCCTACGGGCAGGCCTACCCATCGCCTCCTAACCGGATAAAGGGTCACGCGTGTTGAGAGGAAGTTGTCATGGTCAGATTGATTTCATACTCTGCTGAGATGAGGTAGTTTAAGGCGTCTCTCTCGTTGCTGGGTCTGCTTTAGGGAGGGCTGACACGTCCAAGTATCTTCAGTCATTGTTGTCGTGACGCGGCGTTAAATCCAATTTTCTGCTGTATGCAAATGCCAGTCACCCCCAGTGCATAAGCCGTGTTTTACACCTTCTATCCTTTTCTTCAATCTCCACGGTGACAGTGGAGGTTAATATGGCCCTGAGACATGGCTCTGATGGAAGATGGATGGGGCCATTTTGGATTTTCTTTCTATTCATCACCCCCCATGCAGTTTGATAATTGCTCCTGGGGCAATCTTTAATGACTGGAAACTCCTGATGCAGTTTTTGTTTTAGGCTTGTAAACACAGCCTTCTTTTGCGGATTGTGACGGTGTGTGTGTGTGTGTGTGTGTGTGTTCATGTGTGCACGTGCACACGCCTGTCTGTCTGTCTACTGGAGATCCATATGGACAGCACCACCTGCAGGATCATACCAAGATAATCGCGCTATTTTCATTTAACAGTAAATGTTTCTACAAATATTACTTTATTACAATATAAGGGATTCAGGTTAATTTGAACCAGAGCATCCAGACTAAATTGAACAGGAGAGGAGGAGGGGAGGCTGTGGTGGTTGCACTTCCCAGTGGAACATCAGACATGGTGAGATTGGTTCCACGTACCAGTAAAGTCTGTGCATGCTTCCCAGTCGAAACAGTTCACGCATATATTATTACTAACTTTATTGACCTGAAATTAGTATTGAATACAGGTAAAACTAAGTATATGTTGTCTGTAGAGTGCATAAAAATGACTCCGATGATTTAAGCATATGTCATTTTGATGGTGTCCATGTTGATCGTGTCCCTGCTTAAAAATATATTGGCATCTGAATAGATTAAAAAGCATATTGATGAGTTAGTTAAGAAGCTGAGAATAAAAATGGGCTTCTTCTATAGAAATACAGTGGGGAGAACAAGTATTTGATACACTGCCAATTTTGCAGGTTTTCCGACTTACAAAGCATGTAGAGGTCTGTAATTTTTATCATAGGTACACTTCAACTGTGAGAGACGGAATCTAAAACAAAAATCCAGAAAATCACATTGTATGATTTTTAAGTAATTAATTTGCATTTTATTGCATGACATAAGTATTTGATACATCAGAAAAGCAGAACTTAATATTTGGTACAGAAACCTTTGTTTGCAATTACAGAGATCATACGTTTCCTGTAGGTCTTGACCAGGTTTGCACACACTGCAGCAGGGATTTTGGCCCACTCCTTCATACAGACCTTCTCCAGATCCTTCAGGTTTCGGGGCTGTCGCTGGGCAATACGGACTTTCAGCTTCCTCCAAAGGTTTTCTATTGGGTTCAGGTCTGGAGACTGGCTAGGCCACTCCAGGACCTTGAGATGCTTCTTATGGAGCCACTCCTTAGTTGCCCTGGCTGTGTGTTTCGGGTCGTTGTCATGCTGGAAGACCCAGCCACGACCCATCTTCAATGCTCTTACTGAGGGAAGGTGGTTGTTGGCCAAGATCCTGCGATACATGGCCCCATCCATCCTCCCCTCAATACGGTGCAGTCGTCCTGTCCCCTTTGCAGAAAAGCATCCCCAAAGAATGATGTTTCCACCTCAATGCTTCACGGTTGGGATGGTGTTATTGGGGTTGTACTCATCCTTCTTCTTCCTCCAAACACGGCGAGTGGAGTTTAGACCAAAAAGCTATATTTTTGTCTCATCAGACCACATGACCTTCTCCCATTCCTCCTCTGGATCATCCAGATGGTCATTGGCAAACTTCAGACGGGCCTGGACATGCGCTGGCTTGAGCAGGGGGACCTTGCGTGCGCTGCAGGATTGTAATCCATGACGGCGTAGTGTGTTACTAATGGTTTTCTTTGAGACTGTGGTCCCAGCTCTCTTCAGGTCATTAACCAGGTCCTGCCGTGTAGTTCTGGGCTGATCCCTCACCTTCCTCATGATCATTGATGCCCCACAAGGTGAGATCTTTCATGGAGCCCCAGACCGAGGGTGATTGACCGTCATCTTGAACTTCTTCCATTTTCTAATAATTGCGCCAACAGTTGTTGCATCTCACCAAGCTGCTTGCCTACTGTCCTGTAGCCCATCCCAGCCTTGTGCAGGTCTACAATTGTATCCCTGATGTCCTTACACAGCTCTCTGGTCTTGGCCATTGTGGAGAGGTTGGAGTCTGTTTGATTGAGTGTGTGGACAGGTGTCTTTTATACAGGTAATGAGTTCAAACAGGTGCAGTTAATACAGGTAATGAGTGGAGAACAGGAGGGCTTCTTAAAGAAAAACTAACAGGTCTGGTGAGAGCCGGAATTCTTACTGGTTGGTAGGTGATCAAATACTTATGTCATGCAATAAAATGCAAATTAATTACTTAAAAATCATACAATGTGATTTTCTGGATTTTTGTTTTAG
The DNA here is from genome assembly GCF_964263955.1 of Coregonus lavaretus. Taxonomy (NCBI): domain Eukaryota; kingdom Metazoa; phylum Chordata; class Actinopteri; order Salmoniformes; family Salmonidae; genus Coregonus; species Coregonus lavaretus. The sequence continues at coordinate 6,527,890 of NC_139988.1, forward strand.
ATTCCGTCTCTCACAGTTGAAGTGTACCTATGATACAAATTACAGACCTCTACATGCTTTGTACGTAGGAAAACCTGCAAAATCGGCAGTGTATCAAATACTTGTTCTCCCCACTGTAGGTCCTGCCTCTCACTAAATATTAAAAAGCAGATTATTCAGTCGACGTTCCTATTGGTCCTAGACCATGGCAACATCATCTATATGAATGCAGCTGCCACTTCATTAAAGCCGTTAGATGCAGTTTATCACAGCATCTAACGGTTGAGGACCTTATTACTGATGAATGTCTTTATTTTTTTATGACCATGTTGTTCTTTCTGCTTGCATTTTGTATTTATATTGATGTGTGTATATTCTGTCATTTCTGTAATTTAGGGCTCATCTGTAAAAGATACCTTGGTCTCAGTATGACTCCCTGATAAAATAAAGATTCAATAAAATAAAATAAAAATGATATACAGATCTATGGATTAATTTGGACTATTTTGAGGAAGTGTTTCTGACTATGTTGTTGCTATGGTGGCTCAAGAGGGACAAACAACAGTAATATTTCAGTTGATTTCTTATTTTTCAAGCGAAGGTCTTCAGGGAGTATGTGAGCACAGATGTTTGCTTCGCCTAGCTGAGTTCTGCTAAGAGCAAACCAAACCTATGTATGCGGACGCCTTAAAAGAACAGGAGCCGACCCTGAGAGCGGATGACAGGCGCTGATAGCGATGAGTGGGGATTTCAAAGTGTTAGGATGCCCTGTTAAACCTCAAACAGTCCCCATCTGTCTGCTTTCTCGCCTCTGCAGATCAATAGAGGCAATTCCTATGTTAGCGAGATCCTGAATCTGTGGCAGAGGCACTCAGTCTATCCTCTCCACGCCACGCTGTTCTCCCGCACGTCTGCCCGCCCGCAGCAAAGCTTTGTCTCTCCCCACGTACCATCCTCCTCCTGCAGCATTGTCTCTCCCCACGTAGCATCTTCCTCCTGCAGCACTCTCTCCCTACGTAGCATCCTCCTCCTGCAGCATTGTCTCTCCCCACGTAGCATCTTCCTCCTGCAGCATTGTCTCTCCCCACGTAGCATCTTCCTCCTGCAGCATTGTCTCTCCCCACGTAGCATCCTCCTCCTGCAGCATTGTCTCTCCCCACGTAGCATCCTCCTCCTGCAGCATTGTCTCTCCCCACGTAGCATCTTCCTCCTGCAGCATTGTCTCTCCCCACGTAGCATCCTCCTCCTGCAGCATTGTCTCCATGAAACAATTGGCAGATGTAACATTTAATTAGGGTGGTATTTCCTCAGGGCTGTCAGGGTGCAGCTTCACACGGTGAAGGAGGCTGAGAAGCTTTATTTGGAGAAGAAAAGGGGAGAGTGAAAATACAATAAAATAAATGTAATTTCTCGATACTCGCTTCAAAAAGATCAAATGCTTTTTAATGACGTTGTTTTCCGATAATGCGAAATGGGGACTGGCAATAATAAAGTTGCAGATTGATATCGCGGGCATTACTTTAGTGAAGTCTTGTGCTGAGGACTTCATTTGTGGGCGATGGCTCGCCTCAACTGTCCCCGTGTGATTTCTCTATTCCATGCTCCTTGTTTCCCATGGAGCCAATTTTAAGAGGGTAAATAAAGGGCAGCCTGTTAAATGTTTCAATCCGAGCGGTTATTGAACAGTGGTTAATTTAAGAGAGAAGATATTACAGTAGACTGGGCTGCACTTTGAGAGAGAGAGAGAGAGAGAGAGAGAGAGAGAGCAGTAGTCTAAACAATAAAGCAATGTGTTTTAATTGAAGGGTCGTCTTCATAATACTGTGACATCATCATGTGTTAATCTGATCAACTTCATAGTTACACTAAAGCTTTATGTTTGACAACTGATGTGAAGAATAACATCTATACCATCTAGTATAAATATCAACACTTTACTTTTTTTTTTAGATAGTGTCCCCTTTTAAACTTACAATTGAGACAGTATTCATATCCAATTTCAACAATTATATAAAAACGGTATCCTTACACAAAAAAAGGGGTGGTGTGAAGATATTTTTGCATGTTTGTAATTATATTTTTGTAATGGACTGTGTACCTGGTACCATGTTAAATAAGGTGTCCTAAAGTGCACTGTTTATTGCATAACTACCTCCACGATTAACACAAAACCAAGCTGTAGAATTACACAATTATCCTTAATAACTAACTAAAAACTGTGCTCCACAATTATATATTCAGGGAAAATTTTTTATTAGCTACAGACAAGTTAACAACGTCAGAGACCTTAGCTTTTCCCGTGTTGCCACGTGGTAATTAAATACCAAAGCTCCTTAATGAACGCGTGATGAAAAGAGAGTTGAAGGGTTAATGCAACTATCGCTTTCAGATTCGGATTCTATGAGACACACATACTGTATATGAATTTATCCACAAAAAGACAGCTCATTTGTATCGTATTCTCTCCTTGCTGTTTTGATCCAACTCTATTGAGTAATTGTAGCCTTGCCTACTGAGCTCCCCTATTCTTGGCCCTTGACATTACAAACAAATGACATGGCAAATAAATGTATATTCCATTGCTTAGGCCTACACATTTGTGGTCCTCTGTAGCTCAATTGGTAGAGCATGGCGCTTGTAACGCCAGGGTAGTGGGTTCGATCCCCGGGACCACCCATACGTAAAAATGTATGCACACATGACTGTAAGTCGCTTTGGATAAAAGCGTCTGCTAAATGGCATATTATATTTGCCGTGCAGTTTATAAATACATTCTTCCAATTGTAAATATTTGTCCCAGACTGAGGCACGAGTCTCCTGCCAGTTATGATATTGTTCATGTGGTTTCTTCCGCTAATTTCCGTATGTTTAAGTAGGCTACAGACCAACTCCGACAATTGCATGGCTAAATTATTTTATTGACCAAACATAGCAGCCAGAGCTGGCTACTCAAATGAGTAGCCTATAGGCCTGCAGGACTATTTGACCATATAGGTTAAGACTGAAAAGAGAAGCCTAGTCAGTCACATTTGTGAATATTTAATTCTTAATTGTGATTATTATTCTTTTTGGGTGAAAACTAGTAGGCTTATTAGCATTTTTTTAAAAATATCAAATAGCATATTTGGTACAGGTTGTACTAGTAAAATGTATTCTATAGTCTCAATAACTAGACCTATTCTTCAAAGGATGCAAATACCCTACTCCATTCAAGTATTCAGTATGAAAATGTATGCACTCACTAACTGTAAGGCGCTCTGGATAAGAGCGTCTGCTAAATGACTAAAATGTCAATGTAAATTCGAAGCACCACCGCAACACCTTATAAAGTTCCCAGTTGTCTTTTGGTGCTTTCAAGACCACTGGGAATTCGGAAAAAAATGAGGTCAAATCATGACATCAGTTATCTTCAGGTCAGATAGTCGGAGCTCTAGAAAGAGGCCCAAGTTCCCGACTTGGAAGTCCGAGTTGGATGACCATTAAAAACGAATTTTCCCAGTCGGAACTCATTTTTTTCAGAGTTCCCAGTTGTCTTGAACGCACTGTAGTTGGAAGTCAGAGATTTCCCAGTTATCCAACAATAGCAAAGCCATAGAGCTTCACAACGCAAGACAAGATAGAGGAGCCTCTCGTCAGAGATCACATTTAGTTTGGCAGATTGCAAAATATGACCTTTTCATTCAAGACAGGAGAAACATATTGTTTTAGTTGATAATAAAACATGTTTTGTTGAGTTACTTTTTCCTCAACTTGTTTCTATAACTTCCTAGCAAGTCAAGCTATCTTAAAGAGCAGCTAACGTTAGCTAGCAAGCTAAAAGGTAGGCTATACTGTAGCTAGCGACCTAATAATTATCATGAATAACAAACGTCATTACCATCACAATCAACTGAAATGGGAGGCAACAGTCATAAATATATATATATATATATATATATATATATATATATATATATATATATATATATATATATATTACATACCATTACAATAGTACTCACTTATAGGAATTAGTAATTGTTTACAAGTTGCTAGCTATCCCATAAACCCACCGTTTTAAACCACGGACTCTGGCTGGACCTATGGGAAAAATTCAAAGTTTGCCTAAAAAGCAATGGGGCGTTGCGATTCCACTCCGTTGTGGACGGTCCCCATTCAAATGTATGACATCTAGCGCAACGTAACGGATTATGGTTAATGTGAATGAGAGACTACAATATGTCGAGTTTCCCAGGGAAATTGTGAAGTGAGCTGTAGCCTATTGCATGATTATGATTCTGAGTCTGTTGCTAACGAATGTGAAACAATGTTGTGTATGTTTAATGCTTTTCATTAAATCATGTATGGCTATAAATATTGTATGTATATACAATAACTTGCAGGCCTAATAAGTAATGTTGTACCTACCTCTATGTCTGTAGGTTGTCACCACAGTAGGCCTTAGGCTGTAGAGTAGGCTACAACTGTAAGAAGGCCTCGATTTAGCCCAACACCATAAAATATCACCAGAATTTAAGACAATTAACAAAAATAATACCAGTTTTATAATCATGAATTAAAACATTACTTATAGGCATATACATCAATGAATAAAACATGTTTTTAAACTCTTTGATCAATAGGCCTAGGGGTGAAGTATGCCCATTCTCAGGCTATGAGGCTATAGTAGGCTTAGTAACCTTGAGTTGCCTGCTATTTGTTGTAGTACTGGTAGTAGTGTTTGTAGTAGCATTGTAATCATTTCATTCAATCACGGTGATGCATTTGAATCCATAATGCCCTAGAATCTGCCTTTAATCTTCTAACAAAGAACTGGCTTCATTGCAATCCACACTGCCGCGCACACTGAACCAGACCAATCACTGGAGCAGCGTCTGACTGAAGACAAATATGACAAACGTTTCACTGTGAATTGTGTGTGTGTGTGTCTATGATTATGGAAACTTTAAAACCTATATTTTCATATGAGCTGTCTGGCATTGTGTATGGGTCTATAGTCGAAAATGCCGTGGCCTATAACTTTTTTTACTATGTCATATATTTTTCTGAGAGGAGAGAGGTCAATTCTCCCAATTCACCAGCTCGGTTAGACTTAGTGTTGCAATTTATGATAGGCTACCTTAACACAATAGCTATGGGTTTCATTATTATTTGAATGGGGTGAAAATGTCTCGCTTGCCCGACATTGTTGAAATCCAACGATGAGGAAATCTCATTGCCTGGCCTAGGTTCTGTCAGTGCCTAATTAAAAATTGTCCTGAAATATCAATGTCCTGCATAAAGGAACACAATACACCCAGAAATGTGGCCAACACTTAGGCCTATTTAGTCCCATATAGTCCCAAAAATGAACACAAGTGGGGGAAGTACCTGTTCCTTTGTGTGCATGTGTAGCCTTCTTCAGATGAGGTGCGTGAAGCTCTCGTTTCCATCTATTTTTCTGGATATAAGCTACCTGAGGCTGGTCTGATCTGTGTATAGCACTGCTGGGTGGAATCACATTTGGTTTAATTAGCCTACAGTATGAGTTCCATGCCTTCACTCCAGACCCATAATATTGTAGTGTTCATATCATGAACTCCTGGGTTACCCTAAACATGCATTTTTCATTGCGATAATCGTTAATTATTGTTAAGCACCCTTAATCTTTCATATAGTTTCAGTGTCTTGCTTAAATATTTAACAGCTGATACAGCTAGTTTTTCAGGACTTGCTTTCCAGACGCGGAGAGCGAGAGGGAGGAGAGAGAGAGAGAGGGAGGAGAGAGAGGGGCTGAGGACAAGGATTTCAACACCTCTACAGTTCAAGCCCTATCTACAGTTCCTGGATAATGCTCTGCACTAGAACTGATGGTTTAAATCATGATTTAAAAAATAATATAATTTTTGTTCATCTTCTTCTATTCTGGTGGCTTTGAGCTACAGTGGGGGAAAAGTATTTAGTCAGCCACCAATTGTGCAAGTTCTCCCACTTAAAAAGATGAGAGAGGCCTGTAATTCTCATCATAGGTACACGTCAACTATGACAGACAAAATGAGAAAAAAAAATCCAGAAAATCACATTGTAGGATTTTTAATGAATTGATTTGCAAATGATGGTGGAAAATAAGTATTTGGTCAATAACAAAAGTTTCTCAATACTTTGTTATATACCCTTTGTTGGCAATGACACAGGTCAAACGTTTTCTGTAAGTCTTCACAAGGTTTTCACACACTGTTGCTGGTATTTTGGCCCATTCCTCCATGCAGATCTCCTCTAGAGCAGTGATGTTTTGGGGCTGTCGCTGGGCAACACGGACTTTCAACTCCCTCCAAAGATTTTCTATGGGGTTGAGATCTGGAGACTGGCTAGGCCACTCGAGGACCTTGAAATGCTTCTTACGAAGCCACTCCTTCGTTGCCCGGGCGGTGTGTTTGGGATCATTGTCATGCTGAAAGACCCAGCCACGTTTCATCTTCAATGCCCTTGCTGATGGAAGGATGTTTTCACTCAAAATCTCACGATACATGGCCCCATTCATTCTTTCCTTTACACGGATCAGTCGTCCTGGTCCCTTTGCAGAAAAACAGCCTCAAAGCATGATGTTTCCACCCCCATGCTTCACAGTAGGTATGGTGTTCTTTGGATGCAACTCAGCATTATTTGTCCTCCAAACACGACGAGTTGAGTTTTTACCAAAAAGTTATATTTTGGTTTCATCTGACCATATGACATTCTCCCAATCCTCTTCTGGATCATCCAAATGCACTCTAGCAAACTTCAGATGGGCCTGGACATGTACTGGCTTAAGCAGGGGGACACGTCTGGCACTGCAGGATTTGAGTCCCTGGCGGCGTAGTGTGTTACTGATGGTAGGCTTTGTTACTTTGGTCCCAGCTCTCTGCAGGTCATTCACTAGGTCCCCCCCGTGTGGTTCAGGGATTTTTGCTCACCGTTCTTGTGATCATTTTGACCCCACGGGGTGAGATCTTGCGTGGAGCCCCAGATCGAGGGAGATTATCAGTGGTCTTGTATGTCTTCCATTTCCTAATAATTGCTCCCACAGTTGATTTCTTCAAACCAAGCTGCTTACCTATTGCAGATTCCGTCTTCCCAGCCTGGTGCAGGTTTACAATTTTGTTTCTGGTGTCCTTTGACAGCTCTTTGGTCTTGGCCATAGTGGAGTTTGGAGTGTGACTGTTTGAGGTTGTGGACAGGTGTCTTTTAAACTGATAACAAGTTCAAACAGATGCCATTAATACAGGTAACGAGTGGAGGACAGAGGAGCCTCTTAAAGAAGAAGTTACAGGTCTGTGAGAGCCAGAAATCTTGCTTGTTTGTAGGTGACCAAATACTTATTTTCCACCATAATTTGCAAAGGAATTCATTAAAAATCCTACAATGTGATTTTCTGGATTTTTTTTCTCAATTTGTCTGTCATAGTTGACGTGTATCTATGATGAAAATTACAGGCCTCTCTCATCTTTTTAAGTGGGAGAACTTGCACAATTGGTGGCTGACTAAATACTTTTTTCCCCCACTGTATATAGCATAGGCTTACATTTAATATGAAATATTGTACAGGCCTATATTTCATTAGAAATATTGTATAGGCCTATATTTAATATGAAATATTGTACAGGCCTACATTTAAAATGAATTAATATACAGGCCTACATTTAAAATTAAATATTGTATAGGCCTTCATTTAATATGAAATATTGTATAGGCCTATATTGAATATGAAATATTGTACAGCCCTATTTTTATGTGAAATATTGTATAGGCCTACATTTAATATAAAATATTGTATATATCTACAATTAATTTGAAATATTGTATAGGCGTACATTTAATATGAAATATTGTAATGGCCTACATTTCAGAAGAAACATTGTATAGGCCTATATTTAATATGAAATATTGTACAGGCCTACATTTAAAATGAAATATTGTATAGGCCTACATTTAATTTGAACTATTGTACAGGCCTACGTTTAATATGAAATATTGTATAGGCCTACAGTTAATATTAAATATTGTATAGGCCTACATTTAATATTACATTTTGTATAGGCCTACATTTAATAGGATATATAGCATAGGCTTACATTTAATATGAAAGACTGTACAGGCCTACATTTCATAAGAAATATTATATGGGCCTATATTTAATATTACATTTTTTATAGGCCTACATGTAATATGAAATATTGTATAGTTCTACATTTAATATGAAATATAGTATAGGCCTATTTTTAATATGAAATATTGTATAGTTCTATATTTAATATGAAATATTGTACAGGCCCACATTTAAAATGAAATATTATATAGGCCTACATTTAATATGAAATATTGTATAGGCCTACATTTAATATTACATTTTGTATAGGCCTACATTTAATAGGATATAAAGCATAGGCTTACATTTAATATGAAATATTGTACAGGCCTACATTTAAAATGAATTAATGTACAGGCCTACATTTAAAATGAAATATTGTATAGGCCTTCATTTAATATGAAATATTGTATAGGCCTACATTGAATACGAAATATTGTACAGCCCTATTTTTTATGTGAAATATTGTATAGGCCTACATTTAATATAAAATGTTGTATATATCTACAATTAATATGAAATATTATATCTTTCTACATTTAATATGAATTATTGTATAGGTGTATATTTATTATGAAATATGTAATAGGCCTACATTTCATAAGAAATATTGCATAGGCCTACATTTAATATGAAATATTGTACAGGCCTACATTTAAAATGAAATATTGTATAGGCCTATATTTAATATGAAATATTGTATACGCCTACATTTAATATGAAACATTCTACAGGTCTACATTTAATATGAAACGTACAGGCCTACATTTAATATTAGATAATGTGAAATATTGTGTAGGTCAACTTTTAATATGAAATATTGTACAGGCCTACATTTAAAATGAAATAGTGTACAGGACTACATTTAATTTTAAATATTGTACAATTCTATATTTAATATGAAATATTTTTCAGGCCTACATTTCATATGAAATATTGTGTAGACCTACATTTAATATGAAATATTGTATATGCCTACATTTAATATGAAATATTGTACAAGTCTACATTTTATGTGAAATATTATATAGGCCTACATTTGATATTACATTTTGAATAGGCCTACATTTAATATGAAATATTGTATAGGCCTATATTTAACATTAAATATTGTACAGGCCTACATTTAATATTAAATATTGTAGAGCCCTACATTTAATATGAAATATTTTTCAGGCCTACATTTCATATGATATATTGTGTAGACCTACATTTAATATGAAATACTGTACTTGACTAATTTTTATATGAAATATTGTACAGGCCTACATTTAATATGAAATATTGTATAAGCCTATATTTAATATGAAATATTGTATATGCCTACATTTAATATGAAATATTTTATAGGCCTACATTTAATATGAAACATACAGGCCTACATTTAATAAGATATATTGTGTAGGTCAACTTTTAAAATGAAATATTGTACAGGACTTCATTAATATTAAATATTGTATAGGTCTACATTTAATATAAAATATTGAATAGGACTGCAATTAATATGAAATATTGTATAGGCCTACATTTAACATGAAATATTGTATATGCCTACTTTTCAAAAAAAATATTGTATAGGCCTGCATTTAATATGAACTATTGTACAGGCTTACATTTAATATGAACCATTGTACAGGCCTACATTTATTATGAAATATTGTATAGGCCTACATTTAATATTAAATATTGTACAAGACTACATTTACATATTTCCCTATCACACTTTTCATCCTTCTACTAAATATACTTTCCTGCAACCCGCCTCACTCAATATGGAATGTATTCTATTTTTTACTCACCTTTATCTAGAATATCCAGTTGAAACTAGCTAGCCAGCTAACTAGCTACTTGCTAATTGCCACCGTTAGCTTTTCTGCTGGAATAACTGAATCACTGGACCCTAACACCGGATTGCAACTAGCTAGCTGCAACCGAATGGATGTTGCTGTAGGCTAATCACCACTGCCCCCGAACGCAAGCACCAGTTAGCCTTGAGCCAGGCCCATATTCCGGCTATCTACCTCTTTGTCTACCGGATGGGAGTAGCCAGCTAACTAGCTACTTGCTATTAGCCACCGTTAGCGGTTTTTCACCATTGTCCGTGGCCTGCACTACCTACCAGCCAGCTCTAGTATGGACTATTATCGGGCAGTCTGCACTGTCTGCACAGCGCGTTATCGACCCAGAACATATCGGATTTTCTGCCGGAATCACTAAATCACTGGACCTTTAACACCTGATCATCGCAAATAGCTAGCTGCAACCAAATGAATGTTGTTGTTGGCTAATCAGCCTGGGGCTAGCCTCGAATCAGGCACATCTCCCGGCTATCTACCTCTCTGTCAACCGGACGCGACCTCCTAGAGTTGACACGGAGCCCCGCCGATCCATCACGACTGGTCTGCCGACGTAATCGTCTGTGGTTTCAACAGGCTTCCCGTTGCGACGACCACGAAGATCCATCTGCTAGCCCCGGCCCGCTAGCACACGTAAACAACAGCCGTGCTTCCTGCTCGCTGTGCTTTAGCACCAATTCGAACTGCTCTCGGACTCACATATTACTGTTCACTGGATCTTATGATCACTCAGCTGCACAGCTGATGCCTGCTGGACTGTTCCTTTACACGGTACCCTGTACTGTTTATCTGTTTAGCCTCAGCCCAAACTTTCAACGCCATTACCAGTTGTTGTCTTAGCTCTCACTAATAACACCTGTGATTGCTTTATGCCTCTCTCCCATGTCAATATGCCTTGCCTATTGCTGTTCCAGTTAGTTCTTATTATACAATTTCACTGTAGAGCCCCAAGTCCCTCTAAAACTGCCTCAAATAGCTCCTTTGTTCCACCCCCATACACGCGGAGACCGGCTCAATCAATCTCTTTCATTGTTACCCAACGCTTAGGTTTATCTCCACTGTACTCATATCCTTCCCTATCCTTGTCTGTACATAATGCCCTGAATCTATTCTACAACACCCGGAAATCTGCCCCCTTTATTGTCTGTACCCAACGCACTAGAAGACCAGTTCTTAAAGCCTTTAGCCGTACCCTTATTCTAGTCCTCCTCTGTTCCTCTGGTGATGTAGAGGTTAACCCAGGCAATGCAGCCCCCAGTATCACTCCTACTCCCCAGGAGCTATCATTTGTTGACTTCTGCAACCGTAAATGCATTGTTTTTTTGCATGTTAACATCAGAAGCCTCCTCCCTAAGTTTGAGTTATTCACTGCGTTAGCACACTCCACCAACCCTGATTTTCTAGCAGTGTCTGAATCTTGGCTTAGGAAGGTCACTAAAAATTCAGACATTTCCATCCCCAACTACAACATTTTCTGTCTAGATAGAACTGCTAAAGGGGGTGGAGTTTCAATCTACTGTAGAGATAGCCTGCAGAGCTCTATCATACTATCCAGGTATGTTCCCAAACAGTTTGAGCTCCTACTTCTAAAAATCCACCTTTCCGGAAATAAGTCTCTAACTGTTGCCGCTTGCTACAGACCCCCCTCAGCCCCCAGCTGTGCCTGGACACCATATGTGAATTGATTGACCCCCATCTATCATCAGAGTTCGTACTGCTTGGTGACCTAAACTGGGATATGCTTAACACCCCGGCCATCTTACAATCCAAACTAGATGCCCTCAATCTCAACAAATTATCAAGGAACCTACCAGGTACAACCCTAAATCCGTAAACATGGGCACCCTCATAGATATCATCCTGACTAACTTACCCTCTAAATACACCTCCGCTGTCTTCAACCAGGATCTCAGCGATCACTGCCTTATTGCCTGAGTCCGTAACGGGTCCGCGGTCGAACGACCACCCCTCATCACTGTCAAACGCTCCCTAAAACACTTTAGCGAGCAGGCCTTCCTAATTGACCTGGCCCAGGTATCCTGGATGGATATATCGATCTCATTCCGTCAGTAGAGGATGCCTGGTTGTTCTTTAAAGTGCTTTCCTCTCAATCTTAAATAAGCAAGCCCCATTCAAAAAATTCAGAACAGATATAGCCCCTGGTTCTCCTCATACTTGACTGCCCTTGACCAGTACAAAAACATCCTGTGGCGTACTGCATTAGCATCGAATAGCCCCCACGATATGCAACTTTTCAGGGAAGTTAGGAATCAATATACACAAGCAGTTAGGAAAGCAAAGGCTAGATTTTTCAAACAGAAATTTGCATCCTGTAGCACTAACTCCAAAACGATTTGGGACACTGTAATAAGAGAGTAAGCGCACCTCCTCCCAGATGCCCACTGCACTGAGGCTAGGAAACATTATCACCACCGATAAATCTACAAAAAGCGAGAATTTCAACAAGCATTTTGCTACGGCTGGCCATGCTTTCCACCTGGCTACCACTACCCCGGCCACCAGCTCTGTACCCTCCCCTGCAACTTGCCCATGCCCCCCCCCCCCCGCCCCCCCCCCCCCCCCCCCGCTTCTCCTGCACACAAATTCAGACAGCTGATGTTCTGAAAGAGCTGCAAAATCTGGACCCCTACAAATCATCTGGGCTAGACAATCTGGACCCTTTCTTTCTAAAAATAGCTGCCGAAATTGTCGAAACCCCTATTACTAGCCTGTTCAACCTCTCTTTCGTAACGTCTGAGATCCCCAGAGATTGGAAAGCTGCCGCGATCATCCCCCTCTTCAAAGGGGGTGACACTCTAGATCCAAACTGTTACAGACCTATATCCATCCTGCCCTTAAAAAGTTTTTGAAAGCCAAGTTAACAAACAGATCACTGACCATTTCGAATCCCACCGTACCTTCTCCGCTATGCAATCCGGTTTCCGAGCTGGTCATGGGTGCACCTCAGCAATGCTCAAGGTCCTTAATTATATTATAACCACAATCGATAATAGACAGTACTATGCAGCCGTCTTCATCGACCTGGCCAAGGCTTTCGACTCTGTCAACCACCGCATTCTTATTGGCAGACTAAATAGCCTTGGTTTCTCAAATGACTGCCTCGCCTGGTTCACCAACTACTTCTCAGATAGAGTTCAATGTGTCAAATCTGAGGGCCTGTTGTCTGGACCTATGGCAGTCTCTATGGGGGTGCCACAGGTTTCAATTCTTGGGATGACTCTTTTCTCCGTGTATATCAATGATGTCGCTCTTGCTGCTGGTGACTCTCAGATCCACCTCTATGCAGACGACACCATTATGTATACATCTGTGTTAACAAACCTCCAAACGCGCTTCAATGCCATACAACACTCCTTCTGTAGCCTCCAACTGCTCTTAAACACTAGTAAAACTAAATGCATGCTCTTCAATCGAACGCTGCTGGCACCCGTCCACCCGACTAGAATCACTACTCTCGACGGGTCTGACCTAGAGTATGTGGACAACTACAAATACCTAGGTGTCTGGATAGACTGTAAACTATCCTTCCAGACTCACATTAAGCATCTCCAATCCAAAGTTAAATCTAGAATCGGCTTCCTATTTCGCAACATAGCCTCCTTCACTCATGCTGCCAAACATGCCCTCGTAAAACTGACTATCCTACCGATCCTTGACTTCGGTGATCTCATTTACAAATTAGCCTCCAACACTCTACTCAGCAAATTGGATGTAGTCTATCACAGTGCCATCCGTTTTGTCACCAAAGCCCCATATACTACCCACCACTGTGACCTGTACACTCTTGTTGGCTGGTCCTCACTACATATTCGTCGCCAAACCCACTGGCTCCAGGCCATCAACAAATCACTGCTAGGAAAATCTCTGCCTTATCTTAGCTCATTGGTCACCATAGCAACACCCACCCGTAGTATGCGCTCCAGCAGGTATATCTCACTGGTCATCCCCAAAGCCAACACCTCCTTTGGCCACCATTCCTTCCAGTTCTCTGCTGCCAATGACTGGAACGAACTGCAAAAATCTCTGAAGCTGGAGACTCTTATCTCCCTCACTAACTTTAAGCATCAGTTGTCAGAGCACCTTACCGATCACTGCACCTGTACACAGCCCTTCTGAAATTAGCCCACTCAACTACCTCATCCCCATATTGTTATTTATTTTGCTCATTTGCACCCCAGTATCTCTATTTGCACATCATCTCTTGCACGTCTATCATTCCAGTGTTAATACTATTGTAATTATTTTGCACTATAGCCTATTTATTGCCTAACCTACATAACTTGCTACATTTGCACACACTCTATATATATTTTTTGTGGTATTTTTGACTTTATGTTTTGTTTTACCCCGTATGTAACTCTGTGTTGTTGTGTTTATCACACTGCTTTGCTTTATCTTGGCCAGGTCACAGTTGTAAATGAGAACTTGTTTTCAACTGGCTTACCTGGTTAAAGAAGGTTAAATAAAAAAATAAAAAAATTAATGAAATATTGAATAGGCCTACATTTAAAATTAAAATTTTAACAGACCTACATTTAATATGCAATATTGCACAGGCCTACATTTAATATTACATAGGCCTACATTTAACAATAAATATTGTATAGGCCTACATTTTAGTCATTTAGCATCTTATCCAGAGCGACTTACAGTTAGTGCATACATTATTTTTTCATACTGGCCCCCCATGGGAATCGAACCCACAACCCTAGCGTTGCAAACACCATGCTCTACCAACATCCCTGCCGGCCATTCCCTCCCCTACCCTGGGCCAATTGTGCACCGCCCCATGGGTCTCCCAGTCGCGGCCGGCTACGACAGAGCCTGGATTCGAACCAGGATACATTTGAGGCCTACATTTGATATGAAATATTGCAATATCACTAGCCTAGCATAAAGTACAACTCGAAGACATTTATTTTTCAGGGTTGAATTCAATAGGCAAAAGAGTAAAAATATTTTCACGGCCACATTAGTCATGTTGTAGGCTTGGTCCTTTAGCTAGGTCTAGGTGTTTTTTTTTAAATGCTCCTGTTTTACTGTAACACCAGTGTTCCACTAGTGTATACATCCTGATGTTATACAAGGGAAGTTGTGTTTCCATATCTGCAGCTGACACTGAGGACTTGTGTTGAGCATAATCAACAACCCTCTGCATTATCAAAACAGTTGCTTTGTGAGAAGGTGTTAACCATCAAAGGCGTAAACCCATGTTCACAGTTAACCATTGTTATGTAAATGTTGCCCGAAAAGCCCCAGTGGCCTTGCCCCCAAGCCAGAGCAGGTCCCCTGAGGCCATGGCCAGTGGAAATGCACAAATTTTTGTAGCAGAGATATTTTTACAATTTTCTACATTGTAGAATAATAGTGAAGATATCAAAACTATGAAATAACACATATGAAATCATGTAGTAACCAAAAAAGTGTTAAACTAATCAAAATATATTTGAGATTTGAGATTCTTCAAATAGCTACCCTTTGCCTTGATGACAGCTTTGCAATCTCTTGGCATTCAATCAACCAGCTTCACCTGGAATGCTTTTCCAACAGTCTTGAAGGAGTTCCCACATATGCTGAGCACTTGTTGGCTGCTTTTCCTTCACTCTGCGGTCCGACTCATCCCAAACCATCTCAATTGGGTTGAGGTTGGGGGATTGTGGAGGACAGGTCATCTGATGCAGCACTCCATCACTCTCCTTCTTGGTCGAATAGCCCTTACACAGCCTGGAGGTGTGTTGGGTCATTGTCCTGTTGAAAAACAAATGATAGTCCCACTAAGCCCAAACCAGATGGGATGGCTTATCGCTGCAGACTGTTGTGGTACCCATGCTGGTTAAGTGTGCCTTGAATTCTAAATAAATCACAGACAGTGTCACCAGCAAAGTACCCCCACACCATAACACCTCCTCCTTCATTCTTTACGGTGGGAATACACATCACTCACACCGCATCTCACAAAGCCACGGCGGTTGGAACCAAAAATCTCCAATTTGGACTCCAGACCAAAGGACACATTTTCACCGGTCTAATGTCCATTGCTCGTATTTCTTGGCCCAGGCAGGTCTCTTCTTCTTATTGGTGTCCTGTAGTAGTGGTTTCTTTGCAGCAATTCGACCATGGCCTGATTCACAGTCCCCTCTGAACAGTTGATGTTGAGATGTCTGTGACTTGAACTCTGTGAAGCATTTATTTGGGCTGAAATTTCTGAGGCTGGTAACTCTAATGAACTTATCCTCTGCAGCAGAGGTAACTCTGGGTCTTCCTTTCCTGTGGCGGAGCTCATGAGAGCCAGTTTCATCATAACGCTTGATGGTTTTTGCGACTGCACTTGAAGAAACATTTAAGTTCTTGAAATGTTTCGTATTGACTGACCTTCTTGTCTTAAAGTAATGATTGGCTGTCATTTCTCTTTGCTTATTTGAGCTGTTCTTGCCATAATATGGACTTGGTCTTTTACCAAATAGGGCTATCTTCAATATACATTCCAGGTGACTACCTCATGAAGCTGGTTGAGAGAATGCCAAGAGTGTGCAAAGCTGTCATCAAGGCAAAGGGTGGCTATTTGAAGAATCTCAAATATAACATATATTTAGATTTGTTTAACACTTTTTGGGTTACTACGTGATTCCATATGTGTAATTTCATTGTTTTGATGTCTTCACTATTATTCTACAATGTATAAAATAGTCTAAATAAAGAAACACCCTTGAATGAGTAGGTTTGTCCAAACTTTTGACTGGTAGTGTATATGAATGCCTACTTGAATCAGCTTTGGCTGTAGGGTATACGTAAGGGAAGGATAAACGCAGATGCTCTGTATATTATCTTGGAAATAATGGACTTATAGCCTACCACAGTTACTTTAGAACGGTGACTAAGTGCCTATCGTTGGAACTACTTCAGAGGGGGTCCTATTTCTTTCCAACTGTCATGTATGTAATTAATGCACACTCTAGAATGCCTTTCTAAAACGAGTATTCAACAATGCCGCAGGATCGGGAGGGGGAGATGAAGAGTGTTAGAGTCCTGGTGGTCTCTGATTCTCAGGCAGAGTTTATCCCCCTTATGGATCCTGGAAAAACAGAGAGAAGAGCAGATGAGAAGGGAGTGATGAGAAATACAACAAAAGATTACAATAACAGAAACTGGATTTTGGGAACGTATATGCAGTACAAGCGCTCACAGTCTCATGTCAGAATTAGACATTCATCCATGTTTCTCAAACCTCACATTTTGAAGTTGTTCCAACCTGCCTGTATATGCAGCCATTGATTGGCGTGGTGAGTAGTTGTAAGTTGTTTGATTCGCGGGAGGGGAGGAGTTGTAAGTTGTTTGATTAGCGGGAGGGGAGGAGTTGTAAGTTGTTTGATTAGCGGGAGGGGAGGAGTTGTAAGTTGTTTGATTGTTGAGAGGGGAGGAGTTGTAAGCTGTTTGATTAGCGGGAGGGGAGGAGTTGTAAATTGTTTGATTAGTGGGAGGGGAGGAGTTGTAAGTTGTTTGATTAGCGGGAGGGGAGGAGTTGTACGTTGTTTGATTAGCAGGAGGGGAGGAGTTGTAAGTTGTTTGATTAACGGGAGGGGAGGAGTTGTAAGTTGTTTGATTGTTGAGAGGGGAGGAGTTGTAAGCTGTTTGATTAGCGGGAGGGGAGGAGTTGTAAGTTGTTTGATTAGCGGGAGGGGAGGAGTTGTAAGTTGTTTGATTAGCGGGAGGGGAGGAGTTGTACGTTGTTTGATTAGTGGGAGGGGAGGAGTTGTAAGTTGTTTGATTAGTGGGAGGGGAGGAGTTGTATTTTGTTTGATTGTTGAGAGGGAAGGAGTTGTAAATTGTTTGATTGTTGAGAGGGAAGGAGTTGTAAGTTGTTTGTTGAGAGGGGAGGAGTTGTAAGCTCTTTGATTGTTGAGAGGGGAGGAGTTGTAAGCTCTTTGATTGTTGAGAGGGGAGGAGTTGTAAGCTCTTTGATTGTTGAGAGGGGAGGAGTTGTATGCTCTTTGATTGTTGAGAGGGGAGGAGATGTAAATTGTTTGATTGTTGAGAGGGGAGGAGATGTAAATTGTTTGATTGTTGAGAGGGGAGGAGATGTAAATTGTTTCAGGTGTGGCATTTCCCCCCGAACATTACAGTACACTAACATCATTAATCTTGTTGACGAGGCAATCTACTCTACTGTAGGATATTAGGGGGCAGAGTGCAAATGTAACAGAAGAAAAGTATTTCTACTGTAAAACAGTGCAAAATGCAGTTATAATGGCAATATGCATTCACTTTACATCCATATTCCAATGACAATAATGTACGCATTAATTACAATCATTTTCCACCCTGTTAAATATAACCATTTACAATTATTTTAAGCTTCTTCTCATCCAGGTGTCTTGCTTTATTTGGTTGCTCACCAGTGAAATGTATCATATAGTATAGTGGTTTGTAGTAGGCTAGGTAGTATGAAGGGGTTAAGTATGACAACAATCTAATCTGTTGTCAAAAAGAATGGAAACAAAGTTTTAAAACTCTGACACGTTTCGGCTGCATGGCCTTCATCAGGGAGTACAAAGATATGAATGGTCAATGGAAACAAAGTTCAAAAAACGGCCATCAGCCGAAACGCGTCAGAGTTTTTAATCTTTGTTTCCAGTGAACATACCATACAAATAAAGGCTTTTTAATTAATTACATGAAGAGTGCCTTGGTCCTCCTTTCTTTATAATGACCAATTTACCTATTTTACCAAAGAGCACCTTCTGTCTACAAAGACCTACTATTGTGTATCTTAGCAGCACCTTCTGTCTACAAAGACCTACTATTGTGTATCTTAGCAGCACCTTCTGTCTACAAAGACCTACTATTGTGTATCTTAGCAGCACCTTCTGTCTACAAAGACATTTACATTTACATTTACATAATTTAGCAGACGCTCTTATCCAGAGCGACTTACAAATTGGTGCATTCAACTTATGATAGCCAGTGGGACAACCACCTTTTTTTTTTAAATTGGGGGTGGGGGAAGAAGGATTACTTTATAATATTCCAGGTATTCCTTAAAGAGGTAGGGTTTCAAGTGTCTCCGGAAGGTGGTCAGTGATTCTGCTGTCCTGGCATCGTGGGGGAGCTTGTTCCACCATTGGGGTGCCAGAGCAGCGAATAGCTTTGACTGGGCTGAGCGGGAACTGTGCTTCCGTAGAGGTAGGGGGGCTAGCAGGCCAGAGGTGGATGAACATAGTGCCCTCATTTGGGTGTAGGGCAGGGGTGTCAAACTCATTTTAGCTCAGGGGCCACATGGAGGAAAATCTAAAGTGGGCCGGACCGGTAAAATCATGGTATATATAACTTAAAAACAACAACTTCAGATTGTTTTCTTTGTTTTAATACGATCAACATAACACATAAAACTGGATCCTGAGGACAGTGTGTCCAAAATAGTACAAGCACAACATCACTATTAATCATAAAACACCTCAAGTTTATTTGAAAATTCTAAAGAAAAAGAACACACAAACACACAATGTCTCAGTGATTCCCAGAACTGTTTCACAGATCACAGAACTATATCAGGATGTCATTTCTCAGGTATAAATGTAGATAAAAATAATGAAATCCTGTTCCCCAGACAAGTGCAAGAACCACAGAGTCAAGAATAGGTTAAATATACAAATAAAATTAAATCAATTAAAAACAATAGCACATTAACATAAAAACATATAAACATAAAGCTGGAGCCTGAGGACAGTGTGTCCAAAAGCACAACATCACTATTAATCATAAAACACCTCAAGTTATTTGAAAATTCTGAGGACAAAGAACACACAAACACACAATGCCTCAGTGATTCACAGAAGTATATCACAGATCACAGAACTATATCAGGTTGTCTCATGCAGCACTTTAAGTGGGGTTGCATAGTTTATTTGACTCCTGATACCTGGCATCTTTTAGCTTTCACCAGCGCATCAATATCAGGAGCACATCCTGAGTGGCAGCCAACTTCAGGATGTGATTCAAGTGCTTGTGCGTGAGCCTTGAGCGCAGCTTTGTTTTATTAATGCTCATTACAGAGAAAACTTGCTCACAAAGATATGTGGTTCCAAACATGCACAACAGTTTTGCAGCGAGGGCTGTCAAGTTGGGGTAACCTGGCAAGAGATTCTAATAAAATGTGTCCAAGCCAGCTGCGGCAAATTTGCCCTTCAAATCCGAGTCACACTGCAAGTCTATTATTTCAAGTTGGATGCTGACGGGCAGATCAGAGGGATTCACGGTGAAAGTCTTTCTCCAGTTCACCAAAAATCTGAAAGCGTTGCTCAAACTCCCGTAACAGTCCCGTTATTTTATCTTTGAACCGCTTCATGTCTGCCACATGTTGGGTCGCGCACACATTTTTCAGACAGGGGAAGTGAGCTGCATCACCACCGGTGAGTTGCGTCTCCCACAATGACAGCTTCAACTTGAAAGAACGTATGCTGTCATAATACTGCGTGACAACTTTGTTTGCGCCCTTGCAGCTGTTTGTTCAAGTTATTCAGGTGCTCTGTAACATCCACCATAAACGCAAGGTCCTGCATCTATTCTGCGGAATGAAATTCTAACACTGGTTTGCCCTTTTCTTCCATGAACTGTACAATTTCTTCTCGTAAATCAAAGAAACGCCTCAGCACAGCACCTCGGCTTAACCATCTTACCTCAGTGTTGTATGGCAGGCCATAGATGTGGTCTTTCTCACTGAGAAGGCTGTCAAACTGACAGTGATTCAGGCTTCTGGATCGGATGAAATTAACAGTTTGGATGACCACCTTCATGACGTTATCCATCTTTAATGACTTGCAACACAAAGCCTCCTGGTGCAAAATACAGTGAAAGTTCAAAAATCACATCCTCCATTTGCAGATTGCACTTTCTCTCTGAACTTTGTCACAACGCCTGCTTTTTTCCCGATCATTGAGGGCGCACCATCTTTAGCCAGGCTGACAGCGCGGGACCAGTCCACTCCGACCCTGTCCAGCGCGCCGACGAGTGCGGTGAAAATATCAGCTGCGGTCGCTGTATCTGTCATCGGCACCAACTCCACGAACTCCTCGGTGACGGTCAATGTGTCATCAACTCCGCGGATGAAAATGGCCAGTTGTGCAACATCTGTAATGTCCGTGCTTTCATCAATTGCAACCGAAAACGCAATAAATGACTTTACTTTTTGCTTCAACTGGCTGTCCAAATCCACTGAAAGATCAGAAATCCTGTCTGCAACTGTGTTTCTTATCAGGCTGATATTTGCAAAAGCCTGGTGCTTTTCAGGGCACACAATCTCTACTGCCTTCATCATGCATGTTTTTACAAATTCACCCTCAATAAATGGTTTTGAAGCCACTGCGATTTCATTAGCAATGAGGTAGCTAGCTTTCACTGCAGCGTCACTGATGTCTCGTCTGTGAGTAAACACAGACTGCTGTTTCTTCAGACCCGCCCACAGTTCATTCACCTTCTCTCTTCTCCGCTGTCCATATTTGTCCGCATGAAGACTCACATAGTGGCGACAAAGGTTATATTCTTTCAGCACTGCAACATGCTGTGAGCACACCAAACATACAGCTTTCCCATTCAATTCCGTGAATAAATAGGAGGATGACCATTTTTCTTGGAACACTCTGCACTCTGCGTCCACTTTTCTCTTTTTTGACAGAGACGTATTTGGGCAATCCTCCTTGGATGACCACCTTCATGACGTTATCCATCTTTAATGACTTTCAACACAAAGCCTCCTGGTGCAAAATACAGTGAAAGTCCAAAAATCACGTCCTCCATTTGCAGATTGCACTTTCTCTCTGAACTTTGTCACAACGCCTGCTTTTTTCCCGATCATTGAGGGCGCACCATCTGTAGCCAGGCTGACAGCGCGGGACCAGTCCACTCCGACCCTGTCCAGCGCGCCGACGAGTGCGGTGAAAATATCAGCTGCTGTCGCTGTATCTGTCATCGGCACCAACTCCACGAACTCCTCGGTGACGGTCAATGTGTCATCAACTCCGCGGATGAAAATGGCCAGTTGTGCAACATCTGTAATGTCCGTGCTTTCATCAATTGCAACCGAAAACGCAATAAATGACTTTACTTTTTGCTTCAACTGGCTGTCCAAATTCACTGAAAGATCGGAAATCCTGTCTGCAACTGTGTTTCTTATCAGGCTGATATTTGCAAAAGCCTGGTGCTTTTCAGGGCACACAATCTCCGCTGCCTTCATCATGCATGTTTTTACAAATTCACCCTCACTAAATGGTTTTGAAGCCACTGCGATTTCATTAGCAATGAGGTAGCTAGCTTTCACTGCAGCGTCACTGATGTCTCGGCTGTGAGTAAACACAGACTGCTGTTTCTTCAGACCCGCCCACAGTTCATTCACCATCTCTCTTCTCCGCTGTCCATATTTGTCCGCATGAAGACTCACATAGTGGCGACGAAGGTTATATTCTTTCAGCACTGCAACATGCTGTGAACACACCAAACATACAGCTTTCCCATTCAATTCCGTGAATAAATAGGAGGATGACCATTTTTCTTGGAACACTCTGCACTCTGCGTCCACTTTTCTCTTTTTTGACAGAGACATATTGGGGCAATGAGGGTGCCAAAGCACATAATGTTAAAAGTAGAAGCCGGAATAAATATCGCGGGCAAAACAAAGTAGCTCATCCGGACTGGCTGCACTTGCTTGACCTACTTGCTCTGCCCCGGTATGAACAGTTTGCTTGCTTAACACAATTGCTAGCGCCATCCAGTGGACGCAATTGGAACAGCAGTTTATTTTATTGAAAAATTGCAGCTCATTTTTATTCTTTACAAAATCATCTCACGGGCCGGATTAAACCCATTTGCGGGCCTGATCCGACCCGCGTGCCGGACTATTGACACCCCTGGTGTAGGGTCTGATCAAAGCCTGAAGGTAAGGAGGTGCCGTTCCCCTCACAGCTCCGTAGGCAAGCACCATGGTCTTGTAGTAGATGCGAGCCTCAACTGGAAGCCAGTGGAGTGTGCGGAGGAGCGGGGTGACATGAGAGAACTTGGGAAGGTTGAACACCAGACGGGCTGCAGCGTTCTGGATGAGTTGTAGGGGTTTAATGGCACAGGCAGGGAGCCCAGCCAACAGCGAGTTGCAGTAATCCAGACGGGAGATGACAAGTGCCTGGATTAGGACCTGTGCCGCTTTCTGTGTTAGGTAGGGTCGTACTCTGCGAATGTTGTAGAGCATGAACCTGCAGGATCGGGTCACCGCTTTGATGTTAGTGGAGAATGACAGGGTGTTGTCCAGTGTCACGCCAAGGTTCTTTGCACTCTGGGAGGAGGACACAATGGAGTTGTCAACCATGATGGCGAGATCATGGAGCGGGCAGTCCTTCCCCGGGAGGAAGAGCAGCTCCGTCTTGCCGAGGTTCAGCTTGAGGTGGTGATCCGGCATCCACACTGAAATGTCTGCCAGACATGCAGAGATGCGATTTGCCAACTGGTTATCAGAAGGGGGAAAGGAGAATATGAATTGTGTGTCATCTGCGTAGCAATGATAGGAGAGACCATGTGAGGATATGACAGAGCCAAGTGACTTGGTGTATAGAGAGAATAGGAGAGGTCCTAGAACTGAGCCCTGGGGGACACCAGTGGAGAGAGCACGTGGTGCGGAGACAGATTTTCGCCATGCCACCTGGTAGGAGCAACCTGTCAGGTAGGACGCAATCCAAGAGTGAGCAGCGCCGGAGATGCCCAACTCGGAGAGGGTGGAGAGGAGCATCTGATGGTTCACAGTATCAAAGGCAGCGGATAGGTCTAGAAGGATAAGAGCAGAGGAGAGAGAGTTAGCTTTAGCAGTGCGGAGAGCCTCCGTGACACAGAGAAGAGCAGTCTCAGTTGAATGACCAGTCTTGAAACCTGACTGGTTTGGATCAAGAAGGTAATTCTGAGAGAGATAGCAGGAGAGTTGGCTAGAGACGGCACGCTCAAGAGTTTTGGAGAGAAAAGAAAGAAGGGATACTGGTCTGTAGTTGTTGACATCGGAGGGATCGAGTGTAGGTTTTTTGAGGAGGGGTGCAACTCTCGCTCTCTTGAAGACGGAAGGGACATGGCCAGTGGTCAAGGATGAGTTGATGAGCGAGGTGAGGTAAGGGAGAAGGTCTCCGGATATGGTCTGGAGAAGAGAGGAGGGGATAGGGTCAAGCGGGCAGGTTGTTGGGCGGCCGGCCGTCACAAGTCGCAAGATTTCATCTGGAGAGAGATGGGAGAAAGAAGTCAAAGCATGGGGTAGGGCAGTGTGAGCAGGACCAGCGGTGTCATTTGACTTAATAAATGAGGATCGGATGTCGTCAACCTTCTTTTCAAAATGGTTGATGAAGTCATCCGCAGAGAGGGTTGAGGGAGGGGGAGGAGGAGGAGGATTCAGCAGGGAGGAGAAGGTGGCAAAGAGCTTCCTAGGGTTAAAGGCAGAGGCTTGAAATTTAGAGTGGTAGAAAGTGGCTTTAGCAGTGGAAACAGAGGAAGATAATGTAGAGAGGAGGGAGTGAAAAGATGACAGGTCCGCAGGGAGTCTAGTTTTCCTCCATTTCTGCTTGGCTGCCCGGAGCCCTCTTCTGTGAGCTCGCAATGAGTCGTCAAGCCACGGAGCAGGAGGGGAGGATCGAGCCGGCCGGGAGGATAGGGGACATAGAGAGTCAAGAGATGCAGAAAGGGAGGAGAGGTTGGTTGAGGAGGCAGAATCAGGGGATCGGAGGTAGAAGGATTTAGCAGAGGGAAGAGATGATAGGATGGAAGAGGAGAGAGTAGCGGGAGAGAGAGAGAGCGAAGGTTGCGACGGCACATTCCCATCTGAGTAGGGGCAGAGTGAGTAGTGTTGGAGGAGAGTGAGAGAGAAAAGGATACAAAGTAGTGGTCGGAGACTTGGAGGGGAGTTGCAGTGAGGTTAGTAGAAGAACAGCATCTAGTAAAGATGAGGTCAAGCGTATTGCCTGCCTTGTGAGTAGGGGGGGACGGTGAGAGGGTGAGGTCAAAAGAGGAAAGGAGTGGAAAGAAGGAGGCAGAGAGAAATGAGTAAAAGGCAGATGTAGGGAGATTAAAGTCACCCAGAACTGTGAGGGGTGAGCCATCCTCAGGAAAGGAATTTATCAAGGCGTCAAGCTCATTGATGAACTCTCCAAGGGAACCTGGAGGGCGATAAATGACAAGGATGTTAAGCTTGAATGGGCTAGTGACTGTGACAGCATGGAATTCACATGAGGAGATAGACAGATGGGTCAGGGGAAAAAGAGAGAATGTCCACTTGGGAGAGATGAGGATTCCTGTGCCACCACCGCGCTGACCAGATGCTCTCGGGGTATGCGAGAACACATGGTCAGACGAGGAAAGAGCAGTAGGAGTAGCAGTGTTTTCTGTGGTAGTCCATGTTTCCGTTAGCGCCAAGAAGTCGAGGGACTGGAGGGTAGCATAGGCTGAGATTAACTCTGCCTTGTTGGCCGCAGAACAGCAGTTCCAGAGGCTGCTGGAGACCTGGAACTCCACGTGGGTCGTGCGCGCTGGTACCACCAGATTAGAGTGGCAGCAGCCACGCGGTGTGAAGCGTTTGTATGGCCTGTGCAGATAGGAGAGAACAGGGATAGACAGACACATCGTTGACAGGCTACAGAAAAAGGCTACAATAATGCAAAGGAGATCGGAATGAAATGAACTAAACATCTGGGAAAGCGAGAGAGCGGGGCCTCCCTCACTTACGTGTCACTGAAACACTCAAATATAACTCTCCCAACTTCCACTTTAGAAATTATAATTGTTGTAAACTACAGCGGTTCAATGTTTTCTAGGAATTCTTAATTTATTCAGCTAGCTAACTTGGTACAGTAAGACCTACTATTGTGTTTCTTAGCAGCGCCTTCTGTCTACAAAGACCTACTATTGTGTTTCTTAGCAGCGCCTTCTGTCTACAAATACCTACTATTGTGTATCTTAGCAGCACCTTCTGTCTACAAAGACCTACTATTGTGTATCTTAGCAGCACCTTCTGTCTACAAAGACCTACTATTGTGTATCTTAGCAGCGCTTCCCTTCCTTCTTTTTTTCTATAATCTAAACTGTTACTTTAATCTCCTAATTTAGCCGCTCTAACCACTCATTTACATTACATTTACATTTTAGTCATTTAGCAGACGCTCTTAACCAGAGCGACTTACAGGAGCAATTAGGGTTAAGTGCCTTGCTCAAGGGCACATTAACGTCATTTAGCAGACGCTCTTAGCCAGAGCGACTCACAAATTGGTGCGTTCACCCTATAGCCAGTGGGATAACCACTTTACAATTTGGGGGGGGGGGGGGGGGTTAGAAGGAATACTTTATCCTATCCCAGGTATTCCTTAAAGAGGTGGGGTTTCAAATGTCTCCGGAAGGTGGTGAGTGACTCCGCTGTCCTGGCGTCGTGAGGGAGCTTGTTCCACCATTGGGGTGCCAGAGCAGCGAACAGTTTTGACTGGGCTGAGCGGGAGCTGTGCTTCCGCAGAGGAAGGGGAGCCAGCAGGCCAGAGGTGGATGAACGCAATGTCCTCGTTTGGGTGTAGGGACTGATCAGAGCCTGAAGGTACAGAGGTAGTATCCCACAAAGCTTCCTTCAACACCTGTTGTATACCTACAACGAAGCAGACCTCATATCCAATTCCAAATTCACTTCTTCTCTCATTTCAGCCCAAAATGTAATTGTGTTGTGAGCAGCCTTGGGAGTGGGAGCTGGGTGGGGGGACTGTCTCCCATTACATTATACAGACAGCCCAATGTCAGCAATATTTTTCCTTTTCTCAATCATTAGTCGCTCCCAAGGTTTAACCTCCCCATCCCTCCATTCCTCTCCTCCATTCCCCTTAGCACACATCCCAGCCTCTCATGTTCTGTAGCCTGTTGTTCCCTTCTCCAGCCACCTTTGAGCAGGAGGAATAATTCTCAAGATGCGAACAATGCATCCGAAGCGGGCGGGGCCAAGAGGTCTTGAAGGTGGTAACAGTATAGGAGGAATTATACCACCACATCTCCAAGCAGCTCTTCTGTGTCTCAGTGTTTTGGGACAAGAGGAAAAGGGGGCAACGTCTCTTGAGTATGAGATAAATAAATGCCCTCAGACGTCTCTGAGTATGAGATAAATAAATGCCATCAGACGCAGGAGGGGAGAAAAGCGTCTTAGTCTTAATTAGTGAGGTACTGTGGGCCCTGCAGAATGCCAGTGGCGAGATGAGGCCACATTGTGGGTTATGGGCACATCCTCCTCAATGATAGGTAATTGGAGTTGTACCTTCAAGAATGAAAGCTGCTAATTTCACATAGGAAGTGCTAACAAGACATTTGTGTGCCATGTTTTCCTTCAGCCGGAAGTTACAGTGCTGGAGTGCTGGGAATGGCCCGGGAAGGAGCAGTAATGAACCACTTCACATGGTCGTTTACTGGAATAGAAAGAAGAGGCCAAAGAAAGAAGGGAAAAGGGAAGCCTAATTCTGCAGCCTGAGAATAGCAGGTCTCACAAAGGGTCCTGTTTCAGGGCATTATTAGTAGTATTCTCCAACAGTACACCGTCTTCAACGCAATTGACCACTTATCACAAGTGTACCAATCTCACCCCAATGGAAACAAACCAACTCCATCCGTCAATGTTTACCATTATGGATGTCATTTATTTCCAAATCCCACATGCTATGTCCCAATAGTTCAGAGGCCTCTGCCTAATCTGTGTTGCCAAACTGTCATCTAGATTGAAAACAAACAATATGACCTGGAATGCAGACAGATAGGTTTGGCACACATGATGAAATAGAAAAAATAGTCCTGGATTAAGAATTTAGGTTAAAGACAATCAAGTCTGTGCGAGTACTGACTGTAAGGATATGACAGAGATGGTAAGCATCTCTTACCTTAGCCATATGTATGTCATTCCTCTTCCTATGAGACCCACCAGTGCAGTGCAAGTGCAGCTTTCAATATACCATCATGGAGAATTCCATCCATGTCTATTTGAGATACCAGGGCTCCCTCACCTAGTATTACAGTGACCTACAGTATGTGTTCTTGCTGTGTGGCCCTCTGAAGGACATTTCCCCCTCCCAGTGTCTGTGGCTTCTCCTCTGAACGAGGAGTTGAGCAACTGACTTTTTCCCAAACACATCTTTGTCAACAGTCTGGATGAATGAAGAGGAGGCAAAGGAGTGAAATGGAATGGAAGGATAGTCTTCCTGGCTGACGCCTACTACTTGTCCCTCAAGGCATTCCTACTACTACAGTGGGGTTCTAATTAACTGACCAAATCCCATTGATTGGACAGGAGTGGAGGGGGCTGGCCAAGTAGCCCCTGCTCCTTTTTGTGTTTTCTTCTATCTGAATACTACTAGAGAACACAACAAGCCCCTTCTATCTGAATACTACTAGAGAACACAACAAGCCCCTTCTATGTGAATACTACTACAGAACACAACAAGCCCCTTCTATGTGAATACTACTAGAGAACACAACAAGCCCCTTCTATGTGAAAACTACTACAGAACACAACAAGCCCCTTCTACGTGAATACTACTAGAGAACACAACAAGCCCCTTCTATGTGAATACTACTAGAGAACACAACAAGAGAACACAACAAGCCCCTTCTATGTGAATATTACTAGAGAACACAACAAGCCCCTTCTATGTGAATACTACTAGAGAACACAACAAGCCCCTTCTATGTGAATACTACTAGAGAACACAACAAGAGAACACAACAAGAGAAAGCCCCCCCACCACCTTTTCCCCACTGCCCATAAAGAGACACATTGGCCCTCTACTAACTATGACTTGTCCCCCCTCTCTACAATGGCCCCCTGCTCCCTGCCCTCTGTGTCCTTCTGTGTCCCTCTCTACAATGGCCCCCTGCTCCCTGCCCTCTGTGTCCATCTGTGTCCCTCTCTATAACGGCCCCCTGCTCCCTGCCCTCTGTGTCCATCTGTGTCCCTCTCTATAACGGCCCCCTGCTCCCTGCCCTCTGTGTCCTTCTGTGTCCCTCTCTATAACGGCCCCCTGCTCCCTGCCCTCTGTGTCCTTCTGTGTCCCTGTAGGGCTGCCAATGCTGGGTATGGGGGGGGGGGGGGGGGGGCAGGCAGGCAATCTCCCAAAAGTTAGCCCATTTCCATTGTGCTTTTGTGCCCTGGTGTCCCTGCTCTAAAGGAGGTATTGTTGCAGATGGTGGGCTGGGCTGGGGGAATGTGGCCACGGTAGCGGGCTAGGCCTAATGCTTCCTTGGGGTATTGTGCTGTGGCCTCCACTTCCCCTTCCTCTCCTCAGCGTGGGTTAGAACGTCTAGGTCTAGCTGCCCTGAACCAGACCTGGATCCATTCTAAGGAGCTGATCACTGTGTGTTCATCATTCAGGAGAATTAGAACAGCCGTAATATTACACTAGACCACAGCATTTAGTTTGGCCATAGTGATGTCTGTTTCAGAGAGGGGGGTTATGGAATAATATGGTGAAATGTCAAGCAGGGAATCTGGTACAAGATATAGTTAATGTGATGGATGGTGTGACTACATTATGGAGCGATATGGCTAATGTCATGGCTGATGTGACTGTGATGTGTGTAACGGGGGGATATAGCGGGATATAATGTGATAATGTACTATAAGAGAGATGTGATATGGAGAGCTGTAGACGAAAGGCAGACAGCAGACAGACATGGCTTCATCAGCATGGGGAGGGGGTGTTCCCATACAGTGGGAGCTGTCACTGCACCCCTATAGTAATGACAGCCACTCGAGCCGGGACACGGAGGGACGGCTCTGAAAGCTTGTCATCTTTTCTTCCCTACTCGGCGATGTCTCGTTGGATAAAGGAACAATGAAAGGAAAGGACAGTGTACTGAGATGAAGACAGAGAGAAAGACTGGGGTTTGACATCTGAATTACATTTCTCTGAAGAAAATAAATGTTTATTTGAACTTTATTTATTGATGTTGAAAACTTGCAAAGCTCTGAGCAACAACACTGGTTATCAAGGCATGTACTGACAAATAAATTGACATTTGCATATTTTTTTTTGCTAGAGGGTAGAATTGACTTCACTGTCCTATACTCCATCTCACTTAATGCTAAGATCTGAACTGCCTATACTATTCTAACTGTCAGGCAAATGTTTCCTACAGTCATTGGTACAAAAACCTCAAAGTGTGGGTATGTGTGTGTTACAGAGAGAGAGCCAGAGCCTCTGTGGTTGACATCCAGCCCTCTATAACTTCATTAGAAACTTCGCTGAGCACCCATCTACACATACGCACGCTGCTTTGATTTCTCACAGTCCAAAGATGTCAATCATAAGCCTTCTCCCAGAATCAGAGCTGCTGGAATTCATTCAGTCTCTCTATCTCTCTCCCTCCACTATTTGGTAATAATTCTATATGCCAGCGTAGCGCATAATACACTTTTAATGGGCAACTATTTCTCTACCATTAATTTGTCAACATGATTACTGGAGCTGCGGCTGCAATCTGAAGGAGTCAGGGAGCTTTTTAAATATTCACACAACATTAATGTGTTTCTATTCAGCTTTACATCAGGGAAAGTCCAAGATTTACATAATGCTGGCATTGAGGTCTGTGACAGGCTCGCTCTCCCGGCTGAATCCCTGCATTTTCCACAGATCACACAGAAAGGGAGTACACATACATGTGATTTATCATGCCTGTCAACAAAATATAGAGCAATATGAAAATGAAAGTATAATCCTGGATTTATGGGATCATATTTTTATCCAACAAGACCTTTTAAGAGAGTTGATATTTCAAGAGAGTCGATATCACGTTATCACATACATTGGACCTAGGGCATAGGGTGTCTATAACTTGTCTATAGCTGTTGGACTGTTGAAGAGCGGGTCAGAATCAGCATCATCAGTCCACACTGCTGTGACCAGAGAGACTGGTCTTATTCCACGTTTTGTTGTGTTAAAGCCTGAATTCAAAATGGATTAACTTCATATTTTTTCTCACCCATCTACACACAATACTCCATAATGACAGTGAAAACAAAAATATCTCATTTACATAAGTATTCACACCCCTGAGTCAATACATGTTAGAATCACAGTTGTCAGCGATTACAGCTGTGAGTCTTTCTGGGTAAGTATTTAAGAGCCTTGTATACCTGGATTGTACAATATTTGCACAATGTTCTTTTTTTAATTCTTCAAGCTCTGCCAAGTTGGTTGTTGATCATTGCTAGACAGCCATTTTCAAGTCTTGCCATAGATTTTCAAGCTGATTTAAGTCAAAACTGTAAATAGGCCACTCAGGAACATTCAATGTCGTCTTGGTAAGCAACTCCAGTGTATATTTGGCCTTGCATTTTCAATTATTGTCCTGCTGAAAGATGAATTTGTCTTTCAGTGTCTGTTTGAAAGCAGACTGAACCAGGTCTTCCTCTAGGATTTTGCCTGTGCTTAGCTCTATCTGTTTATTTGTATCCTAAAAAAGTCCCAAGTCCTTGCCAATGACAAGCATACCCATAACATGATGCAGCCACCACCATGCTTGAAAATGGAAAAAGTGGTACTCAGTGATGTGTTGTATTGAATTTGCCCCAAACATAACACTTTGTATTCAGGACAAAAAGTTCATTTCTTTGCCACATGTTGGCGGTTTTATTTTAGTGCCTTATTGCAAACAGGAAGCATGTTTTGGAATAATTATATTATGTACAGGCTTCCTTCTTTTCAATGTCATTTAAGTTAGTATTGTGGAGTAACTACAATGTTGTTTATCCATCCTCAGTTTTCTCCTATCACAGCCATTAAACTATGTAACTGTTTTAAAGTCACCATTGGCCTCATGGTGAAATCCCTGAGCGGTTTACATTTACATTTACATTTACATCATTTAGCAGACGCTCTTATCCAGAGCGACTTACAAATTGGTGCATTCACCTTATTGATAGCCGTGCTGACAACAAAATCACACAAAATTATCAATGGAAATCAAATTTATCAACCCATGGAGGTCTGGATTTGGAGTCACCCTCAAAATTAAAGTGGAAAACCACACTACAGGCTGATCCAACTTTGATGTAATGTCCTTAAAACAAGTCAAAATGAGGCTCAGTAGTGTGTGTGGCCTCCACGTGCCTGTATGACCTCCCTACAACGCCTGGGCATGCTCCTGATGAGGTGACGGATGGTCTCCTGAGGGATCTCCTCCCAGACCTGGACTAAAGCATCCACCAACTCCTGGACAGTCTGTGGTGCAACGTGGCGTTGGTGGATGGAGCGAGACATGATGTCCCAGATGTGCTCAATTGGATTCAGGTCTGGGGAACGGGTGGGCCAGTCCATACCATCAATGCCTTCCTCTTGCAGGAACTGCTGACACACTCCAGCCACATGAGGTCTAGCATTGTCTTGCATTAGGAGGAACCCAGGGCCAACCGCACCAGCATATGGTCTCACAAGGGGTCTGAGGATCTCATCTCGGTACCTAATGGCAGTCAGGCTACCTCTGGCGAGCACATGGAGGGCTGTGCGGCCCCCCAAAGAAATGCCACCCCATACCATGATTGACCCACCGCCAAACCGGTCATGCTGGAGGATGTTGCAGGCAGCAGAACGTTCTCCACGGCGTCTCCAGACTCTGTCACGTCTGTCACATGTGCTCAGTGTGAACCTGCTTTCATCTGTGAAGAGCACAGGGCGCCAGTGTCGAATTTGCCAATCTTGGTGTTCTCTGGCAAATGCCTAACATCCTGCACGGTGTTGGGCTGTAAGCACAACCCCCACCTGTGGACGTCGGGCCCTCATACACCCTCATGGAGTCTGTTTCTGACGGTTTGAGCAGACACATGCACATTTGTGGCCTGCTGGAGGTCATTTTGCAGGGCTCTGGCAGTGCTCCTCCTGCTCCTCCTTGCACAAAGGCAGAGGTAGTGGTCCTGCTGCTGGGTTGTTGCCCTCCTACGGCCTCCTCCACGTCTCCTGATGTACTGGCCTGTCTCCTGGTAGCGCCTACATTCTCTGGACACTACGCTGACAGACACAGCAAACCTTCTTGCCACAGCTCGCATTGATGTGCCATCCTGGATGAGCTGCAATACCTGAGCCACTTGTGTGGGTTGCAGACTCCGTCTCATGCTACCACTAGAGTGAAAGCACCGCCAGCATTCAAAAGTGACCAAAACATCAGCCAGGAAGCATAGGAACTGAGAAGTGGTCTTTGGTCACCACCTGCAGAACCACTTCTTTATTGGGGGTGTCTTGCTAATTGCCTATAATTTCCACCTGTTGTCTATTCCATTTGCACAACAGCATGTGAAATTTATTTGACTTGGAGTTACATTGTGTTGTTTAAGTGTTCCCTTTATTTTTTTGAGCAGTGTATATATATATATTTTTTATATTTTTTCATTTTTTTCATTTTTTTCAAAAAAAAAATTCTTTCCTCTACGGCAACTGAGTTAGGAAGGACACCTGTATCTTTCTAGTGACTGGGTGTATTGATACATAATCCAAAGTGTAATTAATAACTTCACCATGCTCAAAGGGATATTCAATGTCTGCCATTTTTACCCATCAACCAATAGGTGCCCTTCTTTGCAAGGCATTGGAACACCTCCCTGATCTTTGTGGTTGAATCTGTGTTTGAAATTCACTGCTCGACTGAGGGACCTTACAGATAATTATATGTGTGGGGTACAGATATGAGGTAGTCATTCAAAAATCATGTTAAACACTATTATTGCAGAGTCCATGCAACTTATTATGTGACTGGTTAAGCAGATTTTTACTTCTGAACTTATTTAGGCTTGCCATAACAAAGGGGTTGAATAATTATTGACTCAAGACATTTCAGCTTAGAATTTTT
This sequence comes from Coregonus lavaretus, assembly GCF_964263955.1. Lineage (NCBI taxonomy): Eukaryota > Metazoa > Chordata > Actinopteri > Salmoniformes > Salmonidae > Coregonus > Coregonus lavaretus. The sequence continues at coordinate 6,561,709 of NC_139988.1, forward strand.
TATTAATTAGTAAACATTTCTACAAACATAATTCCACTTTCCAATGACACAAAATCACAATTTATTAAATTTTAAATTCAGATTGTAACACAACAATATGTGGAAAAAGTCAAGGGGTGTGAATACTTTCTGAAGGCACTGTAGATGAGAAGGTTTTGAGACCTTAAAGGGCCAATCTGCAGTTGATACATAAGTGTTTTGACTTATAAATTAATGATATGTACCCATTGATTCTTGAAGAATATAACTTCTAAATGCCTTATGAGCTTAGTTTAACTGTCCTCCCCATCAGAACCCAACATATAAGCTTGTTTTACTCCAAAGTTTGTAAACAATGTAAATGTAAATAAACACTATATAGCCTCGAAACATGGAAGAAAAAATCATTTTGATATCATGAACGGTCAGTACTCGCATCCATAGCTCTCTATGAATTTAAGAGGTTACATTTCTCCAGCCCCAGCCCTCAGCCTTTTACAGGGGCGGGTTAGCACGCTTTGTTATTGTTTCAACTGCTGATTTCCCCTTTTAATGAGACCTGGTTCACCAGAGGTTGTAGAGGAAACCCAGAATGTGCCATTCACAATGAAGCCCGGTGCTGCACACTCCTGCTGCCCCACAACACAGGAAACACACAGCCCTTCTGGCAGGAAGTCCTCCTACTGTCTGAGCTACAGATAAAACACACAGAGTCGGCATGTACCTCTTGGCTGCAGTACACAGCCCTGTGTGATGTGTTTGTACAGTAGCCTGTCATCAAAGGCTGTTGGATTGTTTTTGTCAGTCATTGGACATTTCCTTATGAGGTGTTTGATGTGTGGGTACAGACTGCTACTGGCTGCAGGGTCAAATGTAGGAAGTTTCTAGGAGCTAACTCCCACTAAACCCTATCCCTTTATCCACCATTTTGTCCGGTCATGACAGCTTTTCCAGTTTTTGAACACACGTGTTCATGAGTTCATCAATTGTAAAATTGGTAATTTGCCATTTTGTAGATTTTACTTTCATAGTCTTGTTTTTACATGTAAAACATGCTCTGTTTCAATTTCAGATCAATTGTTTCAGGCTTAAGTTTAAATAAAAATTCTGGATCTCCAGATACAAAAAATTTGTTTCATTCACAGCACACCTCGCACTTAAAAATATAGATATTTATTTTTCACATTTAGTTATTTTTGTAAACATTCTTCTATGTCATCCAGGCATCATAACATATGTATGTCTTAACAATGGTAACCCTATGTAAACCACTACCACATGGAATTCAGCCAGGTTGTTCAAGATTGATGTCAAAATTGGACTTCTATCCACGTCCTGAACTATCCACTAGGGGCAACAGTGAGCGCTATTACCATCAAGTAGGCTTGGGTTTTGCTAGGGAGTTGTAGATTACATTTTACATTTTAGTCATTTAGCAGACGCTCTTATCCAGAGCGACTTACATTTAGTTAGTGCATACATTTTTCATACTGGCCCCCCGTGGGAATCAAACCCACAACCCTGGCGTTGCAAGCGCCATGCTCTACCAACTGAGCTACAGGATCAGAAGCTTGTGTGTTCAGGATCAGAAGGTTGCGTGTTCGATCCCAGTCATGGACATTGTTTTTATTTTATTTTTGGATAACCCTATCCCAAACCTTAACCCTTACCTTAACCATTCACAGTGAGTGCCTAAACGTAACCCTTAAAGGAAAATTCCACCCAAAAACTATCTTTTGCTATTTGTTTCATTAGTCCATTGTTGATATAGTCCCAAAATGTTTGGCATGTCAGCAATCAGATCATTTTTGGGTGGAGCTTTCCTTTAACTTCGAAATGTGACGTTTTGAGAAATGGAAGGATACAGAGCAGCAGGAGAAACACTTTGACATGATGTTTGGAGAACGTGGATGAAAGTCTAATTCTGCAGTGAGACTGTGAGAGCTTGCTGATGAAATTCGGCTCTATAGTACTGAATGTAAAAGGACCAAATGCAAGTTAATAACCTTAATGTACACAAGGGCGTTATTTTATTCTGGTAAAAGTAATTGCCTGTAATGGCAAGGTAATATATTATAATGACAGCATGTGGAGAAAATCATATGAAATATAAAAGAACAGCACCTTTGTTTAGAAATTGTCGGAACACTTGGTGGAACTCTGTAGGGAGGAACGGGTACCAGAGTTCCACCAAGTGTTCCGGACAAGTTATCCCCCAAAGAAGTTGCTGTTCTATTATATTTCACCTGGTTCTCTCAATGCTGTCATTATATTTCCTTTGCCATTACAGGAAATTAGTTTGACCAGAATAAAAGATATCGCCCTTTCCAGCCCCTGTCACGACCCCGAGCCCCAGCCCTCTCCAGCCTTTCTTTTTTAGAGTGGCCACACCATTATAACCAGCTCTAACAACCCCCCCCCCCCCACTAGCGGCCATTATACCACACTGACTGGCCTCCGCGCCGCCCCATTACCAGCTCTCAGCTCAGTTTGGTGCTACCATAACGCACAAGTGTGGTCATTAACTAAGAACTCTCCTCTTTTCTCCTCTCCTCCTCCGCTTTATGCATTCCTGTGACCTAGCCATCTTATTCCACTACTCTACTAGTCAACCTTCCTCAGTACCATTATCTCATTCATTGACAGGTGAAACACATTCTAACTCTAAGATAATGACAGGTGAAACACATTCTAACTGTAAGATAATGGTCTTTTCAAATGCATTCCAGACAGCTACAATACAAAGGTAGGAAAGTTGATGTTGAATTCTAATTATGTAAATAGCATGGGTGAAAGAAAATAGTATGATGATATTGTCAATACGTGCATTGAAACCTGGAATTACAACAATGACGGCAACGGTAGCCTGAGCTGATGATGCGATAAGAGCGTTGTAACACAATTATATAAATATAGCTATACTGAAAGTCTCTTCTCTGACACACTGGAATGCTAAGAGCTTGAATAGGGTTGTCGAATAGGGAGATTTCTGTTTCCTGTTGTCAACGACAATGGTGTTATCAATTAGTGCAGCAGTGGGAGCTCCATTAACAGCTTCAAACAGCGAATTAATAGAGCTGTGTAAGTTTTACACATGTCTCTATGGTGAGAGTTTACGCTGCAGAAAAGCCTGTCTATACAATACGACTTTAGACCCGGCTTTAGACCTGGCTTTAGACCCAGCTTTAGACACTGAATGTTCCACATACTACATAACACTTCCTCTCAGAATCATGCTAATACTGCAGGCCCCACATATTCTGAACTCACTTGATCAAGCCAAGAACGACTACAGCCTTGTAGACAATCAGGAAAATTATAGCAAGTCAATACTACAGGCTAGAAGACTAACTATTCTACTGATGGCAGGACAGAAACCTGAATGACTGAATCTAAAACCATTGGCTAGAGTGGTGACTGGATGCTCTTAGTGAGTCAGACCCGTACTACCAGCAAAACACACTCAAACTCATTGAATCAAATGGAGTAGGGCAAAGGAATCAGACAAAGGTTAATTGCAGAGCGGTTCTAGTACATATGGCTACATATGGGTGTGTTACCCAACCTCTACAGTCTAAGCTTTATTCTCAAGTGAGTCAATGTCTTTGTACAGCAGATTGAAATACTATAATCTATGTACATTGGGCTCAGGTATTGGTATTTATCTAAGAGAGTAGAGAAGTACTATTAGAGGATTTAGTATTGTGTGTGTGGCAGGCTAAGGGTCAATCGCGGAACACACTGCAGCCGTGTTGACCTTCAGAGAAAGGGAGCGACCCTCTCCATGTTCAGCATACCACTTGTAACAGGAAGAGGCTCGTTGACCAATCCTAATGGCCTAAAGCGATGTGAACATCGGAGAGGGTTTTACCGTTGCCCTGGTGACTGCAGCCCAGCCGAGCTGAGAGGACTTGAAGGCACCAGTTCCTGCAAGGCTTCCAAACAATGAAACAATTGCCCGTTGACTGACTGCCTGTGTGTGTTTGTCTGTGTGTGACCAAGGACAGGACAGACCAAGGCCAGCTGAAATGCAGGAGTAGACTGGGCTCATTCAACTGTTGATCTGCCTCCTCAGCTACCACATAAGCAAACACTGTCATATAGAGGACTATAACAGTTACAGGAAACAAGTGCTTCTCAATGAGAGCTGGCTATTTTCCCTACATACGTCCCCCTACCTAATCAGTGAAGCTGAGTGCCTACGTCAATATTACAAAGCTCCAATTAAGAGCAATAAGCCATTTGTACAATAACTGCCTCTCCTTCCCAGTACAACCCTCTGACCAGATGCTTAACGTCATATCCAGGTGGGACAGAGTTCATCCTGAATGATGAAGAGGCTTGTTTAGAGGCAACATTCTTCCTGTAAAACGTTGCCCTCTTTTAAAACACTGTAGTGTCTATTTTACATTTTGGTACTCTTCCTGGGGTCCACACAAAACATGAAACATGACATAATACAGAACATTAACCTCTTAAGGATTGGACCCGTTTTTTCCATTTCCGCCTAAAAATCTAATACAATTTGAAAGGAAACACTGAAGTTTGTGGAAATGTGAAATTAATGTAGGAGAATATAACACATTAGATCTGGTAAAAGATAATACAAACAGAAAAACATGTTCCACCATCTTTGAAATGCAAGAGAAAGGCCACAATATAATATTGCAGTTTAGGCGCAATTTAGATTTTGGCCTTTAGATGGCTGCAGTGTGTATGCAAAGCTTCAGATTGATCCAGTGAAGCATTGCAATACTGGACTATTTTGTATCAAGTCTGCCCAAATGTGCTGAATTGGTCAATTGATACATTTTCAAGTACATAACTATAGACAACATACAAAAATGATATGGTAATACAAAATTTAAGTTTACACACTCCCAGGAACGTCAAACATGATGGATCATTAGCTTATACACTAACTTCCACACATCTAGATGGCCGGGCGGGGTGGGTGTGGAGCCAGAGACAGCAGGGGTTTAAACTGTAGAACCCAGTTCCTACATTTGAATATAAACATTTGATTTTTTCAAACAAAACTATGCTACAGTTTATCTCTGGGACCCTTAGGATGACAAATCAGAGCAAGATTACTGAATGTAAGAACATTATTTACCTTCAGAGGTGAATGTATCAAATCAGTTGCTGTGATATGTTTTTTGTTGTTGTGCACTCTCCTCAAACAATAGCATGGCATTTTTTCACTGTAATATCTACTGTAAATTGGACAGTACAGTTAGATTAACAAGAATTTAAGCTTTCTGCCTATATAAGACATGCCTATGTCCTGTTTGCTGTTACTTACAACAGTCATGCTAATCACATTAGCGCACGTTAGCTCAACCGTCACATATACGGGACACCGATCACGTAGAGGTTAATAGAAAAGAACAGCTCAATGACAGAACTATATCATGGAGTGGGGGGTATAGGGACGGAGTGGGGGGTAGAGAGTTGGGTGGGAACCTTTAATCCTTATATTCTCTTATATTTGTGCTGTCTGGCATTTTGTCTATAGGTCTGTAGTTGAACATACCGTGACCTATATTACTTTTTTATTAAGTCATATATTTTCGGAGAGGAATGGTCAATTCTACCAATTCACCAGCTCCCTTAGCTTTTTGGTGTTGGATTTATGTTACAATAACACCACAGCTATGGGTTTCATTATGATATGAATGGGCGGTAGAGAGATGGGGTGTGGGGTAGAGGGTTGCGGTGTGGGGTAGAGGGTTGGGGTGGGGTGTAGAGTGTTGGGGTGGGGTGGGGGGTAGAGGATTTGGGTGGGGTGTAGAGGGTTGGGGTAGGGTGTAGAGTGTTGGGGTGGGGTGTAGAGGATTGGGGTGGGGTGTAGAGTGGTGGGGTGGGGGGTAGAGGATTTGGGTGTGGTGTAGAGGGTTGGGGTAGGGTGTAGAGTGTTGGGGTGGGGTGTAGAGGATTGGGGTGGGGTGTAGAGTGGTGGGGTGGGGGGTAGATGATTTGGGTGGGGGCTAAAGGGCTGGGGTGGCGGGTAGAGGGTCAGTGGTTCAGATGGTCACCTGGTACACAGTGTGGCCGGGCAGAGTGGGCCAGGTCCTGAAGGAGGGGGGGGCATGCACTGACCTGGTAGTGCCACGCACAGGAGAACTCACAACCTGCCCCCCTCCCATGGGACCCTGTACACTGACTACATCAACACTGAGCTCTCAGTGACAACATGGCATCATCTGGGCCTGTGTGTGTGTGTGTGTGTGTGTGTGTGTGTGTGTGTGTGTGTGTGTGTGTGTGTGTGTGTGTGTGTGTGTGTGTGTTTGTGTGTGTGTATACTATGGAAATAGAACTGAGAGGCAGCTGTCCCTTTCTCTTTGAAATGGACTAAGTAAATACAAATAAATTAAAAACAGAAAATGTATCCGATATACTAAACAGTGCATTGGGAAAGTATTCAGAACCCTTGACATTTTCCACATTTTGTTACATTACAGCCTTATTCTAAAAAGGATTAAATTGTTTTTTCCCCTCATCAATCTACACACAATACCCCATAATGACAAAACGAAAACAGGTTTTTAGAAATGTTTGCAAATTTATTACAAATATAAAAAAGAAATACCAAATTTAGATAAGTATTCAGACCCTTTCCTATGAGACTCGAAATTGAGCTCAGGTGCATCCTGTTTCCATTGATCATCCTTGAGATGTTTCTACAACTTGATTGGAGTCCACTTGTGGTAAATTCAATTGATTGGATATGATTTGGAAAGGCACACAACTGTCTATAAAAGGTCCCACAGTTGACAGTGCATGTCAGAACAAAAACCCAGCCATGAGGTCGAAGGAAAGAGCTTCGAGACAGGATTGTGTCGAGGCACAGATCTAGGGAAGGGTACCAAAAAATGTCGGAAATTGAAGGTCCCCAAGAACACAGAGGCCTCCATCATTCTTAAATGGACGAAGTTTGGAACCACCAAGACTCTTCCTAGAGCTGGCCGTCCGGCCAAACTGAGGAAACGAGGGGACAAGGGCTTTGGTCAGGGAGGTGACCAAGAACCTGATGGTCACTCTGACAGAGCTCCAGAGTTCATCTGTGGAGATGGGAGAACCTTCCAGAAGGACAACCATCTCTGCAGCACTCCACCAGTCAGGCCTTTATGGTAGAGTGGCCAGACAGAAGCCACTCCTCAGTAAAAGGCACCTGACAGCCCGCTTGGAGTTTGCCAAAAGGCACCTAAAGGACTCTGACCATGAGAAACAAGATTCTCTAGTCTGATGAAACCAACATTGAACTCTTTGGTCTCAATGCCAAGAGTCACATCTGGAGGAAACCTGGCACCATCCCTATGGTGAAGCAGGGTGAGGCAGCATAATGCTGTGGGGATGTTTTTCAGCAGCAGGGACTGGGAGACTAGTCAGGATCGAGGCAAAGATGAACGGAGCAAAGTACAGAGAGATCCTTGATGAAAACCTACTCCAGTGCTCTCAGGACCTCAGACTGGGGCGAAGGTTCACCTTCCAACAAGACATCGACCCTAAGCACACAGCCAAGACAACGCAGGAGTGGCTTCGAGACAAGTCTCTGAATGTCCTTGAGTGGCCCAGCCAGAGCCCGGACATGAACCCGATCAAACATCTCTGGAGAGACCTGAAAATTTCCGTGCAGCAACGCTCCCAATCCAACCTGACAGAGCTTGAGAGGATCTGCAGAGAAGAATGGGAGAAACTCCCCAAATACAGGTGTGCCAAGCTTGTAGCGTTATACCCAAGAAGACTCAAGGCTGTAATCACTGCCAAAGGTGCTTCAACAATGTACTGAGTAAAGGGTCTGAATACTTGTGTAAATGTGATATTTCAGTTCTTTCTTTTTTATAAATATGCAAAAATTCTAAAAACCTGTTAATTCTTTGACATTATGGGGTATTGTGTGTACATTGATGAGACAAAAAAACAATTTAATCCATTTTAGAATAAGGCTGTAACATAACAAATGTGGAAAAAGTTAAGGGGTCTGAAAACTTTCCGAATGTACTGTACATACACTGAGTGTACAAAACATTATGAACACCTGCTCCTTCAATGACATAGACTGACCAGGTGAATCAAATCAAATCAAACTTTATTTGTCACATGCGCCGAATACAACAGGTGTAGACCTTAAAATGAAATGCTTACTTACTATCCCTTAACCAACAATGCAGTTCAAGAAAGAGTTAAGAAAATATTGACCAAATAAACTAAAGTAAAAAATAATTAAAAGTAACACAACAAAATAACAATAATGAGGCTATATACAGGGGGTACCGGTAGCAAGTCAGTGTGCAGGGGTACAAGTCAATCGAGGTAATTTGTACATGTAGGTAGGGGTAAAGTGACTATACATAGATAATAGACAGCGGGTAGCAGCAGTGTAAAAACAAATGGGGGGTGTCAATGTAAATAGTCAGGGTGGCCATTTGATTAATTGTTCAGCAGTCTTATGGCTTGGGGGTAGAAGCTGTTAAGGAGCCTTTTGGTCCTATACTTGGCGCTCCGGTACCGCTTGCCGTGCGATAGCTGAGAGAACAGTCTATGACTTGGATGACTGGAGTCTTTGACAATGTTTTGGGCTTTCCTCTGACACCGCCTAGTATATAGGTCCTGGATGGCAGGAAGCTTGGTCCCAGTCATGTACTGGGCCGTACGCACTACCCTCTGTAGCGCCTTACGGTCAGATGCAGAGCAGTTGCCATACCAGGCGGTGATGCAACCGGTCAGGATGCTCTCGATGGTGCAGCTGTAGAACTTTTTGAGGATCTGGGGACCCATGCCAAATCTTTTCAGTCTCCTGAGGGGGAAAAGGTGTTGTTGTGTCCTCTTCACGACTGTCTTGGTGTGTTTGGACCATGATAGTTCGTTGGTGATGTGGACATCAAGGAACATGAAACTCTTGACCTGCTCCACTACAGCCCTGTCGATGTTAATGGGAGCCTGTTCGGCACGCCTTTTCCTGTAGTCCACGATCAGCTCCTTTGTCTTGTTCACATTGAGGGAGGGGTTGTTCTCCTGGCACCACACTGACAGAACTCTGACCTCCTCCCTATAGGCTGTTTCATCGTTGTCGGTGATCAGGCCTACCACTGTTGTGTCGTCAGCAAACTTAATGATGGTGTTGGAGTCGTGTTTGGCCACGCAGTCGTAGGGAGTACAGGAGGGGACTGAGCACGCACCCCTGAGGGGCCCCCGTGTTGAGGATCAGTGTGGCAGATGTGTTGTTACCTACCCTTACCACCTGGGGGCGGCCCGTCAGGAAGTCCAGGATCCAGTTGCAGAGGGAGGTGTTTAGTCCCAGGATCCTTAGCTTAGTGATGAGCTTTGAGGGCACTATGGTGTTGAACGCTGAGCTGTATTCAATGAACAGCATTCTCACATAGGTGTTCCTTTTGTCCAGGTGGGAAAGGGCAGTATGGAGTGCGATTGAGATTGCGTCATCTGTGGATCTGTTGTGGCGGTATGTGAATTGGAGTGGGTCTAAGGTTTCCGGGATGATGCTGTTGATGTGAGCCATGACCAGCCTTTCAAAGCACTTCATGGCTACCAACGTGAGTGTTACGGGGCAGTAAGCATTTAGGCAGGTTACCATTGCTTCCTTTGGCACAGGGCCTATGGTGGTCTGCTTGAAACATGTAGATATTACAGACTCGGTCAGGGAGAGGTTGAAAATGTCAGTGAAGACACTTGCCAGTTGGTCCGCACATGCTTTGAGTACATGTCCTGGTAATCCGTCTGGCCCGCGGCTTTGTGAATGTTGACCTGTTTAAAGGTCCTGCTCACATCGGCTACCGAGAGCGTTATCACACAGTCGTCCGGAACAGCTGGTGCTCTCATTCATGCTTCAGTGTTGCTTGCCTCGAAGCGAGCATAAAAGGCATTTAGCTCGTCTGGTAGGCTCGTGTCACTGGGCAGCTCGCGGCTGGGGTTCCCTTTGTAGTCCATAATACTTTTCAAGCCCTGCCACATCCGACGAGCGTCAGAGCCGGTGTAGTAGGATTCAATCTTAATCCTGTTTTGACGCTTTGCCTGTTTGATGGTTCGTCTGAGGGCGTAGCGGGATTTCTTATAAGCGTCCGGATTAGTGTCCCGTTCCTTGAAAGCGGCAGCTCTAGCCTTTATCTCGATGCGGATGTTGCCTGTAATCCATGGCTTCTGGTTGGGATATGTACGTACGGTCACTGTGGGGATGACATTGTCGATGCGCTTATTGATGAAGCCGATGACTGAGGTGGTAAACTCCTCAATGCCATTGGATGAATCCCGGAACATATTCCAGTTTGTGCTAGCAAAACAGTACTGTAGCGTAGCATCCGCGTCATCTGACCACTTCCGTATTGAGCGAGTCACTGGTACTTCCTGCTTTAGTTTTTGCTTTTAAGCAGAAATCAGGAGGATAGAATTACATACCAGGTAAAAGCTATGATCTCTCATTGATGTCACTTGTTAAATCCACTTCAATCAGTGTAGATGAAGGGGTGGTGACAGGTTAAAGAAGGATTTTTAAGTCTGGAGACAATTGAGACATGGATTGTGCATGTGTGCCATTCAGAGGGTGAATGGACAAGACAAAAGATTGAAGTGCCTTTGAACGGGGTATGGTAGTAGGTGCCAGGCGCACCGGTTTGTCTCAAGAACTGCAACGCTGCTGGGTTTGTCACGCTCAACAGTTTTGTACACTCAGTGTATCTCATTCTCTTGTCTCTAACCTTGGCACATTCCACTCTCACTATTTGGATAATATCATATTTTTTTTGGTTGTTGAATGTTTTATATTATTCAGTTGGTGGTACAGTAAGGAAAAGGGTTGGGAACACGTGGCCTAGGCTACCAGCAACAGTGAAACAGAAGTCATTGATCTGGTAGTCCTCTCTTTTCCCTTCCTGTGTACACAGTAAGCATTATGTATTATTTCCTCTTATTTCTGGTGGAGTCATTGTATATGATATTTATTTAGTAATTCTATGCTATTTAAAAGACAATTGTTGCTTGATATGCATCATTGTCAAGTCTTCTTGATAATTGCTATGGGGGGATTCCGACCCTAGTTAAGCGTTAATGGAACGTAATTCCCTTTTCATGCACTTTTCTCTCTATGTTTATTCTGACCTTGAACTTAAGCATAATATAATAATATAATATGCCATTTAGCAGACACTTTTATCCAAAGCGACTTACAGTCATGCGTGCATAAATTTTTTTGTGTATGGGTGGTCCCGGGGTTCGAACCCACTACCTTGGCGTTACAAGCGCCGTGCTCTACCAGGTGAGCTACAGATGAGCATGAGCATGAGAATAGCATGAGAATAGCATCATTGCACTGTAATTTATAAATTGATAAGAGCTATTAGCTAGGTAAATGAGTAGGCCAATTGGAAAAGTGAATTGTAAATATAAATGACAATTGTTTTAGATCTATTTTACCTTATAAATGCTGGAGATCAATGTGAAACCATTCATATGGCATCAAACTGAAGTATTTCAACATATCCCCTTTTCTACAGTGATGTTTATGAAATGCTGGCCTTATAACCTTGCAGGGATGAAATTTGGAGACCCAAGCCATAGGCTTCTGTAGCCATGCGTAAATGACATTATAGTGCCAAACCTACTGAGTTGATTTATGATTTCTAGAATGTTTTAATTATAATATAACATATTATGCCCAGACCTTTCACTGTATGTCTTTTTACTATTTATATCGTGTTAAATATTAGGCACTATCGGTAGCCTCTGTCACGTTCGTGTGGTTGTTCCTGAGGATTTCTAGCAAAAGTGGATCATGTTAGGCTACGGTATTACAAGTTGTGCAATAATTTGGGGCATGTAGCCTATTTGAATCATTATGGAACACTGGACTGTTGTCATCACATCATGATTAGTGAGGATTATTAGGGTAGATTTATAGGACTACTGTTCAAACCCTATTGTACACTTTTCTCACCTTCTGATATTTCAAGAATTGAACAATTGAATATGGTAACTTTCAGGATGAATCAAACCACTGTATTTTTGATTCACCACTATATTTAGTGCGTAAAGGCTCTCCAAACCTGTTTTTTATTATTCATAAATACTTTCCTTACCCTAAATAATATACAAGATCAAAGTAAAAAGAGACGAATATGTGTGTATTTACATGGCTTTCCCTAATATTCACAACCGTTCTCTCCATATATTCTAGTGAGTCTGTCAAGAAAAGTGTAATTAAAGGTACACCAAATTTAAAGGGATGGCTTTAGATAAATATACTGAAAACGCCATGACAAAACCTGTTGGCCAGCAAGTGGGAGGGTTTTCAGCGGCTGAATAAAATTTATTCAGGGCGCGCAAGGGAACCATGCCTGCAAAGCCCGTTAAGCACCTGCATAAGGTAAGTCTGAATACCAACTACTGAGAAGTGAGTAGGAAAGGCATGCATAGCAAAGGCCAAAATGTCCTAATTCTGAATCGGGCCTAATTGAAGTGGTGAAAATAGCATACCATTGTCAGGGCTGAATGGAGTGCTAAATGCGCTATGGTCGTAAAATGCCTTTTCATGTAAAACCCAACCCATAACCTTCACCCATAACCCATAACCCATAACACATAACACATAACCCATGACCCATAACCCATGACTCATAACCCATAACCCATAACCCATAACCCATAACCCATGAGAGAGAAAATGAGTTTGAAAACTAAAAAATCACTTTGTGCATCTTCAGAACTGTAGGCTACATTTACAGACTAAACAATGGACTGTCATTGCCACGGACTAAACAATGGACAGCCAAAGCCATGGACTAAACAATGGACTGTCAAAGCCATGGACTAAACAATGGGCTGTCAAGGCCACGGACTAAACAATGGACTGTCAAAGCCATGGACTAAACAATGGGCTGTCAAAGCCATGGACTAAACAATGGGCTGTCAAAGCCACGGACTAAACAATGGACTGTCAAAGCCATGGACTAAACAATGGACTGTCAAAGCCATGGACTAAACAATGGGCTGTCAAAGCCACGGACTAAACAATGGACTGTCAAAGCCATGGACTAAACAATGGACTGTCAAAGCCATGGACTAAACAATGGGCTGTCAAAGCCACAGACTAAACAATTAACTTTTTATTTTTTATTGATGAACATATTACCTTTCTATACGGAGCATCTGCCCTGGCCGACTCAGCAAGTAGAGCTCTTGGGGGAATTATAGGAAAACAAAAACACTGGACTTTTCAGCAGGAGTGTGGGGTGCTAAGAGGTATCTCAAAAATGAACATGTCCATAACAGAGCAGTATGTTACTTTTTAGGTGTCCACAAGTTTGCACATGTACTTGCAATAACAGGGGACATGGGATTGGAACCCTGTTAGGTGAGATGGAAGGCGTGTATGGTGAGACTTTGGAATAGACTGTTGGATATGCCAACTGCCAGAATAGCTAGTAAAGTTTTTCAATGGGATCTATCCATAGGGGGAGCCTGGGCAACTGAAATGTCTGACCTTTTTCAACAGTCTGACTGTGAACATCTGTGCGAAAACCAAAGTAAGGCAGACATAGATATTATTAAAAAACAACTGTTGATGCAATATGAAAAAAAAAATGGGTGGAGGAGATTAATCATAAACCCAAATTGAGAACATTTTGTTTGATTAAGGGCGAATTGGCGTGTGAGAGATATATTATGCATAACCTAAAAGCAAGAGATTGCTATGTGCACAGGTAAGATCAGGGATATTGCCTCTGCGTATTGAAACAGGTCGGTATTGTGGTGAAATGGAAGAGGAAAGACTATGTAACTATTGTGACCTCGAAGAAATAGAGAATGAAACTCATTTTATCCTCTACTGCCCTTTCTACCATGATATACGCTTGCTCTTATTCAAGAAAGCACACCAGATATACCCTGGTATTATGTGGCTGAGCGATGAGGAGAAACTGAAATGTTTTTTGTCCATTGTGTATTTCCGTTTACGGAATATTTAGATAAAGCCTGAAATAAAAGAAAAAGGGCTACCTATTGTCACGACTTCCTCCGAGGCTGCCTCCTCTCCTTGTTCGGGCAGGCTTTGGCGTTCGTCGTCACCGGCCTTCTAGCCACTGCCGCTCCTCATCTCATCATTCCATTTGTTTTGTCTTGTTTATTACACACACCTGGTTCATATTCCCTCATCAGTACCGGTATAAGTGTTCCCTCTGCCCCCTTTGTCTTTGTGTGTGATTGTTTATTGTGGAGGTTATATTAGCTCGGTGGAGCTCTTATGTATTTTGTATCGCAGGGATATACACCCGTGTGCCTTGTTGTTTTCCAGTGCGCCGTATTTCCGCACTGGAGTGTTTTACGCATTGCTGCATACCGCTGTGTTACGGAATAAACAATTTATTCTGTGTTTTACCCTCCTGCGCCTGACTCCTTCTAAATCAAGCACCACATAATCACACACCCTAAATGGAGTCAGCAGGAGAAGAGATCATGCCTGGAGTCGTGGCGCGGGTCCGGTAGCGTTCTACGATGCTAGTCAGCTTGGGAGAAGCAATGGATCGGGTTCTCCATGTCGTCCAACGCCTGGAGAGGAGAGGACTCGACCCTTCGGGACCAGCTTCGGGATCCAGCCACCCACACCCCAGCACCCAGAGGGATTCATCTATCCCGACCGAGGGATTATGATGGGACAGCTGCCCGCTGCTAGGGATTCCTCCTGCAGCTGGACCTCCACTTCTAGACCATCAGCCTGGCTCCATCGGAGCGGGAGAAGGTGTCCACCCTCTTCTCCTGCCTCACGGGGAAAGCCCTGGAGTGGGCCAACGCGGTCTGGAGTGAAGGAGGAGCCACGCTAGACAACTACGGAGAGTTCACTCGCCTCTTTCGGGCAGTCTTCGATCACCCGCCCGAAGGAAGAGAGGCGGGCGAGCGGCTGATCCAACTGAGGCAGGGGACGAGGACAGCGTAGGACTTTGCCCTGGAGTTCCGTACTCTAGCGGCTGGGTCTGGGTGGAACGAGCAGGCCCTCATCGACCGTTTCCGGTGCAGCCTGCGAGAGGACGTCCGAAGGGAGCTAGCCTGCCAGGATACCATGTTGACTTTCGACCAGCTGGTGGACATGGCCATCCGGTTGGACAACCTGCTACCTTCCAGAGGACGTCCTGGACGGGGCCTGCCAGTTTCATCCCCCCTTCAAACCGGATTCAGTTCCGATGGAGCTGGGTGGGGTAGCGATCCGGGAGAACGGAGGACGACAGCTCCAGTGTCACTCTTGTGGCAGGAGAGGACATTCTGCTGCACGCTGTAGTCAGGGTTCTTCCGGGTCTGGAAGCGGAAGGCAGGGCACTCTCGCATCACCCCAGGTAGCGCAAACCCACACTCGTTCAGAGCCCTCTGCTGCGCACTGCACCATACACGTCAACTTCCCTGATTACACAGTAGTTTCCCAGTGTAATGCGCTGGTCGATTCAGGCGCAGCTGGGAACTTTATGGACAGGTCATTAGCTCATAGTCTAGGTATTCCATTGGTTCCCCTATCCATTCCACTGCCCATCAAATCACTTGACTGTCGACCATTAGGGTCAGGGTTCGTTAGGGAAGTTACAGCACCAGTCACGATGGTTACGCAAGAGACCCATAGAGAGCAAGTCACCTTTTTATTATTGAGTCTCCTGATTTCCCTGTTGTGTTGGGTCTTCCCTGGTTAGCACTACACAACCCTACCATTTCATGGCCGCAGAGGGTTCTCACGGGGTGGTCGTGAAAGTGTCAGGGTAGGTGTCTAGCTGTTTCCGTTGGTGCAACCACAGTGGAAAGTCCAGACACTACACCGTGCGCATTCCCCCCGAATACCTCGATTTGGCGCGCACGTTTTCCAAAACGCAGGCGACCAAATTACCACCTCATCGGGCGGGGGATTGCGCGATAAACCTCCGGGTAGACTCTGTTCCTCCCAGGAGTCATGTGTATCCCCTGTCGCAGGCTGAAACGGAGGCGATGGAGATGGAGACATACGTCTCCGAGTCCCTGGGCCAAGGGTTTAAATGTCCCTCCACTTAACCCGCCTACTCAAGTTTATTTTTTGTGAAGAAGAAAGACAGAGGTCTGCGCCCTTGCATTGATTACCGAGCACTTAACAAGGGGACAATTCGTTATAGTTATCCTCTACCTCTCATTCCATCTGTGATCGAGTCAATGCATGGGGTGCACTTCTTCACAAAATTAGATCTCCGAAGTGCGTACAACCTGTTGCGTGTCAGAGAAGGGGACGAGTGGAAGACAGCATTCAGCACAACCACGGGGCATTACGAATACCTGGTGATGTCGTACGGTTTGATGAATGCTCCATCAGTCTTCCAGTCCTTTGTGAACAATGTGTTTCGGGACATGCTTGGTTATTGTGTAGTGGTCTACATCGATTACATTCTGGTGTATTCCGCAACGCGCACTGAGCATGTGTCCCTGGTTCGCAAAGTGCTGGGCCGACTGTTGGAACATAACCTTTATGCCAAGGCAGAAAAGTGTCTGTTTTTCAAACAGTCTGTCTCCTTCCTCGGATACCGCATTACCACCTCAGGTGTGGAGATGGAGGGAGATCGCATTTCAGCCGTGCGTAATTGGCCAACTCCAACCACGGTTAAGGAGGTGCAGTGCTTTATTGGCTTTGCCAATTACTATCAGAGGTTTATCTGGGGCTTTGGCAAGGTCGCAGCTCCCATCACCTCTCTGTTGAAGGGTGGGCCGACCCAGCTCCGCTGGTCCGCTGAGGCTGACAGGGCTTTCAGTAACCTGAGGGCTCTGTTCACCTCAGCCCCGGTGCTGGCCCATCCCGATCCATCATTACCGTTCGTAGTGGAGGTGGATGCGTCCGAGGTAGGGATAGGCGCTGTCCTATCTCAACACTCGGGCGCGCCACCCAAGCGCCGCCCCTGTGCCTTCTTCTCCAAGAAGCTCAGCCCTGCAGAGCAGAACTACGACGTTGGTGATCGGGAGTTGTTGGCTGTTGTCAGAGCCCTGACCGTGTGGAGGCACTGGCTTGAGGGGGCGAAACACCCTTTCCTCGTCTGCCAGGACCAGCCAGGGGAGTGGTCGGTGTTCTTGCCATGGGCAGAATATGTCCAGAACTCTCTCTGCCACTCCTCCACTAACCTATCGCCATTTCAATGTGTTTTAGGTTATCAGCCGTTTCTGGCACCGTGGCATCAGAGCCAGACCGAAACACTGCTCACGTCCATCTCCAGCACACCGTGCGTCGCCAGAAGGCCAACACTAACCGCCACCGCAGTGAGGCCACGGTCTTTGTGCTAGGTGATCGGGTCTGGCTCTTGACCCGGAATCTGCCCCTCCGCCTGCCCTGCCGGAAGCTGAGCCCGCGGTTTGTGGGGCCGTTCAAAGTCCTGAGGAGAATAAACGAGTTTACCTATAGGTTACTACTCCCTCCAGATTACCGTATTAACCCCTCGTTCCATGTGTCTCTCCTCAGGCCGGTGGTGGCTAGTCCGCTCCAGGAGTCTGAGGTGCGGGAGGTCCCGGCGTACTCTGTCCGTTCCAACCTGGATTTGAGGTGTCGTGTGGGGGGCCTTCAGCACCTCGTGGAGTGGGAGGGGTAAGGTCCGCAGGAGCGGTGCTGGGTCCTAGTGAGGGATATCCTCGATCTCTCCCTGTTACGGGATTTCCACCGTCGCCACCCGGCTCGCCCTGCTCCGCGTCCTCCTGGCCATCCCCGAGGCCAGTGTCGGCGCGCTGCTGTGATTTACCCTCCTGCACCTGACTCCTTCTAAATCACGCACCACACGTATAATTAAATTATAGAGATATTTATCTTCTATGTGGTAAATGGTACGAGTGTATATAGATTGTGTATAGGCTTGTCTCCCATATGAATCTTCTCTTTGTGCCAGACTGGGTTCAAATGCCTTCTGTTTCATTGTTCTGTATTGATTGATCTGTATATGTTATGTATGTATGTGTGTGTGTGTGTGTATGTATGTATGTATGTATGTATATACGTATGTATGTACAGTACCAGTCAAAAGTTTGGACACAACTACTCATTCAAGGGTTTTTCTTTATTTTTACTATTTTCTTCATTGTAGAATAATAGTGAAGACATCAAAATTATGAAATAACACATATGGAATCATGTATTAACCAAAAAAGTGTTAAACAAATCAAAATATGTTTTATATTTGAGATTCTTCAAATAGCCACCCTTTGCCTTGATGACAGCTTTGCACACTCTTGGCATTCTCTCAACCAGCTTCACCTGGAATGTTTTTCCAACAGTCTTGAAGGAGTTCCCACGTATGCTGAGCACCTTTTGGCTGCTTTTCCTTCACGCTGCGGTTCAACTCATCCCAAACCATCTCAATTGGGTTGAGGTCGGGGGATTGTGGAGGCAAGGTCATCTCATGCAACACTCCATCACTCTCCTTCTTGGTAAAATAGCCATTACACAGCCTGGAGGTGTGTTGGGTCATTGTCCTGTTGAAAAACAAATGATTTCCTCCGACCCATTCGTGCGGCTGACATCTGGGTCAAGTGAGCTAGAAGTAGGCGGCTAGGCGGGTCATGTTTCGGAGGACGCATGACTCGACCTTCGCCTCTCCTGAGCCCATTGAGGAGTTGCAGAGATGAGCCAAGGGACCTAATTTGGGGAGAAAAACGTTCAGGGTGGCCATACCACCCTGAACACGCCTGTTCAGTTGAGCCTGGTTAGTACTGGGACAGGAGACCGCCTGGGAATACCAGGTGCTGTAAACCGAAACATTTCTAAATAAATAAATACTAATAAAAGTGTGCACGAACAGCCCAAAAAAATAACTGCCGAAGACCAAAACTATCAAAAACTTCACAAAATGTAATCATAATATATGCACGAACTGTTTCGACAGGGAAGCATACTGGGAAGCATACGGTAAGCTTTACACAGTTCCACCTTCGACAACATCAAAACATCAGCTATGCGGATTTAGGCTAAATCTGATTGAATCGGCCCCTAGACAAAACTTTTTCATTGTTAAAATGAATAGCCTACTTTCATAAGTGTTCGAATACTAACATCTGTTTAGAAATCCGGATATTCGATTAACCGTGCCCATCCCTACTCCTAAGCTCTGCATGCACACACGGAGGCCTTAACAGAGCTCTCTCTCCCACCCCCCTGCATCTTGACATAGCACACTGAGCCTAATCACACATCATTGGGTGGGAGGGGCAGAGGGCCGTCCCAGGCTTTGTTTGCAAAGGGCAAGTGGTCAAGTTAATGGGGCCCTTGTGTTGAGCAGGGAGCTCTCTCCGTCTCTCTCTCTCTCTGCCCTCTCTAACTCTTTCCCTCTCTGTCTCTCTGTCTCTCTGGCTGAGCGTGGGGAGGAGAGAACAGGCCTGTTTAAAATATCAAAAGAGAGATGGAGGGGGGCTCACTCGCCCCTCCCGTGTCTTCCCCCTACCCCTGCCGCCCAGCTCCGGCATGACCAGCACAGCCCTCAGGGTTAAAGGTTCTATGCTGCCCTCCCAAACTCCCCTCTCTCTATTGTTTTGTGGAGGAGCAGTCTGGAGTAGGGCTCTGGCCTACATGGAAAACACCACCCTGTCTGGGAGCGGCTTAGAGAGTAGGGGACTACTGTCTGAGTAAACCAATGGGGATGCCGATGATCTACAGAGAATGTTATTGTATGAGATGAGTAACATTTCAAATGATTATACAGGCCCATGATAGGAGATCAAGGAGAAATGTGTTGATGAAATCAAATCAACCCCATTTTCTTACTTTATGTTCTGACCACTAGGCTACTGTGGCTATTTGATCATAATGTAGGCCTATCAGAGTGGCCTAACATAAATAAAAGGAGAAAATGCATCCCATAACATTTTAACATGGGAATAGCTGTTCTATCATTCAGCCTACAGTAGCAGCCAATGTGTGGTGTTCAATGTGGGCCTACATTCCGTGAGACTTTTGGAAAAAATATGCAGGGCTTGACATTAACCTGTTTATCCACTTGTCCTTCAGACAAAGAGATGACTGAAAATGTGTTGTTTGATGCAAGAAATCATTTTTTTTTTTTTTAAGTTCATTATTATTCCCATACCACTATTACAGAGAATCAGACAAATTATCCTCTGCCTATTGGCTACTTAGCTTATTCAAGGCTGTCTCAAAATACAATACCGCCCCTTTAAGACAGAAAAAATGCTCTTTACCTGACTCACTTTTCAAAGATGGCTAGAAATGCACATGTTTGGTGCTCTTGTAGGAAGCAACCACTCTCTCATTGCTGACTAGAAATTTGCTATAACTGGTCTAATAACTCACTTACTAACAAATAATATGAACACAATGTGCACATGTGGCTACATGCAGCTCTGGCTTTGATCTCAAAACAAGCGCACCTACTCACGACCACTCATGCTGTAAACAGTTCAAAGTGAATGGCACAGATCAATATATGGCAATGGTCTATTTGCATATAGGGATACTGCAGCTCTGATTGGTTATGCCGTACCGGTCTGTGGTCTGTAGAGTACGGGCTGAGTTGTGCCTGTCAATGCAATAGAATCCTACTCCGGTGCATTCTCCTTACAAGAAAATCTCTTGCATAGTTCGTTTTGTTTCGGTATGTTGCGTTGAAAGTGGCTAATATTGACAATTCCCACAGTAGAGGGAAACGTTGATAGTGTTAACTAAAGGGGAAAACTAGAAAGTTGAGTGAAGTTCAATCTTGGCTGTTTCTCTGCGCGGGCTGGTATTTCTTCTTTGCGGTAGTCCCGGTGAGCTGCGCACAGTTTATAGGGAACATTGGCTCTGACCATACTATGACATAACATTCTAAAATGCTAATATTAAAACAGAACGTTAGTTATAAAGGACCCTAATGTACTGCTAGATCTTTTTAATAGATAGTTATTAAAACCCCTTGAGGCGCTCATAAAACAATCTAATACCATTGTGGTTACAGTACGGGTTGGTGGATGTAAAAAGCACAGCACCAGAGCAATCTGTAGACCGGAGCCAGCTGAAGACAATAATGCTGTGTTGTAGGGATAACACTTGATGTTTGCTCCTTTTGGACAAACGTCAAACAGTGCATTTGTGCGTTTGTGAGATCATGTTGTCCATGTTTTTCTCACAGTAAGACAGTTTTCAGCTGGAGACAGTGTAGAAGAGGTCTTGGCTTATAAAGCTGAGTGCAGTGAGCAAGAGACCAGGGGTGAGTTTCTTGAAAGCTTTGCAGCATTAAGATCATCTCAAATCCATTGAAGGCAATTGGAGGCATTGTAGACAATGGACTAAAGATTATTTGGGTGCTGCAAAGCTTTTGGGAAACTCACCCCAGAGAGGTATTGACTGAGAAGCACTTTCATAGTGAACTATAGAAGGACATTCAGTCATGGAATCCTTAGTATGAGACACTTCTGCAGAGCATCGATGACAAATCGGTAGAAAATGTTCAGTTTGATGTGTGTTCAGAAACACTTGTTCGGTTGGGTATTGGCATGGATCGAAATAACCTGAACCCTGTTGTTTAATAAAACAAAGGGGCAGATGGTCAAGGGGCAGATGGTGAGCCAGGTCTCAGAGGAGGTGGAGATGGGTGGGGCTCCTCGGGTCAGGGTGATGAGGAGAGGGTAGTGGATGTTGTCATCATATGCCTCCTTCCTTACAATCTGCATCTGAAACACACACAGAACAGGAGTTATCAGGTTAGGATGAGGTCAGAGGGGGTGGAGGAAGTTTGCTGCCTCAGATGATATTAACTGGCTCAGACACTGACAGCTGACTTCTCTTAAACAGTGGGCTCTCTCCCAGGAACATATCTCACACATCTCTCAGTAACAAAGGGACTGAGTGCCCACGTAGAGTACACACCCTGGCACACCGCCTCTCCATGCCCACGATGGGCATACTCTCTCTATGGGCTAACTCCCAGTGGTGCACATTGCCGACTCGGCTGACTTGGCAGCGAGGGTCTTGGAGCCGGGCCCTTTCCCAGCCAATCAGATCGCTGATTAGTGTCTGCACCACGC
This sequence comes from Coregonus lavaretus, assembly GCF_964263955.1. Classification (NCBI taxonomy): domain Eukaryota; kingdom Metazoa; phylum Chordata; class Actinopteri; order Salmoniformes; family Salmonidae; genus Coregonus; species Coregonus lavaretus. The sequence goes on from NC_139988.1 coordinate 6,583,687, forward strand.
CAGGACTTATGATAGTGAGTTTAGTACAAAATGTGAAATCCATTTATGTGAATCAACTCCCTCACAAACACCAACCAGTAGACAGGTTCACAAGGCTGAAAGAAGAAGGAAGTGAAACAGAGGGATTGTTGTGAATTACACACGTCCTTTGGTATTGACTCATTTATGACATATTACTTATATGATGTACTACTTCTACAGTTGAAGTTTACATACACTTGGGTTGGAGTTATTAAAACTCATTTTTCAACCACTCCACAAATGTTTTGTTAACAAACTATAGTTTTGGCAAGTCAGTTAGGACATCTACTTGTGCATGACACAAGTAATTTGTCCAACAATTGTTTACAGACAGATTATTTCACTTATAATTCACTGTATCACCATTCCAGTGGGTCAGAAGTTTACATACACTGAATTGACTGTGCCTTTAAACAGCTTGGAAAATTCCAGAAAATGATGTTATGGCTTTAGAAGCTTCTGATAGGCTAATTGACGTAATGTGAGTCAATTGGAGGTGTACCTGTGGATGTATTTCAAGGCCTACCTTCAAACTCAGTGCCTCTTTGCTTGACATCATGGAAAAATCTAAAGAAATCAGCCAAGACCTCAGAAAGAAATTGTAGACCTCCACAAGTCTGGTTCATCCTTGGGAGCAATTTCCAAACGTCTGAAGGTACCACGTTCATCTGTACAAACAATAGTACGCAAGTATAAACATCATGGGACCACGCAGCCGTCATACCGCTCAGGAAGGAGACGTGTTCTGTCTCCTAGAGATGAACGTACTTTGGTGCGAAAAGTGCAAATCAATCCCAGAACAACAGCAAAGGACCTTGTGAAGATGCTGGAGGAAACAGGTACAAAAGTATCTATATCCACAGTAAAACGAGTCCTATATCGACATAACCTGAAAGGCCACTCAGCAAGGAAGAAGCCACTGTTCCAAAACCGCCATAAAAAAGCCAGACAACGGTTTGCAACTGCACATGGGGACAAAGATCGTACTTTTTGGAGAAATGTCCTCTGGTCTGATAAAGCAAAAAATAGAACTGTTTGGCCATAATGACCATCGTTATGTTTGGAGGAAAAAGGGGAAGGCTTGCAAGCCGAAGAACACCATCCCAACCGTGAAGCACAGGGGTGGCATAATCATGCTGTGGGGGTGCTTTGCTGCAGGAGGGACTGGTGCACTTCACAAAAAATAGATGGCATCATGTGGAAGTAAAATTTGTGGATATATTGAAGCAACATGTCAAGACATCAGTCAGGAAGTTAAAGCTGGGTCGCAAATGCGTCTTCCAAATGGACAATGACCCCAAGCATACTTCCAAAGTTGTGGCAAAATGGCTTAAGGACAACAAAGTCAAGGTATTGGAGTGGCCATCACAAAGCCTTGACCTCAATCATATAGAATATTTGTGGGCAGAACTGAAAAAGCGTGTGCGAGCAAGGAGGCCTACAAACCTGACTCAGTAACACCAGCTCTGTAGGAGGAATGGGCCAAAATTCACCCAACGTATTGTGGGAAGCTTGTGGAAGGCTAACCAAAACGTTTGACCCACGTTAAACAATTGAAAGGCAATGCTACCAAATACTAATTGAGTGTACTGGGAATGTGATGAAAAAAATAAAAGCTGAAATAAATAATTCTCTCTACTATTATTCTGACATTTCACATTCTTAAAATAAAGTGGTGATCCTGACTGACGTAAGACAATAATTTTTACTAGGATTAAATGTAAGGAATTGTGAAAAACAGAGTTTAAATGTATTTGGCTAAGGTTTATGTAAACTTCCGACTTCAACTGTATACTGTCTGTCTCATGTACTACCGTATATACTTTATGTCTCCATTTAATACTGTATATACTGTCTGTGTCCATGTACTACTACTATATACTGTATGTCTCTATGTATTACTTCTATTTACTTCATTTCTCCATGTGCTTCAACTATAAACTGTCTGGCTCAATGTATTGATTCTATATACGGTATGTATCCATGTACTACTACTATTTACGTTATATCTCCATGTACTACTACTATATACTGTCTGTCTCCATGTACTAATTCTATATACTTCATGTCTCCATGTACTACTTCTATATAATTCATTTCTACATGTACTACTACTATATACTGTGTGTCTCAATTTACTACTACTCTATGCTGTCTGTCTTTATGTACGACTACTATATACTGTATGTCTCCATGTATTACTTCTATATACTTCATTTCTCAATGTACTACCATTATATACTGTCTGTCTCCATGTACTAATACTATAAACTGTATGTCTCCATGTATTGTTTATATATACGTTATGTCTTCATGACTACTACTATATACTGTCTCTCTCCATGTACTACTTCTATATACTGTTTGTCTCCATGTACTACTACCGTACTTCTAAATCTGCATTGCTTGATGTTTGGGGTTTTAGGCTGGGTTTCTATATAGGACTTACTGACATCTGCTGACGCAAAAAGGGCTTTATAAATACATTTTGTATGCTCTCTTTCTCCATGAATTACTACTGTAAACTGTCTGTTTCCATGAACTACTATTATATACTATATGTCTCCATGTACTACGACTATTTACTGTCTGTGTCCATGTTCTGCTTCTATATACTGTCTGTCTCCATGTACTACTACAATATACTGTCTGTCTCCATGTACTGCTTCTATATACTGTCTTTCTCCATGTACTTCCTCTATATACTGTCTGTCTCCATGTACTTCCTCTATATACAGTATGTCTCCATGTAATACTGTATATACTCTCTGTCTCTATGTACTACTGTATGTACAGTATGTCTCCATGTACTACTTCTATATACTGAATGTCTCCATGTTCTACTGTATATACTGTATGTGTCCATGTACTACTGCATATACTCTACCTCTCCATGTACTACTACATATACTGTCTGTCTCCATGTACTACTGTATATAATGTATGTATCCATGTAATACCACTATATACTGCATGTATCCAAGTACTACTGTATACACTGTATGTCTCATGTAGTACTGTATATACTGTATATCTCCATTTAATACTGCACATACAGTATGTCTCCATTTGCCACTACTATATACTGTATGTCTCAATGTACGACTTCTATATACTGTATGTCTACATGTACTACTACTATAACTGTCTGTTTTCATATGCTACTACTATATACTGTATGTCTCCATGAACTACTTCTATATACGGTATTTCTCCATGTACTACTACTATGTACTGTCTGTCTCCATTAACTACTACTATATACTGTCTGTCTCCATGTACTACTTCTGTTTAATTATTTTCTCCATGTACTATTACTATATACTGTCTGTCTCCATGTACTAATAATATATACTGTCTGTCTCCATGTATTGCTAATATATACTGTATGTCTCCATATAATACTTCTATATACGGTATGTCTCTATGTACTGCTACTATCTACTGTCTGTTTCCTTGAACTACTACTATATCCGGTATGTCTCCATGTATTACTACTATATATTGTCTGTCTCCATGTACTACTTCTGTATACTTATTTTCTTCATGTACTACTACTATATACTCTCTGCCTCCATGTACTAATACTATATACTGTCTGTCTCCATGTATTGCTGCTATATAATGAATGTCTCCATGTTTAACTTCTATATATTTCATTTCTCAATGTACTACCACTATATACTGTCTGTCTCCATGTACTAATACTCTAAACTGTCTGTCCATGTATTGATTCTATATACGGTGTGTATTCATGACTACTACTATATATGGTATTTCTGAATGTACTTTTTCTATATATTGTATGTCTCCAAGTACTACTACTGTACATCTAGATCTGCATTGCTTGATGTTTGGGTTTTAGGCTGGGTTTCTGTATAGCACTTTGTGACATCTGCTGATGCAAAAAGGGCTTCATAAATACAATTGATATATTGTCTTACTCAATGAATTACTGATGTATACTGTCTGTCTCCATGTACTACTACTATATATGTTATGTCTCCATGTACTACTACTATATCCTGTCTGTCTCCATGTACTACTACTATTTACTGTCTGTCTCCATGTACTGCTTCTATATACAGTATGTCTCCATGTACTAATTATAGATATTGTCTGACTCCATGTACGACTTCGATACACTGTATGTCTCCATATACTACTGTATATATTTTCCGTCTCCATGTACTGCTTCTATATACTGTCTGTCTCCATCTACTAACTATGTACTGTGTGTCTCCATGTACTACTTCTATATTCTGTATGTCTCCATGTTCTACTGTGTATACTGTATTTGTCATGAACTACCACTATATACTGTATGTATTAATGTACTACTGTATATACTGTCTGCCTCATGTACTACTGTATATACTGTATGTCTCCATTTAATACTGTATATACGGTATATCTCCATTTACCACTACTATATACTGTATGTCTCAATGTACTACTTCTATATACAGTGTTTCTCCATTTACTACTACTATCTACTGTCTGTCTACATGAACTACTACTATATATGGTATATATCATGTACTACTACTATATACTGTCAGTCTCCATGTACTACTTCTGTATACTTCATTTCTCCATGTAATACTACTGTATGTCTCCATTTAATACTGTATATACGGTATATCTCCATTTACCACTACTATATACTATATGTCTCAATGTACTACTTCTATATACAGTGTTTCTCCATGTACTACTACTATCTACAGTCCCTACACCCAAACGAGGGCATTGCGTTCATCCACCTCTGGCCTGCTGGCTCCCCTTCCTCTGCGGAAGCATAGTTCCCGCTCAGCCAGGTCAAAACTGTTCGCTGCTCTGGCACCCCAATGGTGGAACAAGCTCCCTCACAACGCCAGGACAGTGGAGTCACTCACCACCTTCTGGAGACATTTGAAACCCCACCTCTTTAAGGAATACCTGGGATAGGATAAAGTAATCATTCTACCCCTCCCTTACCCCAACCCTGCACCCCCCCCCCCCCCAAAAAAATAATAAATAGAAAATAAAATAAAAAAAACATCCCACTGGCTATAAGGTGAATGCACCAATTTGTAAGTCGCTCTGGATAAGAGCGTCTGCTAAATGACGTAAATGTAATGTAAATGTATATACTGTCTGTCTCAATGTATTACATCTACATACTGTCTATCTCCATGTACTAATACCATAAACTGTTTGTCTCCATGTATTTCTTCAATAAACTGTGTCTCTTTGACTTCTACTATATATGGTATGTCTCCATGTACTACTACTATAAACTGTTCGTCTCAATGTATTTCTTCAATATACGGTTTGTCTCCATAACTACTACTATATACTGTATGTCTCCATATAATGTTTCTATATACTGTATGTCTCCATGTAATACTGCCGTACTTCTAAATCTGCATTGCTTGATGTTTGGGGTTTTAGGCTGGGTTTCTGTCTAGCGCTTTGTGACATCTGCTGATGCAAAAAGGGCTTTATAAATACATTTGATATACTGTGTTTGTCCATGAATTACTACTGTATACTGTCTGTCTCCATGAACTACTACTATATGCTGTCTGTCTCCATTTACTATTTCTATATACTGTGTCTCCATGTACTACTCCTATTTACTGTATGTCTCCATTTACTACTGTATATAATGTCTGCCTCCATGTACTACTTCTATGTACTGTCTGTCTCCATTACTACTACTTTATACTGTCTGTCTCCATGAACTACTACTACATACTGTCTGTCTCCATGTACTACTGCTATATACTGTCTTTCTCCATGTACCACTTCTACATACTTTATGTCTCCAAGTACTACTACTACATACTGTCTTTCTCCATGTACTAATACTATATAGTGGGTGTCTCAATGTACTATTACTATATACTCTCTGTCTCCATGTACTACTGCTATATACTGTCTGTCTCCATGTACTGCTACTATATACTCTCTGTCTCCATGTACTACTTCTATATACTGTCTGGCTCCATGTACTACTGTAGGTACTTTATGTCTCCATGTAATACCGTACATACTCACTGTCTCCATGTACTACTTATATATATTGTCTGTGTCCATGTACGTCTTATATATACCGTCTGTCTCCATTTACTACTACTATATACTATATGTCTCCATGTACTACTGTATATACTGTCTGTCTCATGTACTACTGTAAATACTGAATGTCTCAATTTAATACTGTATATAAAATGTGTCTCCATGTGCTACTACTATATAATGTCTGTCTCCATGTACAAATACTGTATACTGTATGTCTCCATGTACTGCTTCAATATACTTTATGTCTCCATGTGCAACTATATATACTGTACTTCTCCATGAAATATGACTATATACTGTCTGTCTCCATGTGCTAATACTATATACTGTATGTCTCAATGCACTACTGTACATACTGTATGTCTCAATGTACTACTGTACATACTGTATGTCTCCATTTAATACTGTATATTTGGTATGTCTAAATGTACTGCTACTACATACTGTCTTTCTCCATGTACTAATACTATATATATTGTGTGTCTCAATGTACTATTACTATATACTTTCTGTCTCCATGTACTACTACTATATACTGTCTGGATCCATGTAATACTTCTATATACTCTCTGGCTCCATGTACTATTGTATGTATTTATGTCTCCATATACTACTGTATATACTCACTGTCTCCGTGTACTACTTCTAAATACTATCTGTGTCCATTTACTTCTTATATATACTGTCTGTCTTCATGTGCTACTGTATATACTGTCTTACTCCATGTACTACTGTATATACTGTATGTCTCCATGTACTACTACTATATACTGTATGTCTCCGTTAACTACTGTATATACTGTCTGTCTCATGTACTACTGCATATACTTAATGTCTCCATTTTATAATGTATATAACATGTGTCTCAATGTGCAACACCTATATACTGTATGTCTCCATGTACTACTTCTACATACTATATGTGTCCATGTGCTACTACTATATACTGTCTGTCTCCATGTACTACTTCTATATACTGTCTGTCTCCATGTACTACTGTATATGCTGTATGTATCCATGTACTGCTGTATATACTGTATGTCTCAATTTATTACTTCTATATATATAATGACTCCATGTACTCCTACTATATACTGTTTGTCTCCATGTACTACTACTATATACTGTATGTCTCCATGTATTACTTTTATATACTTTATGTCTCCATGTACTACTACTATATACTGTCTTTCTCAATGCACTACTACTATATAGTGTGTGTCTCCATGTACTACTACTATATAGTCCCTGTCTCCATGTACTACTGTATAAACTGTACGTCTCCATGTACTACTACTATATACTGTCTGTCTCCATATACTACTACTATATATTGTCTATCTCCATGTACTACTTCTATATACTGTCTGTCTCCATGTACTGCTTTTATATACTGTCTGTCTCCGTGTACTACTGTATAAACTGTACGTCTCCATGTACTACTACTATATACTGTCTGTCTCCATATACTACTACTATATACTGTTTGTCTCCATAACTATTAAATACACTGTATGTCTCCATTTAATACCACTATATACTTTATGTCTCCATCTACTACTGTATATACTGTCTGTCTCCATGTACTTATACTATATACTGTCTGTCTACCTTTATGACCGTATACACTCTATGTCTCCAAGTACTGCCACTATATACTGTATGTCTCCATGTTCTACTACCATATACTGTATGTCTCCATGTATTACTTCTATATACTTATTTTCTCCATGTACTACCACATATACTGTCTGTCTCCATGTGCTCCTTCTAAATACCGTATATCTCCCTGTAATACTGTTTAAACTGTCTGTCTCCATGTTCTACTTCTATATACAGTCTGTCTCCATGTACAACTTCTAAATAATGTATGTCTCCATGCACTACTGTATATACTGTCTGTCTCCATGTGCTACTACTCTACACTGTCTGTCTCCATGTACCACTACTACATACTGTCTGTCTCCATGTACTACTATATAAACTGTCTGTCTCCATGTACGTCTACTATATACTGTCTGTCTCCATTTATGACTGTATACACTCTTTGTCCCCAAGTATTGCCACTATATACTGTATATCTCCATGTAGTACTGTATATACTGTATGTCTCTTTGTACTACTTCTATATACTGTCTGTCTCCATGTTCTACTGTATATAATATATGTCTTATGTACTACTGTATATACTGCACGTCTCCATGTACTACTAGTATTTACTGTCTGTCTCCATGTACTGCTTTTATATACTGTCTGTTTCCATGTACTAATACCATAAACTGTTTATCTCTATGTATTACTTCAATATACGGTGTGTGTCAATGACTACTACTATATATGGTATGTCTCCATGTACTATTTCTATATACTGTATGTCTCCATGTACTACTACCGTACTTCTAAATCTGCATTGCTTGACGTTTGGGGTTTTAGGCTGGGTGTCTGTATAGCACTTTCTGACATCTGCTGAACCAAAAAGGGTTTTATAAATACATGTTATATACTGTCTTTGTCCATGAATTACTACTCTATATGTATGTCTCCATGAACTACTACTTAATACTGTCTGTCTCCATTTACTACTGCTATATACTGTCTTTCTCAATGTACTACTTCTATATACTGTATGTATCCATGTACTACTACTATTTACAAAAACAGCTTCATAAATACATTTGATATACAGTCTGTCTCCATGAATTACTACTCTATACTGTCTGTCTCCATGAACTACTACTATATACTGTCTGTCTCTATATACTACTTATATATACTGTCTGTCTCCATGTACTACTACTATTTACTGTATATCTCCATGTACTACTGTATACACTGTCTGTCTCCATGTACTACTACTATGTAATGTATGTCTCCATGTACTATTATTATATACTCTCTGTCTCCAAGTACTACCTCTATATACTGTCTGTGTCCATTTAGTACTTCCATATACTGTCTGTCTCCATATTCTACTACTATATATTGTCTGTCTCCATGTACTACTTCCATATATGTTAATCCTCCATGTGCTACTACTATATACTGTCTGTCTCCATGTACTACTACTATTTACTGTCTGTCTCCATGTACTGCTTCTATATACAGTATGTCTCCATGTACTATTACTATACACTGTCTGTCTCCATGTACTACTTCTATATACTGTATATCTCCGTGCAGTACTGTATATACTGTCTGTCTCCATGTACTACTTCTATATACCGTCTGTCTCCATGTACTGCTGTATTTGCAGTCTGTCTCCATGTACTACTGTATATACTGAATGACTCCATGAAATGACGTAGGGGTGTCTGTGAAACCGCCCAGGCCTAACGATGTCTATCAGAAACAGAAAGTAATGGTAGACCGTGACAGTACTCCTCCTCCAGATCTCCCAGCCTTCCTCTCACCTCGGACCCAGTGGTACCAACCAACACCCTCCCTCCCTGCCTGGCTCCCTCCCTCCTCTTAAAACAACCAGCTACTTTCAGCAGACATATCCCACCTCTCCCTCTCGGTCTCCCTCTCCTGGCTTTTGAGAGGACAGATAAGACCCCGCCCCCCCCCTTGCCCTTGATGTGTGTTATCTCTCTGCCCCACCCCTCCACACAACCGGCCGGTGGTTGAACCTGCGACCCGCCTGTAAGCGGGGAAGGCCAGCCGCCCAACACTAAGCCCAACTGCAAGGGACGGACGGCCACATTCACATTCAAATCTGGCCTGGGAGGAAAATGGTGGGGTTGGTGTGGTTGTGTTGGGGGGAGGGGGGGTGTAGGGAGGGGGGGGACTCTGGCGAGCTCGCAGAGGTGAAAAGTTTAACAAGCAAAGCTGTTCCTCCTGATCACAGACTGCTAATCAGCTTCATGGGTGGCTGGATAAATCGGGTCTTACGTTTTAATCGCGCTGCTGCCAAGATGCAATTCATTTATTTCAGCTACTTTCACACCTGCTTTTTTCTCCCTCCCTCCCTCCTTGTCTATCCCTCCCTCATTCATCCCTTAGCTTTTCACAGAGAGAGAGAGAGAGAGAGAGAGAGAGAGAGAGAGAGAGAGAGAGAGAGAGAGAGAGAGAGAGAGAGAGAGAAACCAGTGAAGAATAAACACCATTGTAAATACATCCTATATTTATGTTTATTTATTTTCCAGTGTTATGATTTGCACATCATTATAACACTGTATATAGACATAATTTGACATTTGAAATGTCTTTATTCTTTTTGAACTTTTGTTTACTGTACATTTTTATTGTTTATTTCACTTTTTTGTATTATCTATTTCACTTGCTTTGGCAATGTTAACATATGTTTCCCATGCCAATAAAGCCCTGAAATTGAAATTGAGAGGAGAGAGAGGAGGGAGAGAGAGAGAGAGAGGAGAGAGAGAGAGAGAGAGAGAGAGAGAGAGAGAGAGAGAGAGAGAGAGAGAGAGAGAGAGAGAAGAGAGAGAGAGAGAGAGAGAGAGAGAGAGAGAGAGAGAGAGAGAGAGAGAGAGAGAGAGAGAGAGAGAGACAGAGAGACAGAGAGACAGAGAGACAGAGAGACAGAGAGCGAGAGAGACAGAGAGACAGAGAGTGGGGCGGGGTGGGACGGGGTGGGGGTGTTAGCTTATAGACAGCTGGGAGAGAGGGGAGAGAGGGGGAGAGAGAAGGATATGGACACAGAGGGGTTAATGCATGAGGGCCTGAATTAAAATTCATGACTCTCTTCACAACCATTTGAGTACCAAGATTAAGAAGGGCGTGCAGAAAATAGCAGCATTATCAGGCTCCTTACAGTCCTACAGCTGGTCTATTCCAGAACAGTGGGGATAAGAGGATAACAAGCCGTCTCCCTGCTCCCTACTGGTGAGACCAGCTCATCCTGCCTGCTGCAAGGGGACGGGTGTGTGTGCATGCGCATGCACAGTGGAGGCTTGCCTTGCTGCAGGGGGATGGGGGGGTCAGGCACAAGGGGGGCTTGCCCTGCTGCAGGGGGACAGGGGGGTCAGGGGACGGGGAACAGGGGGGGGACAGGCACAAGGGGGGCATGCCCTGCTTCAAGGGGACGGGAGATGGGGGGGACAGGCACACGGGGGGCTTACAGATTTGTGGGTCTTTGGAGTCTTAGAGAATGGTTCTTAAAGAATTTTAACAGCTATACTCATGTGCTGCACTCATACGCTATACTAATATGCTATACTCATATGCTACACTCATACGCTACACTCATACGCTATACTCATATGCTACACTCATATGCTACACTCATACGCTATACTCATACGCTACACACATACGCTATACTCATACGCTACACTCATATGCTACACTCATATGCTATACTCATACGCTATACTCATATGCTACACTCATACGCTACACACATACGCTACACACATATGCTACACTCATATGCTATACTCATACACTACACTCATATGCTACACTCATATGCTACAATCATACGCTATACACATACGCTATACTCATACGATACACTCATACTCTATACTCATACGCTACACTCATACGCTACACTCATATGCTACACTCATACACTACTCTCATATGCTAACACCCATATATTACGATCCACAACGTTCATCTCCATAAACCCTTCCACACAGCTCAGTGCATTTCCTGTAAACTCAGGTCTGAGAGAGGTTGGCATGTCAGTCTGCCGTCTGTAATAGTGTATAATGTCATCACACCACCTGATAACTGATGACATCTTAGCAGATCGGAAGCAAGTGTTTCAAATCAATTCAAATCAAATCAAATTGTATTGGCCACATGCGCCAAATACAACAGGTGCAGACATTACAGTGAAATGCTTACTTACAGCCCTTAACCAACAGTGCATTTATTTTTAACAAAAAAGTAAAAATAAAACAACAACAAAAAAAAGTGTTGAGAAAAAAAGAGCAGAAGTAAAATAAAATAACAGTAGGGAGGCTATATATACAGGGGGGTACCGGTGCAGAGTCAATGTGCGGGGGCACCGGCTAGTTGAGGTAGTTGAAGTAATATGTACATGTGGGTAGAGTTAAAGTGACTATGCATAAATAATTAACAGAGTAGCAGCAGCGTAAAAGGATGGGGTGGGGGTGCAGTACAAATAGTCCGGGTAGCCATGATTAGCTGTTCAGGAGTCTTATGGCTTGGGGGTAGAAGCTGTTGAGAAGTCTTTTGGACCTAGACTTGGCACTCCGGTACCGCTTGCCATGCGGTAGCAGAGAGAACAGTCTATGACTAGGGTGGCTGGAGTCTTTGACAATTTTGAGGGCCTTCCTCTGACACCGCCTGGTATAGAGGTCCTGGATGGCAGGAAGCTTGGCCCCAGTGATGTACTGGGCCGTACGCACTACCCTCTGTAGTGCCTTGCGGTCGGAGGCCAAGCAGTTGCCATACCAGGCGGTGATGCAACCAGTCAGGATGCTCTCGATGGTGCAGCTGTATAATTTTTTGAGGATCTGAGGACCCATGCCAAATATTTTCAGTCTCCTGAGGGGGAATAGGCTTTGTCGTGCCCTCTTCACGACTGTCTTGGTGTGTTTGGACCATGATAGTTCGTTGGTGATGTGGACACCAAAGAACTTGAAGCTCTCAACCTGTTCCACTACAGCCCCGTCGATGAGAATGGGGGCGTGCTCAGTCCTTTTTTTTTTTTCCTGTAGTCCACAATCATCTCCTTTGTCTTGGTCACGTTGAGGGAGAGGTTGTTATCCTGGCACCACACGGCCAGGTCTCTGACCTCCTCCCTATAGGCTGTCTCATCGTTGTCGGTGATCAGGCCTACCACTGTTGTGTCGTCGGCAAACTTAATGATGGCGTTGGAGTCGTGCCTGGCCATGCAGTCATGAGTGAACAAGGAGTACAGGAGGGGACTGAGCACGCACCCCTGAGGGGCCCCCGTGTTGAGGATCAGTGTGGCAGATGTGTTGTTACCTACCCTTACCACCTGGGGGCGGCCCGTCAGGAAGTCCAGGATCCAGTTGCAGAGGGAGGGGTTTAGTCCCAGGATCCTTAGCTTAGTGATGAGCTTTGAGGGCACTATGGTGTTGAATGCTGAGCTGTAGTCAATGAATAGCATTCTCACGTAGGTGTTCCTCTTGTCCAGGTGGGAAAGGGCAGTGTGGAGTGCAATAGAGATTGCATCATCTGTGGATCTGTTGGGGCGGTATGCAAATTGGAGTGGGTCTAGGGTTTCTGGGATAATGCTGTTGATGTGAGCTATGGCCAGCCTTTCAAAGCATTTCATGGCTACAGATATCAGTGCTACGGGTCGGTAGTCATTTAGGCAGGTTATCTTAGAGTCCTTGGGCACTTGGACTATGGTGGTCTGCTTGAAACATGTTGGTATTACAGACTCAGTCAGGGACATGTTGAAAATGTCAGTGAAGACACTTGCCAGTTGGTCAGCATATGCTCGGAGTACACGTCCTGGTAATCCGTCTGGCCCTGCGGCCTTGTGAATGTTGACCAGCTTAAAAGTCTTACTCACATCGGCTACGGAGAGCGTGATCACATAGTCATCCGGAACAGCTGGTGCTCTCATGCATGCTTCAGTGTTGCTTGCCTCGAAGCGAGCATAGAAGTGGTTTAGCTCGTCTGGAAGTCTTGTGTCACTGGGCAGCTCGCGGCTGTGCTTCCCTTTGTAGTCTGTAATAGTTTTCAAGCCCTGCCACATCCGACGAGCGTCAGAGCCAGTGTAGTACGATTAAATCTTAGTCCTGTATTGACTCTTTGCCTGTTTGATGGTTCGTCGGAGGGCATAGCGGGATTTCTTATAAGCGTCCGGGTTAGAGTCCCGCTCCTTGAAAGCGGCAGCTCTACCCTTTAGCTCAGTGCAGATGTTTCCTGTAATCCATGGCTTCTGGTTGGGGTATGTACGTACGGTCACTGTGGGGACGACATCATCGATGCACTTATTGATGAAGCCAGTGACTGATGTGGTGTACTCCTCAATGCTTTCTGAAGAATCCCGGAACATGTTCCAGTCTGTGCTAGCAAAACAGTCCTGTAGTTTAGCATCTGCGTCATCTGACCACTTTTTTATTAACCGAGTCACTGGTGCTTCCTGCTTTAGTTTTTGCTTTTAAGCAGGAATCAGGAGGATAGAGTTATGGTCAGATTTGCCAAATGGAGGGCGAGGGAGAGCTTTGTATGCATCTCTGTGTGTGGAGTAAAGGTGGTCTAGAGTTTTTTTTCCTCTGGTTGCACATTTAACATGCTGGTAGAAATTAGGTAGAACGGATTTAAGTTTCCCTGCATTAAAGTCCCCGGCCACTAGGAGCGCTGCATCTGGGTGAGCATTTTCCTGTTGATTTATGGCCTTATACAGCTCATTCAGTGCAATCTTAATACCAGCATTGGTTTGTGGTGGTAAATAGACAGCTATAAAAAATATAGATGAAAACTCTCTTGGTAAATAGTGTGGTCTACAGCTTATTATTAACCTCGAGACTTCCTTAGTATTTGATTTTGTGCACCAGCTGTTGTTTACAAATATACACAGACCGCCACCCCTTGTCTTACCGGAGTCAGCCGTTCTATCCTGCCGATGTAGCGTATAGCCCGCTAGCTGTATGTTATCCATGTCGTCGTTCAGCCACGACTCGGTGAAACATAAGATATTACAGTTTTTAATGTCCCGTTGGTAGGATAACCGTAATCTTAGGTCATCCAATTTGTTCTCCAATGATTGAAGATTGGCTAATAGGATTGATGGGAGCGGCAGTTTACTCACTCGCAGTCGGATCCTTACAAGGCACCCTGACCTACGTCCACGATATCTCAGTCTCTTCCTCATGCGAATGACGGGGATTTGGGCCTTGTCGGGTGTCTGTAGGATATCCTTCGCGGCCGCCTCGTTGAAGAAAAAATCTTCGTCCAATACGAGGTGAGTAATCGCTGTCCTGATATCCAGAAGCTCTTTTTGGTTATAAGAGACGATGGCAGAAACATTATGTACAAAATGAATTACATATAACGCGGAAAAATACACATAATAGTACAATTGGTTAGAGGGCTGTAAAACGGCAGCCATCTTCTCCGGCGCCGTTCTTGCCGTGTATCTTATGGTGTTTCTGTGTGTGTGCATGTGAGTCTAAGAGTGTGTATGTCTGCCTTTCTCTCTCTGTTTGCATGTGTGTGTGTGTATATATGTGTGAGTGTGTGCGTTTGTGTGTGTGTGATGAAGTCATCTGCTGGGTATGATAGAAGTCTTAGAGGGGTGGTGTGGTGTGATGTGGTCAGCTGACACACAGGGGGCAGAATGTTCATCACATAGGTCAGCTGACACACAGGAGGCAGAATGTTCATCACATAGGTCAGTTGACACACAGGGGGCAGAATGTTCTTCACATAGGTCAGCTGACACACAGGGGGCAGAATGTTCATCACATAGGTCAACTGACACACAGGGGGCAGAATGTTCATCACATAGGTCAAATGACACACAGGGAGCAGAATATTCATCACATAGGTCAGCTGACACACATGGGGCAGAATGTTCATCACATACGTCAGCTGACACACAGGAGGCAGAATGTTCATCACATAGGTCAGCTGACACACAGGGGGCAGAATGTTCATCACATAGGTCAACTGACACACAGGGGGCAGAATGTTCATCACATAGGTCAGCTGACACACAGGGGGCAGAATGTTCATCACATAGGTCAACTGACACACAGGGGGCAGAATGTTCATCACATAGGTCAGCTGACACACAGGGGGAAGAATGTTCGTCACATAGGTCAGCTGACACACAGGGGGCAGAATGTTCATCACATAGGTCAACTGACACACAGGGGGCAGAATGTTCATCACATAGGTCAGCTGACACACAGGGGGCAGAATGTTCATCACATAGGTCAGCTGACACACAGGGGGCAGAATGTTCATCAGAAGATAAGCAGAGGAGAATGAATCACATTCTTATATGATGAGGCCACCTCAGCCTGCCGCTATATCTACACACAGCAGCTGACCCTGTGCGTGTGTACGTGTGTTGGCCTTAGGATGAGCCATGGGCTTTGCCTCACGCACGCGCAAATGTGCACACAAACACAAACACACACACACAAACACACCTCTGTGTAACTGCAGAAAAACCATGACACTTGACTCCCGCCCCCTCTGGGCTCCTCTGGTCTCCAATCATTATCGACACAGAGACACTGTAGGTGGTCCGACCACAACAAAGACCCCAGCAGACTGGTACCTCCAGGGCACAATGAGGATGAGGTGAGAGACAGATGCTGTGTGTGTGTTTGTGTGTGTGTGTGTTACTTAATTTGTCTGTCTGTCTGTCTGTTACTTAATATGTTTGTCTGTCTGTTACTTAATATGTCTGTCTGTCTGTTTGTTACTTAATATGTTTGTCTGTCTGTTACTTAATATGTCTGTCTGTTACTTAATATGTCTGTCTTTATGTCTGTCTGTCTGTTACCTAGCCTGTCTGTCTGTTACTTAATATGTCTGTATGTCTGTCTGTCAGTCTGTTACTTAATATATCTGTCTATCTGTCAGTCTGTTACTTAATATATATGTATGTCTGTCTGTTACTTAATATGTCTGTATGTCTTTCTGTCTGTCTTTCTGTCTGTCTGTCTGTCTGTCTGTCTGTCTGTCTGTCTGTCTGTCTGTCTGTCTGTCTGTCTGTCTGTCTGTCTGTCTGTCTGTCTGTCTGTCTGTCTGTCTGTCTGTCTGTCTGTCTGTCTGTCTGTATGTCTGTCTGTCTGTCTGTCTGTCTGTCTGTCTGTCTGTCTGTCTGTTACCTAGCCTGTCTGTCTGTTACTTAATATGTCTGTCTGTGTGTCTGTCTGTTACTTAATATGTGTGTCTGTCTGTTAATTCATATGTCTGTCTGTCTGTCTGTCTGTTACCTAGCCTGTCTGTCTGTTACTTAATATGTCTGTCTGTCTGTTACATAATTTGTCTGTCTGTCTGACTGTGTGTCTGTCTGTTACTTAATATGTTTGTCTGTATGTTACTTATTATGTCTGTCTGTCTGTTTCTTACTTAATATGTTTGTCTGTCTGTTACTTAATATGTCTGTCTGTCTGTTACTTAATATGTATGTCTTTATGTCTGTCTGTCTGTTACCTAGCCTGTCTTTCTGTTACTTAATATGTCTGTCTGTCTGTCTGTCTGTTACTTAATATATATGTCTGTCTGTCTGTTACTTAATTTGTCTGTCTGTCTGTCTGTCTTTCTGTCTGTCTGTGTGTCTGTCTGTCTGTCTGTCTGTCTGTCTGTCTGTCTGTCTGTCTGTCTGTCTGTCTGTCTGTCTGTCTGTCTGTCTGTCTGTCTGTCTGTCTGTCTGTCTGTCTGTCTGTCTGTCTGTCTGTCTGTCTGTCTGTCTGTCTGTCTGTCTGTCTGTCTGTCTGTCTGTCTGTCTTTCTGTCTGTCTCTCTGTCTGTCTGTCTGTCTGTTACTTAATATGTTTGTCTGTCAGTTACTTAATATATCTGTCTGTCTGTCTACTGTCTGTCTGTCTGTCTGTCTGTCTGTCTGTCTGTCTGTCTGTCTGTCTGTCTGTCTGTCTGTCTGTCCTGTCTGTTACTTAATATGTCTGTATTTATGTCTGTCTGTCTGTTACCTAGCCTGTCTGTCTGTTACTTAATATGTATGTCTGTCTGTCAGTCTGTTACTTAATATATATGTATGTTTGTCTGTCTGTTACTTAATATTAATATGTCTGTCTGTCTGTTACCTAGCCTGTCTATACAGGTATCAGCTGTCATAACGCCATAGGGCCAAAGACAATAAACATTAACCTTCAAACCACAACCACATACCATTTCTACTGAACCATTTCTACCTTTAGTATAAATGACTTTCTCATATCCTAGGTAACCTCACAGACTGCCACACTGTGACGAACAATGACACATTCACTTTCTCAAACCACTCGAGAAGAGAGGAGCGTTTCCTTTTACTATTTAAAGTACTCCTTAATGCGCTTTGAGTACCTCAGTATGTAGAAAGGCGCTAAATAAATCCAATACTTTATTATTTTTATCAGTCTTGGTCTCCCACAGCAGAGCAGAGCAGAGTGCTCAATCACTCACTCAGTCTCTCATAGAATAGAGACCTCAGACTCAACTCTGGACCTCGAAGTCAGTTCCACTGTTTTTCTTCATTCTTCACCTCTAACCAACGACTGATTTAGACCTGGGACACAAGGTGGGTGCAATATTTATCAGGTATAACAGAAAACCAGCAGAACTCCGGACCTCCATTGTAGGATTTGAATACCTGAGAGAGAGAGAGAGAGAGAGAGAGAGAGAGAGAGAGAGAGAGAGAGAGAGAGAGAGAGAGACAAAAATAATGGTGTTCCAAAAAGGTCCAGTTGCCAGGACCACAAATACAAATTCCATCTAGACACCGTTGGCCTATAGCACACAAAAAACGATACATACCTCGGCCTAAACCTAAGCGCCACAGGTAACTTCCACAAAGCTGTGAATGATCTGAGAGACAAGGCAAGAAGGGCCTTCTATGCCATCAAAAGGAACATAAAATTTGACATACCAATTAGGATCTGGCTAAAAAATACTTGAATGAGTTGTATAACCTATTGCCCTTTATGGTTGTGAGGTCTGGGGTCCGCTCACCAACCAAGAATTCACAAAATGGGACAAACACCAAATTGAGACTCTGCATGCAGAATTCTGCAGAAATATCCTCTGTGTACAACGAAAAACACCAAATAATGCTTGTGGAGCAGAATTAGGCCGATACCCGCTACTTATCCAAATCCAGAAAAGAGCCGTTAAATTCTACAACCACCTAAAAGGAAGCAAATTCCAAACCTTCCATAACAAAGCCATCACCTACAGAGAGATCAACTTGGAGAAGAGTCCCCTAAGCAAGCTGGTCCTGGGGCTCTGTTCACAAACACAAACAGACCCCACAGAGCCCCAGGACAGCAATACAATTAGACCCAACCAAATTAGAGACACATACTGTATTTCCTCAGATTACACAGACCCACAAAGAATTCCAAAATAAATGTCATGTTGATAAACACCCATAT